>NC_060150.1:49786900-49789416 GCF_021292245.1 Micropterus dolomieu | reverse complement strand
TTAGGAAAGGCAGGAGAGAGGCCCGAAGACAGGAGAGAGGCCCGAAGACGGGAGAGAGGCCAGACGTCAGGAGAGAGGCCCGACGACAGGAGAGAGGCTCGACGTCAGGAGAGAGGTCAGACGGCAGGAGAGAGGCCCGACGTCAGGAGAGAGGCCAGACGACAGGAGAGAGGCCGACGTTAGGAAAGGCAGGAGAGAGGCTCGAAGACAGGAGAGAGGCCCGAAGACGGGAGAGAGGCCAGACGTCAGGAGAGAGGCCCGACGTCAGGAGAGAGGCCCGACGACAGGAGAGAGGTGCGAAGGCAGGAGAGAGGCCCGACGACAGGAGAGAGGCCCGACGGCAGGAGAGAGGCCCGACGGCAGGAGAGAGGCCCGACGACACCGACGGCAGGAGAGAGGCCCGACGGCAGGAGAGAGGCCAGACGGCAGGAGAGAGGCCAGACGGCAGGAGAGAGGCCCGACGGCAGGAGAGAGGCCAGACGGCAGGAGAGAGGCCCGACGGCAGGAGAGAGGCCCGACGGCAGGAGAGAGGCCCGACATCAGGAGAGAGGCCCGACGACAGGAGAGAGGCGCGACGACAGGAGAGAGGCCCGACGTCAGGAGAGAGGCCCGACGTCAGGAGAGAGGTAAGTGTGATGTCACCGCGCTTACCTTGCAGGTGCAGGGGCTGCAGGGGTCTGTGTTGGTGCTGCCGGGCAGGTGACACTCACATCGAGCACACAGAGGAAAGTCTCGGTATCCAAATGCACAGCGATCACAGTGTCGACCCGTGAAGCCCTCCTTACACACACACTGACCTGAAGACACACCTGCACACACACACATTCACCTGTAACGCTGCTGGGCTGCACGCAACAACAGCTGGATTGGAGTTAGTGCTGTAATGGCGACAGGTGGAGAGTGTGTGGTCGTGGGTTTGTTGGTATTTAAGTGTGTTCCTGACTGTCTTACCGAGTGACATCATATCTATTTTAAAGAGGTGGTATTCTGCTATTTGGCTTTTTCCCTCTCCTTTATTGAGTTATTTACCTTTTTTGTAGCAGGTTTGCAAAGTGAAAAAGCCCAAAGTCCAGCCCAAAGGGAGTTCCCATCTCCCACAGAAAACTCTGCTCTGAACTGAAAACAGCTCGTTTGTAGTCCAGCCGCTTCCCTTTCATCCCCGTGACGTCACAGGGATGAAAGCTAAACGCGCCTCACATAACGCTCGCCGAGCGGCTACTCGGACACGCCCTCAGAAACAGCGAGCTGCAGCACACAGCTCTCCTCTCCCTTCCAAAAACTAGCTACCCTCCAGGCAGTCAGTGGACATAAAGTTGTTCCGGTGATGAAGAGACAGAGCGCAGTTAAAACTTTATGGATACAGATTAATAACTCACCGCTCTGAAACTCTCGCTCCAGTCCATGTTGCCAAACTGGTCGGCTGAACCCGAGCTGTTTACCGGCTTCTCGCTGACCCGCTAGTAGTCCTTAACTAGGAACTGAGCATGTGCAACTCCCAACAAAGATCATTTAGAGACAAGATGTATCACTCCACAGCTAAAACGAAGCCTTCAACACAGGCTGAAAAGAGGAGCTGCAGCAATGTGCAGCATGACAAAAATATAACCATGGAAACCTGTTCTGGTACAACCTCTAAATAAGATGAGGAACCTGAACATGAGCAGAATACCACCTCTTTAAACACAATCTTAATGTGAACTACCTGTTCATCATGTACTTATTGTGCTTTACTTATTTACTTATCACTGTAGATTGCTGATATGTGACGTGTGGTTAATTGTGCTGCGTTTCTGACGCTACACACACTGATGGTCTGCACAAATTAACTTACAGATAAATAAAGTTATTTGAATGGAATTTAAACTGAACAACATGAATGATGATGATGAAGATGAAGTTACCTGGCTGTGTGTCGTCTCTGCTGCAGACTGCAGAATCTGATCCTCTCAGGTCACAGTTACACTCCACACAGGGAGAGTCTGAGTATGGAGACACCTGCGCACACATACACACAGACACACACACAGACACAGGCACAGACACACACACACACACACACAGACACACACAGGCACAGCCACACACACAGGCACAGACACACACAGGCACAGACATACACACAGGCACAGACAGAGACACACACGCAGGCACAGACACAGACAGACACACACACACACACAGGTACAGACACAGACAGACACACACACACAGACACACACAGGCACAGACACACACACACACACACACACACACAGGCACAGACAGAGACACACACACACACACACACAGGCACAGACAGAGACACACACACAGGCACAGACAGGCACAGACACAGACAGACACACACACACAGTCACACACAGGCACACACACACACACACACAGGCAAGACAGACACACACACACACAGGCACAGACACACACACAGGCACAGACACACACACACACACACACACACACAGGCACACACAGGCACACACACACACAGGCAAGACAGACACACACACACAGGCACA
>NC_060150.1:49771624-49786880 GCF_021292245.1 Micropterus dolomieu | reverse complement strand
AGGCACAGACACACACACAGGCACAGACACACACACACACACACACACACACACACAGGCAAGACAGACACACACACACAGGCACAGACACACACACAGGCACAGACACACACACACACACACACACACACACACAGGCAAGACAGACACACACACACAGGCACAGACACACACACAGGCACAGACACACACACACACACACACACACACACACAGGCAAGACAGACACACACACACAGGCACAGACACACACACAGGCACAGACACACACACACACACACACACACACACACAGGCAAGACAGACACACACACACAGGCACAGACACACACACAGGCACAGACACACACACACACACACACACACACACACAGGCAAGACAGACACACACACACAGGCACAGACACACACACAGGCACAGACACACACACACACACACACACACACACACAGGCAAGACAGACACACACACACAGGCACAGACACACACACAGGCACAGACACACACACACACACACACACACACACACAGGCAAGACAGACACACACACACAGGCACAGACACACACACAGGCACAGACACACACACACACACACACACACACACACAGGCAAGACAGACACACACACACAGGCACAGACACACACACAGGCACAGACACACACACACACACACACACACACACACAGGCAAGACAGACACACACACACAGGCACAGACACACACACAGGCACAGACACACACACACACACACACACACACACACAGGCAAGACAGACACACACACACAGGCACAGACACACACACACAGGCAAGACAGTGTTTCAGGGTTCAGTGTCTGAATGACGACCTCTCTCATACAAACAGGAGAACTTTATTCTGTGACTGATCGTGCGTGTCGGGGCAACGGAGGCAGCGGTGATGACACAACATGAAGATGGCTAGCAGTGATTGTCACTATCTGAGTCTGTTTCGTCTTTGTTTCTTTATTTTGTCTGTCTGCTTTGTGTTGTTAAGTTCTTGAAGGTTGTTCCGGGGGTTCAGTGTTCCTCTTGTGGTTAGTAGTCTGTAGTATTAGGTGCAGTATCTGTCAGGACCTCGGCAGGTCTGTAGTATTAGGTGCAGTGTCTGTCAGTACCTCGGCAGGTCTGTAGTATTAGGTGCAGTACCTATAAGTACCTCGGCAGGTCTGTAGTATTAGGTGCAGTGTCTGTCAGTACCTCGGCAGGTCTGTAGTATTAGGTGCAGTATCTGTAAGTACCTCGGCAGGTCTGTAGTATTAGGTGCAGTATCTGTCAGTACCTCGGCAGGTCTGTAGTATTAAGTGCAGTATCTGTCAGTACCTCGGCAGGTCTGTAGTATCCAGCAGCGCAGGTCTCACAGTTGATGCCGGCGGTGTTCTGCTGACAGTTGATACAGACTCCGCCTCCTTGACGAACGCCACGAGTGTTCAAACTCAAAGACAGATCGGAGACGGTCTGATTGTAGAAACAGTCCACTGCTTTGTTGTGGCAGTTACACTCTGAGAGACAGACAGGTGAGAGTCAGAGAGGTGGGAGTCAGACAGGTGAGAGAGAGATGGGTTAGAGACAGACAGATAGGAGTCAGACAGGTGGGAGAGAGACGGGTTAGAGACAGAGAGGTGGGAGTCAGACAGGTGAGAGAGAGATGGGTTAGAGACAGGCAGATGGGAGTCAGACAGGTGGGAGAGAGACGGGTTAGAGACAGACAGGTGGGAGTCAGACAGGTGAGAGAGAGACGGGTTAGAGACAGACAGATGGAGGTCAGACAGGTGAGAGTCAGACAGGTGAGAGAGAGACGGGTTAGAGTCAGACAGATGGAGGTCAGACAGGTGAGAGATAGACAGGTTAGAGACAGACAGATGGAGGTCAGACAGGTGAGAGTCAGACAGGTGGGAGAGAGACAGGTTAGAGACAGACAGATGGAGGTCAGACAGGTGAGAGTCAGACAGGTGGGAGAGAGACGGGTTAGAGACAGAGAGGTGGGAGTCAGACAGGTGAGAGAGAGACGGGTTAGAGACAGACAGATGGAGGTCAGACAGGTGAGAGTCAGACGGGTTAGAGACAGACAGATGGAGGTCAGACAGGTGAGAGATAGACAGGTTAGAGACAGACAGAAGGAGGTCAGACAGGTGAGAGTCAGACAGGTGGGAGAGAGACGGGTTAGAGACAGACAGATAGAGGTCAGACAGGTGTGAAAGAGACAGGTTAGAGACAGACAGATGGAGGTCAGACAGGTGAGAGTCAGAGAGGTGGGAGAGAGACGGGTTAGAGACAGAGAGGTGGGAGTCAGACAGGTGAGAGAGAGACGGGTTAGAGACAGACAGGTGGGAGTCAGACAGGTGGGAGTCAGACGGGTGAGAGAGAGACAGGTTAGAGACAGACAGGTGAGAGTCAGACAGGTGGGAGTCAGACGGTTGGGAGACAGACAGGTGGGAGAGAGATGGGTAAGAGAGAGACAGACGTTATTTCTCACTTTCACAGGTGTTGCCCTCAGAGATGGTTCCTGGTTGCCATGGCTGCTGGTGGTAACCAGGGCAACACTTGTTACAGCTCTCTCCACAGGTGTTGTGTTCACACACACATTGCAGTTTCTGTTGACAAATAGGTGAACAGGTGAACAGGTGAACAGGTATACAGGTGAACAGGTGAACAGGTGAACAGGTGTACAGGTATACAGGTGAACAGTTGTACAGGTATAAAGGTGAACAGTTGTACAGGTGTACAGGTGTGTGACGTTACCTTGGTAACAGAATCCAGCGGGCAGCTCTGGGCGTGGCCGTAACAGATACACATCCCGCCAACAGAGATGTCTTTGATGGAGTAATAATACTGAGGACAGAATATTAATGAACTCTTTAATAAACATGTTGGTCATGTGACCACGCAGCTCGTCCACAACTCGAACATTAAAAACTGTCACTCTGGCTGTCTGTCTTACCCTCCGGGTGACGATGGGGTCGATGTCTCGAGGGTCGCGGGCGCTCAGTGTCATCAGGTCGGCGTTGAGCGTTCTGATTCTCTGAAGCCTCAGTCTGATGTAACGAGCTGACGTAAAGTTCAAGAGCTCAGAGGTCAAATCGTCGGCTCCGGGGCGGCCGTTAATCAGGGAGGTGTGGATCTGAAAGAGACGGGTCAGAGAGAGAGACAGACAGGTCAGAGAGAGAGACAGACAGGTCAGAGAGAGAGAGACGGGTCAGAGAGAGAGACAGACAGGTCAGAGAGAGAGAGACGGGTCAGAGAGAGAGACAGACAGGTCAGAGAGAGAGAGACGGGTCAGAGAGAGAGACAGACAGGTCAGAGAGAGAGACGGGTCAGAGAGAGACAGACAAGTCAGAGAGAGAGACGGGTCAGAGAGAGACAGACAGGTCAGAGAGAGAGACGGGTCAGAGAGAGAGACGGGTCAGAGAGACAGAGACAGGTCAGAGAGAGACAGACGGGTCAGAGAGAGAGAGACGGGTCAGAGAGAGAGAGAGACAGACGGGTCAGAGAGAGAGAGATGGGTCAGAGAGAGAGAGACGGGTCAGAGAGAGAGACAGACAGGTCAGAGAGAGAGAGACAGGTCAGAGAGAGAGACAGACAGGTCAGAGAGAGAGAGACGGGTCAGAGAGAGAGAGAGACAGACGGGTCAGAGAGAGAGAGATGGGTCAGAGAGAGAGACAGACAGGTCAGAGAGAGAGAGACAGGTCAGAGAGAGAGACAGACAGGTCAGAGAGAGAGAGACGGGTCAGAGAGAGAGAAAGACGGGTCAGAGAGAGAGAGACAGGTCAAAGAGAGAGAGACAGGTCAGAGAGAGAGACAGGTCAGAGAGAGAGACAGACAGGTCAGAGAGAGAGAGACAGACAGGTCAGAGAGAGAGAGAGAGAGAGACAGAGACGGGTCAGAGAGAGAGAGACGGGTCAGAGAGAGAGACAGACAGGTCAGAGAGAGAGAGACAGAGACGGGTCAGAGAGAGAGAGACGGGTCAGAGAGAGAGACAGACAGGTTAGAGAGAGAGAGACAGACAGGTCAGAGAGAGAGAGACAGAGACGGGTCAGAGAGAGAGAGAGACGGGTCAGAGAGAGAGACAGTCAGGTCAGAGAGAGAGAGACGGGTCAGAGAGAGAGACAGACAAGTCAGAGAGAGAGAGACGGGTCAGAAAGAGACAGACAGGTCAGAGAGAGACAGACAGGTAAAGGGAGACAGCCTGTCTCACCTCTCCATGCTCCAGCGGGTTCAGTCTGGAGTAGTAGGACGTGCAGATGACCTCGGTGTCCGTCTTGTAGGTTGGTGGTCCGAGTCTTGGCGTCACGTTATAATGAGACAAACACTCAGAGTCAGTGATGGCGTAATACTGCCAGGGGTCAAAGGTCACACCGTCCAGAGAGCGCTCCAGGATCCAGTTACCTGACGGGGACACAGACAGGTGATGACCTCTCTGTTGGAAACAGCGTGAATGTACAGATTTAGAGAGGTCAGAGAGACAGGCTGGTCTCACCTGGGCGAGGAGAGTTTGCGGCCTTTATGATGATGTAGGCGACCTGAAACACCTGAACACAGAACATCAGTCAGTTCAGTTACCTGAGCTGTAGTCACCTGGTTACTCAGAGAACTCAGGTTACATAATCAATCATCAGTCAACATCTGGATCGAGGTGTGTGTTACACCTGGATCGAGGTGTGTGTTACACCTGGAGCGAGGTGTGTGTTACACCTGAACACCTGGATCGAGGTGTGTGTTACACCTGAACACCTGGATCGAGGTGTGTGTTACACCTGAACACCTGGATCGAGGTGTGTGTTACACCTGGATCGAGGTGTGTGTTACACCTGGATCGAGGTGTGTGTTACACCTGGAGCGAGGTGTGTGTTACCTGTTTGAGGTCCAGGGTGATGGTAATCCAGTGAAACTGTCGGCCGTTCTTGATACTTGGACTTTGCCACCACTGATTCGTCCCATCGATGGCGTTTGTTATCGGATGGCGTTCTGAGCAACACACACACACACACACACACAAACACACACACACACACAAGTACTGTTAATACTACTGCATACTTGTTGTTGTACTGCTGTGTACTACAGCACTGCCATGTAGTACTTGTGTAATGTGATCATAACTTGTTGGTGAGGAGGGTGGTCTGAAGGATGGTTACAGGAAGTCAGTCATCACTAATGATCAATAACAATTTGATGTTTAACCCCGCTTCAGCACCTGACCCCACTGACCTTTACGCTGACCCCTCTGTGGTTCTGGCTTTAAAGTAAACTGGACCTGCAGTTGAAAGTGTACTTTGTGGTTGTTGTTCTGGTGTAGTACCTTTGGATAGGACGGAGTTGGCATCACATTTAGGGCAGTGCGGGTTCTTGATTCGTCGTCCTGGAACATGTTCCACCAGTTTACAGTAAACCTCAGGTTCTGGATCACCACATGTCGCATTGCTGGTAATCACTGCGTTACTCGCCAAGTTCAAGATGGCTGGGAACAGACCTGAAACACACAGCTAACTGTTAGCATCCTAAAAAAACACAGCTAACTGTTAGCATCCTAAAACACACAGCTAACTGTTAGCATCCTAAAAAAACACAGCTAACTGTTAGGATCCTAAAAAAACACAGCTAACTGTTAGCATCCTAAAAAAACACAGCTAACTGTTAGGATCCTAAAAAAACACAGCTAACTGTTAGGATCCTAAAACACACAGCCAACTGTTAGGATCCTAAAAAACACAGCCACCTGTTAGCATCCTAAAACACACAGCTAACTGTTAGCATCCTGAAACACAGCCAACTGTTAGGATGCTAAAAAACACAGCCAACTGTTAGGATCCTAAAAAACACACAGCCAACTGTTAGGATCCTAAAAAACACAACCAACTGTTAGGATCCTAAAAAACACAGCCAGCTGTTAGCATCCTAAAAAACACAGCCAACTGTTAGCATCCTGAAACACAGCCAACTGTTAGGATCCTAAAAAACACAGCCAACTGTTAGGATCCTAAAAAACACAGCCAACTGTTAGGATGCTAAAAAACACAGCCAACTGTTAGGATCCTAAAAAACAGAGCCAGCTGTTAGGATCCTAAAACACAGCTAGCTGTTAGCATCATAAAACACAGCCAACTGTTAGGATCCTAAAAGACAGAGCCAACTGTTAGGATCCTAAAACACACAGCCAGCTGTTAGGATCCTAAAAAACAGAGCCAACTGTTAGGATCCTAAAAAACAGAGCCAACTGTTACCATCCTAAAAAACAGAGCCAACTGTTAGGATCCTAAAAAACAGAGCCAACTGTTAGGATCCTAAAAAACAGAGCCAGCTGTTAGGATCTTAAAACACAGCTCGCTGTTAGCATCATAAAACACACAGCCAACTGTTAGGATGCTAAAAAACACAGCCAACTGTTAGGATCCTAAAAAACACAGCCAACTGTTAGGATCCTAAAAAACACAGCCAACTGTTAGGATGCTAAAAAACACAGCTAACTGTTAGCATCCTAAAAAAACACAGCTAACTGTTAGCATCCTAAAACACACAGCCAACTGTTAGGATCCTAAAAAACACACAGCCAACTGTTAGCATCCTAAAAAACACACAGCCAACTGTTAGCATCCTAAAACACAGCCAACTGTTAGCATCCTGAAACACAGCTAGCTGTTAGCATCCTAAAACACACAGCCAACTGTTAGGATGCTAAAAAACACAGCCAACTGTTAGGATCCTAAAAAACACAGCCAACTGTTAGCATCCTAAAACACACAGCTAACTGTTAGCATCCTAAAAAAACACAGCTAACTGTTAGCATCCTGAAACACAGCCAACTGTTAGGATGCTAAAAAACACAGCCAACTGTTAGGATCCTAAAAAACACACAGCCAGCTGTTAGCATCCTAAAAAACACAGCCAACTGTTAGCATCCTAAAACACACAGCCAGCTGTTAGGATCCTAAAAAACAGAGCCAACTGTTAGCATCCTGAAACACAGCCAACTGTTAGGATCCTAAAAAACACAGCCAACTGTTAGGATCCTAAAAAACACACAGCCAACTGTTAGGATCCTAAAAAACACAACCAACTGTTAGGATCCTAAAAAACACAGCCAGCTGTTAGCATCCTAAAAAACACAGCCAACTGTTAGGATGCTAAAAAACACAGCCAACTGTTAGGATCCTAAAAAACAGAGCCAGCTGTTAGGATGCTAAAAAACACATCCAACTGTTAGCATCCTAAAACACACAGCCAACTGTTAGCATCCTAAAACACACAGCCAGCTGTTAGCATCCTAAAACACACAGCCAGCTGTTAGGATCCTAAAACACACAGCCAACTTTAAGGATGCTAAAAAACACAGCCAACTGTTAGCATCCTAAAACACACAGCCAACTGTTAGCATCCTAAAACACACAGCCAGCTGTTAGGATCCTAAAACACACAGCCAACTGTTAGGATCCTAAAAAACACAACCAACTGTTAGGATCCTAAAAAACAGAGCCAACTGTTAGCATCCTAAAAAACACAGCCAACTGTTAGGATCCTAAAAAAACAGAGCCAGCTGTTAGCATCATAAAAAACACAGCCAACTGTTAGCATCCTAAAAAACACAGCCAACTGTTAGGATCCTAAAACACACAGCCAACTGTTAGGATCCTAAAACACAGAGCCAACTGTTAGGATCCTAAAACACACAGCCAACTGTTAGGATCCTAAAAAACAGAGCCAACTGTTAGCATCCTAAAAAACAGAGCCAACTGTTACCATCCTAAAAAACAGAGCCAACTGTTAGGATCCTAAAAAACAGAGCCAACTGTTACCATCCTAAAAAACAGAGCCAACTGTTAGGATCCTAAAAAACAGAGCCAACTGTTAGGATCCTAAAAAACAGAGCCAACTGTTAGGATCCTAAAAAACAGAGCCAACTGTTAGCATCCTAAAACACACAGCTACCTGTTAGCTGTGCTTATTTAGGATGCTGTTAGCATACTGACACTCACAGCTAGCTAGTTACAGTGAACCCCTCAGGTGTCTGAATAACTCTGAGTATGAATAAAAGAATGTCTGAGTGAGTGACTGAACTCTGTCTAGACAGATCAGGTGTTTCTGCAGGTAAACTCTCAGGTGAGTCACCATAGTTACCTTCCTGAGGCAAACCCACCTCTGCTGATTGAGTGAGGAACTGGTTGAATGATCATCACATTGTTCTGCACTGATGACACCACAGCTTGTTAAATGTCTTCAGAAGATAAAAAATCTAATAAATAAATGTGGTTCTTTAAACATAAAGCCGTTGCATGAACTTGCATGAACGGGGTTCTTTAAACGTAAAGCCGTTGCATGAACGTGGTTCTTTAAAACATAAAGCCGCTGCATGAACGTGGTTCTTTAAAACGTAAAGCCGTTGCATGAACGTGGTTCTTTAAAACATAAAGCCGCTGCATGAACGTGGTTCTTTAAAACATAAAGCCGTTGCATGAACGTGGTTCTTTAAAACATGAAGCCGTTGCATGAACGTGGTTCTTTAAACGTAAAGCCATTGCATGAACGTGGTTCTTTAAACATAAAGCCGTTGCATGAACGTGGTTCTTTAAAACATAAAGCCGTTGCATGAACGTGGTTCTTTAAACGTGAAGCCGTTGCATGAACGTGGTTCTTTAAAACGTGAAGCCGTTGCATGAACGCGGTTCTTTAAACGTGAAGCCGTTGCATGAACGCGGTTCATTAAACGTGAAGCCGTTGCATGAACATGGTTCTTTAAACGTGAAGCCGTTTTATGAACGGGGTTCCTTAAACAGTGGAATCAGCTTGTTGTGTCTGTTGCTTCACCTTCAACAGGGAACTCTCTGAAACTGTTTTGAAATAACAAACCGTGCCGAGTTGCTGAGAACGTCAGAGAAAGTCAAAATTTTAAACTTCATCAGTGACAAAGACAACACACAGACGTGTTAATTAGTGCTGTGTGTGGGCAGCTGTGGAGGCGTGATAGCATCAGCTGGGTGGTCTGTCTCACACTCAGAGGTTTGTTGTGGGAACGCTCAGACCTGCATTTGTCTCCAGGTGCTTCAGTGCAGACGTCTGTTCCAGACACACAGACCGGTGGGTTCTGTTCTGTGGGTCAGAATCAGGTTTGTTGCCAGGTTCATTGGTTCAGTTACTGCTGCTTAGCGTGTGGAACATGTTCTGCAGATGTAAAGAGTTCTGCAGGTGGTGGATCAGCGAGGAGAAAGCAATAAAAAATCATTCACAGTTTGTTTTTTCTAACTTTGACCGAAGCAGGTTAGCAGGTGAAACATCCTCTAACAGAGTCGGAACCAGCAGTGAAACCACTACCTGCCCAACCCTAAACCCGGTCTTTATCCTGAAGCTGGGGGACTTGCTTGTTGTCCCATGAAGAAGGCGAGTCCCTCACAGTGTGAGCAGACCCGTGTCCCCACAACATGAGTAGAAGCTGCTGATCTTCAGCCCTGAGATAAGGTCGGCCCTACAGTCGGTGTGTCTGGCTGTATGCAGAGTGACCTCTGACCCTCCCCCACCCACACACATGCAGCAGCTCTGGGGGAGGTGATGTGGACTGTGGGGGGTTAGGGTTTTAGTGTGGGGGGTGGAGAGGAAGAGGAGCAGTGTTGACACTAATTATCACACAGACACACAGGGGGTTCCCAGCAGGACCCCCCCCCCCCCCCCCCCCCCCCCCCCCCCCGGTCATGACAAAGAATTCACCTTCATATCTTCAGCATCTGAAACCATCACTGCAGCTAACAGAGCTAACTGCTGTGTGTCTGCATCATGTCCCATGAAGGGAACAAACTGAAGCAGCCTGACCAGTTCAGATCCTTCACACCACCAACATCTGAAATCTATCCTCTAACAGAACTCAGAAAAATGAAAATAAGTCAACTGAATTTAACAGAAGTCAAGGAAACAGAACTTAAAAGAACTCAGCAGAACTCAGGAGAAGTTAACAGAACTCAGTAGAAGTCAAAAACAGGGTTCTCACCTCTCTGCTGAGCTGCAGCTCGCTCCATCAACAGCAACAACAGCAGCAGCTTCATCTCTGCAAACCTGGACCTGAGCTGGACTGAGCTGGACTGAGCTGGACTGAGTGGACCCTGAGCTGGACCTAAGCAGTCCTCTGTGATAGCTGGCAGAATGAATGTAGAGCAGAGGAATGTGTTGCTGCAGAGTCTCTGATGGCATGCCACTGTGAGTCTAGCTCGCTCCACCCCCCCTCTCTCTCTCATTCATTCAGCTCAATAAGAGGGGTGGGGGTGGGCCGTACCACCTGATCTGCACATGGGGGTGGGCCAGTCTCCCCTGTGAAGGTGGTCTCCCTGCTGTAAAGATGTTGACCAGCTTCTCTATTTAGTGGATTGATAGTCGTCCCGTAGAGTCCACTCGGTCCCGGATCAATCCCTTCACTCTGAGCTGTAGACCAGCATCACATCATGTTCCTCCTGGGGGACCCGGCCGGAGTGGAAAGGGTTAAGTCACGCAGAAACGGCGGGCTGGTCCTTTAACCCCCATTCAGCTCATTGTCTGAGCCGGCCGTACCATCTGTGAGCTGGGGGGGGGGGGAGTTCTGCTCTCCTAGCTGAAGCTGTGTGAGGCGCTGCGAGGGAAACAGCAGTTTAATGATCGATAAACTGTCTGAGGGAGAACGTTTCCTCCTGGGGTTCCCTCTGCAGCACCACGACTGTAACCATAAACAAGCAGAGGTGCGAAGAGTACTAAAATACTTAAGTACTATTACTCTGATGATCTTTTACTTAAGTACAAGTAAAGTTAACGGTATAAAAATCTACAGAAGGAGAAAGTTGCTCATTTAAAGTTTACTCAGAGTAAAAGTTACTTTTCTAAGCTTCTAAAATAATTTATTTATACTGATTTAATAACGTGTTTATACTTGAACTTGAATTAAACTGTAATATCTGATTTAATAACTTGTTTATACTTGAACTTTAATTAAATTGTAATTTCTGTTTTAATAACGTGTTTATAATTTAACTTTAATTAAACTGTAATATCTGATTTAATAACTTATTTATACTTGAACTTGAATTAAACTGTAATATCTGATTTAATAACTCATTTATACTTTAACTTTAATTAAATTGTAATTTCAGATTTAATAACGTGTTTTTAATTTAACTTTAATTAAATTGTAATTTCTGTTTTAATAACTTGTTTATACTTTAATTAAACTGTAATATCTGATTTAATAACTTGTTTATACTTTAACTTTAATTAAACTGTAATATCTGATTTAATAACGTGTTTATACTTTAACTTTAATTAAACTGTAATATCTGATTTAATAACGTGTTTATACTTTAATTAAACTGTAATATCTGATTTAATAACTTGTTTATACTTTAACTTTAATTAAATTGTAATTTCTGATTTAATAACGTGTTTTTAATTTAACTTTAATTAAATTGTAATTTCTGTTTTAATAACTTGTTTATACTTGAATTAAACTGTAATATCTGATTTAATAACGTGTTTATACTTTAACTTTAATTAAATTGTAATATCTGATTTAATAACCTGTTTATACTTGAATTAAACTGTAATATCTGATTTAATAACGTGTTTATACTTTAACTTTAAATTGTAATATCTGATTTAATAACGTGTTTATACTTTAACTTTAATTAAATTGTAATATCTGATTTAATAACCTGTTTATACTTGAATTAAACTGTAATATCTGATTTAATAACGTGTTTATACTTGAATTAAACTGTAATATCTGATTTAATAACTTGTTTATACTTTAACTTTAATTAAATTGTAATTTCTGATTTAATAACATGTTTATACTTTAACTTTAATTCAACTGTAATATCTGATTTAATAACGTGTTTATACTTTAACTTTAATTAAATTGTAATTTCTGATTTAATAACATGTTTATACTTTAACTTTAATTCAACTGTAATATCTGATTTAATAACGTGTTTATACTTTAACTTTAAATTGTAATTTCAGATTTAATAACGTGTTTATAATTTAACTTTAATTAAATTGTAATTTCTGTTTTAATAACTTGTTTATACTTGAATTAAACTGTAATACCTGATTTAATAACGTGTTTATACTTGAATTAAACTGTAATATCTGATTTAATAACTTGTTTATACTTGAACTTTAATTAAACTGTAATATCTGATTTAATAACGTGTTTACACTTTAAATTTAATTAAATTGTAATTTCTGTTTTAATAACGTGTTTATAATTTAACTTTAATTAAATTGTAATTTCTGATTTAATAACATGTTTATACTTTAACTTTAATTCAACTGTAATATCTGATTTAATAACGTGTTTATACTTTAACTTTAAATTGTAATTTCAGATTTAATAACGTGTTTATAATTTAACTTTAATTAAATTGTAATTTCTGTTTTAATAACTTGTTTATACTTGAATTAAACTGTAATACCTGATTTAATAACGTGTTTATACTTGAATTAAACTGTAATATCTGATTTAATAACTTGTTTATACTTGAACTTTAATTAAACTGTAATATCTGATTTAATAACGTGTTTACACTTTAAATTTAATTAAATTGTAATTTCTGTTTTAATAACGTGTTTATAATTTAACTTTAATTAAATTGTAATTTCTGATTTAATAACATGTTTATACTTTAACTTTAATTCAACTGTAATATCTGATTTAATAACGTGTTTATACTTTAACTTTAAATTGTAATTTCAGATTTAATAACGTGTTTATAATTTAACTTTAATTAAATTGTAATTTCTGTTTTAATAACTTGTTTATACTTGAATTAAACTGTAATACCTGATTTAATAACGTGTTTATACTTGAATTAAACTGTAATATCTGATTTAATAACTTGTTTATACTTGAACTTTAATTAAACTGTAATATCTGATTTAATAACGTGTTTACACTTTAAATTTAATTAAGTTTGCTAAGGAAACTAAGCCAATGTTAGTTTGTTTGACAAACTCTTTGCCAATCAAAGGTGCAAAACAAAGTTAGAGACAGTTTAAGGAGAAGTCTGAGAACGTTTTCGCTTTGTTAGGAAACATATCAGACTCTGAGGGCCCCACTGGACTCTATATGAAATCACATCCCTTTTTACATTCAGACAGGTGCTCATTTTAATGGGACAACATGAGTGTTAGTCTAATAAATAACTAGTTAGCAGCAGGCTGCTAACGCCAACCAACACATGCATCGATGTCTTTCTGGAGCACAGCATCTTCCCAAACTATGACAACTTATTTTACCCACCAGTGGAAGTACTGAGCTCCACATCAGGGGTCCTCAGCCTCATCTGCTCTAACAGACACTGTGGGGCCGGACTGACAAAATAATATCCATATTACTGTTTAATAACGTTTTTTATATGGGTGAGAACAGACTACAAACATGGTGGCCTGAACCTGAAGATGCTCTCTGCAGCCAGCAGTTCACTCGGGAGGGATGGTTCAGATCTGACAGTGTAACTGTGACTCTGATTGGCATGATTTATTGTTGTTATTGTTGTTATTGTTGTGCAGGAGACACCTGGTCTTGGCAGCTAAACAGACTGTTACTGGTAGTTTCCATCATCTGTCTTCCTGCTGCACTCAGCAGTGAAAGCAGCTAGTTACCTGCTGAAGGAGGAGGTGTGCAGCCTCAGTCTGAGCACGCGGGGAGGGGGAGAGTGCTGCAGCGCCCCCTGGTGGCAGGGAGGAACACACGGTGCCGACCACATAATGAGCTGCAGGTCAAAGCTCCGGGTGACCTTACAGCCTGATGACGTCAGCAGCTGTTGGCTTTGTCAGATTACAGGAGCCGCACGGTGATGGGCGGAGCAGCTCAGACTCTTTTCTTTGAAAGTGCCTGTGGTGAGTTGAGGCGGGGCGCCGGGCTGTAGGTGTTGGTGCTGCATTCATTAACATTTCTTTGGCTTTTGGAACAAATGTTAATGAACACACCCACACCTACAGCACAGCCCTCAGCCTTATCTGATTAATCACATGCGCACAGATCATCCAACCACCCCACACATTGTTTTCTCAGCTATACCCCCCCGCAGCCCTGCTAACTCTGCAGGTGGTTTCTTTATTGTGCTGATGTTCCAGTGTTTTCTTTGACGGTCTGCTTCCATGATCAGAGAGGCTGCTGTCGGTCATTTTAAGGTTTCCATGGGCGCAGTAACATCACAGCTAAACTAAACAGAGTAGTTACTAGTAGTAGTAGGTACTTGACAGGAAACAGAAGTCACCTTTTAGCTTCTGAAATGATTGAGACGCTCTGATGGAGCTCAGGGTGGATGAACCTGGACTGAGTGGCAGACCTTAGAGTCTGACTGATCTTGTCGGCGTGTTTAAATATGACGTTACGCTGCTGTGCCTCGTGCGTAAATGCGTACAGCGTCTCTTTTAATGGGGAGACAGTGCTGCTCTGCAGTTGGAGGTGCTTGTATGGTGCTTGTGAGGTGGAGGTGCTCGTGAGGTGCTCGTCAGGTGGAGGTGCTTGTGAGTTGGAGGTGCTTGTGAGGTGCTCGTGAGATGGAGGTGCTTGTGATGTGCTTGTGAGGTGGAGGTGCTTGTGAGTTGGAGGTGCTCATGAGTCGGAGGTGCTTGTAAGGTGCTTGTGAGGTGCTTGTGAGGTGCTCGTCAGGTGGAGGTGCTCGTGAGGTGGAGGTGCTTGTGAGATGCTTGTGAGATGCTTGTACCTTGTGATATGCTTGTGAGGTGGAGGTGCACGTGAGGTGCTTGTGAGTTGGAGGTGCTCATGAGTCGGAGGTGCTTGTAAGGTGCTTGTGAGGTGGAGGTGCTTGTGAGTTGAAGGTGTTCATTAGTCAGAGGTGCTTGTAAGGTGCTTGTGAGGTGGAGGTGCTCGTGAGGTGCTTGTGATTTGGAGATGCTTGTAAGGTGCTCATGAGGTGGAGGTGCTTGTGAGTTGAAGGTGCTCATGAGTCGAAGTTGCTTGTAAGGTGCTTGTGAGGTGGAGGTGCTCGTGACTTGGAGGTGCTTGTAAGGTGCTTGTGAGGTGCTCGTGAGATGGAGGTGCTTGTGATGTGCTCATCAGGTGGAGGTGCTCGTGAGGTGCTTGTGAGGTGCTCGTCAGGTGGAGGTGCTTGTGAGGTGGAGGTGCTTGTGAGATGCTTGTGAGATGCTTGTACCTTGTGAGATGCTTGTGAGGTGGAGGTGCTCGTGAGGTGCTCGTGAGGTGGAGGTGCTTGTGAGTTGGAGGTGCTCATGAGTCGGAGGTGCTTGTAAGGTGCTTGTG
>NC_060150.1:49762132-49771524 GCF_021292245.1 Micropterus dolomieu | reverse complement strand
GAGTTGAAGGTGCTCATGAGTCGAAGTTGCTTGTAAGGTGCTTGTGAGGTGGAGGTGCTCGTGACTTGGAGGTGCTTGTAAGGTGCTTGTGAGGTGCTCGTGAGATGGAGGTGCTTGTGATGTGCTCATCAGGTGGAGGTGCTCGTGAGGTGCTTGTGAGGTGCTCGTCAGGTGGAGGTGCTTGTGAGGTGGAGGTGCTTGTGAGATGCTTGTGAGATGCTTGTACCTTGTGAGATGCTTGTGAGGTGGAGGTGCTCGTGAGGTGCTCGTGAGGTGGAGGTGCTTGTGAGTTGGAGGTGCTCATGAGTCGGAGGTGCTTGTAAGGTGCTTGTGAGGTGCTTGTGAGGTGGAGGTGCTTGTGAGTTGAAGGTGTTCATTAGTCGGAGGTGCTTGTAAGGTGCTTGTGAGTTGGAGGTGCTTGTAAGGTGCTCATGAGGTGGAGGTGCTTGTGAGTTGAAGGAGCTCATGAGTCGAAGTTGCTTGTAAGGTGCTTGTGAGGTGGAGGTGCTTCGTGAGTTGGAGGTGCTTGTAAGGTGCTTGTGAGGTGGAGGTGCTTGTGAGGTGCTTGTGAGGTAGAGGTACTTGTGATGTGCTTGTGAAGTGCTTGTGAGGTAGAGGTGCTTGTGAGGTGCTCGTGAGGTAGAGGTGCTTATGAGGTGCTTGTGAGATGGAGGTGCTTGTAAAATGGAGGTGCTTGTGAGGTGCTCGTGAGGTGGAGGTGCTTGTGTGGTGGAGGTGCTTATGAGGTGCTTGTGAGGTGGAGGTGCTTGTGAAGTGCTCGTGAGGTAGAGGTGCTTGTGAGGTGCTCGTGAGGTAGAGGTGCTCGTGAGATGGAGGTGCTTGTGAGGTGCTTGTGTGGTGGAGGTGCTTATGAGGTGCTTGTGAGATGGAGGTGCTTGTAAAATGGAGGTGCTTGTGAGGTGCTCGTGAGGTGGAGGTGCTTGTGTGGTGGAGGTGCTTATGAGGTGCTTGTGAGGTGGAGGTGCTTGTGAAGTGCTCGTGAGGTAGAGGTGCTTGTGAGGTGCTCGTGAGGTAGAGGTGCTCGTGAGATGGAGGTGCTTGTGAGGTGCTTGTGTGGTGGAGGTGCTTATGAGGTGCTTGTGAGATGGAGGTGCTTGTAAAATGGAGGTGCTTGTGAGGTGCTCGTGAGGTGGAGGTGCTTGTGTGGTGGAGGTGCTTATGAGGTGCTTGTGAGGTGGAGGTGCTTGTGAAGTGCTCGTGAGGTAGAGGTGCTTGTGAGGTGCTCGTGAGGTAGAGGTGCTCGTGAGATGGAGGTGCTTGTGAGGTGCTTGTGTGGTGGAGGTGCTTATGAGGTGCTTGTGAGATGGAGGTGCTTGTAAAATGGAGGTGCTTGTGAGGTGCTCGTGAGGTGGAGGTGCTTGTGTGGTGGAGGTGCTTATGAGGTGCTTGTGAGATGGAGGTGCTTGTAAGATGGAGGTGCTTGTGAGGTGCTCGTGAGGTGGAGGTGTAATTGTACCGGGAGGGTGCGGTTCTATTAGGTTGGTCTGTCTAATGCTAGAACCACTTAAGCACACAGCTCTTGGGAATCTAAGTCTACATATCAGTCAGTCATCATGAGGGGCCAGGATAATTTATATCTGATGTGACCTGGCTTCATCTTTCACAGCTGCACGCTGCCCCAATTCTGGCTCCCAGATGTCCCTGCTGGATCTACAGTCAACATGAAGTGAGGTTAGAGGTGTGAGAAGCATCGTTCTACAGTCTGGCTTCAGTTCAGCAACTCACCAGAAGCTCGCGTGGAACTGGGAGTGACCAGGGAGCATCAACACAAGGATCTGACACCAAAGCTGAACTTCATGTGCTTTATTTGGAGTTATTGATGATGTTTGCTGATAGACTGCTGAACCTGCAGGGTCAGCTGATTGGACGGTGTGCTGTTCAGCTGATGCAAGTTTAGCTTGCAGTGGAAGACATCGGTTAGCTACAGCTTTCACTTCACAGTAACAACAACGACGCAGTCAGAGCTTACACCTCACATATATTTCTAACAGTTACATGCTGATGAAAACATTTATAGAGAACAGTTTCCTCACTGGGGGGCCACGCATGATCCTTTAACCCTTTAACAGCCACTCTGCTCCTGATTGTTCAACGTTTTACTTCATTGTCATTCAATACAGAAATGAAGAATCTGATTTCTGAATGTGTTGAACATCCCATGTTCATTTATTTTACCAGAACAACATTTATTTTACCAGAACAACTATCCTTGCTGCGACTAAATGTCCATTAAATGGTGTCAGGTTTCTCTACCAGCGGTTCCAAACCTAGTGCTCTTCAGGTTAGTAAAGGTTTCCCACAAGGCTCTGTTCTTGGTAAACGGCTGCATTTATACAATTCACCCAGTAACACAGCAATGCCAGCCAGCTAACGCTCACGTGGTCAGCATCGGGAGCAGTTTGGGGGGAGGTGGGTATCGAACCGCCAACCGTGTGATGTACCTCCTGAGCCAGAGCTACTTTTATTCAACATGTACATAAACTATATTATCTCTGCCACTCCAAACTGTCATGTACATTTTTATGCAGATGATACTGTTTTATATGCCACAGGTTCTTTGATACGTTTCAGATCTCATTGAACATCAGCTGTTTTAAACTCTGACAAAACTAAATGTCTGTTATTCTTTAGGTCATTTATCTAGCCAACGGCCTTTATCCGAACTCTTCAGGGCTCTCCCATTAAAATAGTTGCAATGTAATAGTGCTTGCATTGTCAGGTCTCAGGATGTTTTAACGTCAGCTGAGTTTGGAATAACTGCTTCAAACACTAAACTCTCTACAGACGGACTGAGCTGCAAAAACTAAAATTTCACTTGATGATTTTAAAAGACTTTAAAAGTGTTTGTATTTTCACTTGTAATTACTGAAATTTAACGTACTACAAGGAGTTCTTTTCCGGCACACAGAGCCTATGTTCGGAGGAAGCTGGGGAGATTTGTCTTTTGAGCTTTTTGTTTTTGACCTTATATTTTGTGGTTACGGCTGAAATAGGACATTGATAAAGCGTGAGCAAAAAGCCTAGTCCACCTCGCTCACTCGTTCAAGCGATGGAAAGAACTGTGGGATTTCAAAGATTCAAAATTACCTGAGTTGGTCCTCTTCCTCCAAAACAGGTGTGTGCTGTGTCTCCAGCAGACGGAGGTATCCTCGTGGTGGGCTTTACTGTCAACAACGTATTATAATGAAGACATTACCAGGAAGCAAAGCTAACTTCAGCTTTCTCAACAAAATGACACGTACCCTTGTGTCTGAACGGAGCGCCGTCGTCATGTTACAGTTATTAATCTCACAGAACCACAAATAGATGCGTTAGCTCGTTGCTATGTGTCCTGCTAACAGCTGTTTAAAAAAAAGAGAGACTAGTAAAATTAAGTTTTGTCTTTCTTTCACTCGCCTCCACGACAAACAACGCACCAGATCAAGACGTTTTCGACACAAAGTGATGGAACCACTGCCGCTTTTAACCACCGGGGGCCGCCAGGACCACCAGAAACTGAAAGCAGGTCTTTAAAGTCTGACTGTGAGTCTGAACTCCTCAGGTCTGTCTTCAGCAGACATCACGATGTCAGTGAGATAAACATTACATTTAGCTTGTCGTCATGTGGCCTTACTGTGGAGGCTCTGCGGGAGTTAAAGGGTTAAAGGTTCCCACTCTGACGTTCAGCAGCAGAAAACACTTTCATCTCTGAACATGTTCTCTTTCTGTAAAGACACATTTTAAATCAGTAGTTAAACTTTTCTGTTTTCCCCTGGATATGAAAGCCCCCCGCCGTGGCCCTACTTGTCCTCCAGGTGGCCCCGCCCCCCAGTGTGGCGACCTCCACACACAAAACATTTCCTGTCGGACACGTGGAGATTAGTATAAAAACATTCCCGCGTCTCAGTCAGATAACAAGCTGTTTAATGGAAGTCCATCACGCTGTGCTGGAAGACTCCTTATTGCTACGCCATGAACCACAATCCTTTAACCATTTCATCACCACGCAATCCCTCCTGATGTGATGTCATTAAAAAGTCACATGACTTCAGAGTTGTGCTGTTTATCACTGAGGCAGCTCCTGATTGGTCGCCTCCTCCTCCCTCCTCAGACCAGAATCCACCTGTGAGATCATCCTCAGCTTCTCCCTGTTGGAGTACTTCCTGTGTGATGTCACTTCCCCTGTCCTCTGAGCCCCACCCTGTGACGTCACACGGCACGGTGACGTGATCGACTCAAACGATTGGTCATCTCCGTGCGTCAGTTTGCTGTAACCTGTTGTGCTGCTGGCGGTCGGCAGGCTCCGCCTCCTGCAGGGGGGGGGTGGCGTGGAGGAGGAGGAGAAGAGGAGATGAAAGAGGGAGGAGAGCGACAGGTGGGAGGGGGTGAGGGAGGAGGAGGAGAGGAGGAGCAGGGCCTGGGAGCCTCCTGGGGCCTCCCTGTGGAGACTGGAGGAGCTGCAGGAACCCTGGAATGGTCTGAGTGGGGGGGGCGTGGAGGAGCACAGAGGAGGTGGTGGACGTGCAGATACCTCCTCTTCTTCCTGTCTGTGGCCTCCCTCCTCTCTCCCCTGCACCTCCTCTCCTCCTGGGGCCCCACCCCAGCCCCGGCCCGTCCCCGCCCGAGCTGAGTGCCTCCTGCGGGGGGCAGGGGGGCGTGGGTGGCGCAAAGGCAAGGTGAAGGAACTGAGCGCCTCCTTCTGCAGGGAGGTCCAGCATGTGGGAAGGTGGGGGGGGCTGAGGCTGGGGGGGAGGGAGAGTCTTTGGGAGGAGGAAGGAGGAGGAGGAGCTTCTGGCTGCTCACGGTAGATACTGAACACTGTGTTACCTCCATCACCACCCCCACCTCCTCCTCCCGTCCCTCCCTCCCTCCTGCTCATCAGGGAGGCGGGGTATGCCCTGGATTTGGTCTCCAGGCTCTTTGATTGGACGTAGTTAACGAGGCCATTGAGGGGGTTGGCGGAGGAGCGGCGGGCGGAGGAGTTGGGTTTGCGGAGGCTGTGGAGGTCGATGACGGTGGAGTAAATGTCCCGCAGGTTGATGACCTTGGTCTTCTTGTCGCGGTTCTCGTGCAGGACGGCGTTCGCACAGATGAAGAGGAAAATCCCGATGCCCATGATGAGAGGGCCGAAGACCTTCAGCCTATCAGAGTACAGATACCTGCGGAGACACACCAACACTTACTGTCAGACAGCAGGTACCTCCACCTGCAGCAGTTGCTACGTGATGTTTCATGTGCCGCCTGGTGACGGTGTTCTCTCTCTGTGTTTACCTCCACCTGCTCCTGAGGGAACATCTGGCTCTGTAGCTGCTAGAAGCTCCACTGTGTTCACCGGCCGCTCTCTGACTCAGTCTGACTGACGGTCATCACACTAAAACAATAAAAACAAACCACTAGAACGTCTAAAATGATCACTATACCCTCCTGAAAGACACTTAGAACCACCTCAGTTACAACAAGAACCACTAAAGCCTCCCAGGAGACAACTAGAACCTCATTAGAGACTAGTAGAACCACCCCTAATGACCACTACAACCTTCTACAGGATGCTTTCCCCAACTTAATTACAACGAAAACCAAAAGGACCTCTACCACCACCGATATGACATCTAGAACCACACACCTGAACCCCCCTAAAGAACCAATAGGAACTCCAGAAAAAGATGTCTAGAACCCCCAAGGGACCATTAAGCTCTCTTCAATGAATACAACCGCACACAGGAGGCTTCAATTACCACAACAATCTCAAAAGCCTACTAGAGAGCTTAAAGGACCACTAGAACTCCCTAGAGAGCCGCTCATAAAGGACTACTCAATGACTCCCAACAATCTCATGTAGGACATTTAAATGACCTTAAGTACCTCCTAAAGACCTCTAGAACTACCTAAAAGGCCGACACAACCTCTTAAGGGGCCACTGGACCTACCTAAGGGACTAGTAATTGACCAATACAAATTCCTACAGGACACTTAGGACCCCCTGAGTACTTCAAGAACCTAGAGGACTTCTAGAACCACCTGAGGGAGTCATTTTAAATTTACTGCCACTCTTAAATAAGATTGTAGCAACAGCAGACTGAGAGAGAGAAAGTTTACCTGTCCAAAAAGTCCTGCAGAAAGCCTTGTGGAAGCTGTGGAGTCGTCCCGTTCATGTTTTCTTTGATGTTAAATCCATCGTCACCTCCTTCTTCTTCCTCTCCTCCTTCTGTGTCGTCTCCTTCATCCACTCCCGGCCCCCCCCCCCTCTGTCCTCCCTGGAAGCAGTCAGAGAGACGTTCAACACAACATCTGGTTCTGCTGTGTTAAACCTGCGCCTTCAGTCACGAGTCTCCAGCACTCACATGTCTGCATGAAGATTTGGGTCCCTGTAATCTCTCCTGTTCCTACTGGACTCAAAGAAAGTCCTTTCCTAAAGTGATTCCAATGTATGTAACGGTGGAGGACATCTTTTAATTAAACTTTGTTTAATTCAACTTTCAGTTCAGTTTTATTTATATAATAGCGCCAGTTCAGAACATATCTCGATGCACTTTTTATGGAAAGCAGGTGTAGACCGTCCTCTTTGTGATATTTAACTACTACTGCCCCCCTGTGACATGTTCTACTGTCCCCTGACATGTTCTTCTGTCCCCTGACATGTTCTACTGTTCCCTGACATGTTCTACTGTCCCCTGACACGTTCTACTGTTCCCTGACATGTTCTACTGCCCCCTGATATGTTCTTCTGTCCCCTGACATGTTCTATTGTCCCCTGACATGTTCTATTGTCCCCTGACATGTACTGTGACACATTCTATTGCCTCCTGACACATTCTACTGCCTCCTGAATGTTCGTCTTACCCCTGACACGTTCTACTGTCCCCTGAGTGTTCATCTGTCCCCTGACACGTTCTACTGTCCCCTGAGTGTTCGTCTTACCCCTGACACGTTCTACTGTCCCCTGAATGTTCGTCTGTCCCCTGAATGTTCGTCTGTCCCCTGACACATTCTACTGTCCCCTGACATGTTCTACTGTCCCCTGACATGTTCTACTGCCTCCTGACATGTTCTACTGCCCCCTGACACGTTCTACTGCCCCTGACATGTTCTTCTGTCCCCTGACATGTTCTACTGCCTGCTGATATGTTCTTCTGTCCCCTGACACGTTCTACTGCCTCCTGAATGTTCGTCTTACCCCTGACACGTTCTACTGTCCCCTGAGTGTTCATCTGTCCCCTGACACGTTCTACTGCCTCCTGAATGTTCGTCTTACCCCTGACACGTTCTACTGTCCCCTGAATGTTCGTCTGTCCCCTGAATGTTCGTCTGTCCCCTGACACATTCTACTGTCCCCTGACATGTTCGACTGCCCCCTGACATGTTCTACTGCCTCCTGACATGTTCTACTGCCCCCTGACACGTTCTTCTGCCCCCTGACATGTTCTACTGCCTCCTGACACGTTCTACTATTGCCTCCTGACACGTTCTCCTGCCTCCTGAATGTTCGTCTTACCCCTGACACGTTCTACTGTCCCCTGAATGTTCGTCTGTCCCCTGAATGTTCGTCTGTCCCCTGACACATTCTACTGTCCCCTGACATGTTCGACTGCCCCCTGACATGTTCTACTGCCTCCTGACATGTTCTACTGCCCCCTGACACGTTCTTCTGCCCCCTGACACGTTCTACTGCCTCCTGACACATTCTACTATTGCCTCCTGACACGTTCTACTGTCCCCTGAGTGTTCATCTGTCCCCTGACATGTTCTACTGCCTCCTGAATGTTCGTCTTACCCCTGACACGTTCTACTGTCCCCTGAGTGTTCATCTGTCCCCTGACACGTTCTACTGTCCCCTGAATGTTCGTCTTACCCCTGACACGTTCTACTGTCCCCTGAATGTTCGTCTGTCCCCTGACATGTTCTACTGCCCCCTGACATGTTCTACTGCCTCCTGACATGTTCTACTGCCCCCTGACACGTTCTACTGCCTCCTGACACGTTCTACTACCTGCTGATATGTTCTTCTGCCCCCTGACACGTTCTACTGCCTCCTGAAGGTTCGTCTTACCCCTGACACGTTCTACTGTCCCCTGAGTGTTCATCTGTCCCCTGACACGTTCTACTGCCTCCTGAATGTTCGTCTTACCCCTGACACGTTCTACTGTCCCCTGAATGTTCGTCTGTCCCCTGAATGTTCGTCTGTCCCCTGACACATTCTACTGTCCCCTGACATGTTCGACTGCCCCCTGACATGTTCTACTGCCTCCTGACATGTTCTACTGCCCCCTGACACGTTCTTCTGCCCCCTGACACGTTCTACTGCCTCCTGACACGTTCTACTATTGCCTCCTGACACGTTCTACTGTCCCCTGAGTGTTCATCTGTCCCCTGACACGTTCTACTGCCTCCTGAATGTTCGTCTTACCCCTGACACGTTCTACTGTCCCCTGAATGTTCGTCTGTCCCCTGAATGTTCGTCTGTCCCCTGACACATTCTACTGTCCCCTGACATGTTCGACTGCCCCCTGACATGTTCTACTGCCTCCTGACATGTTCTTCTGTCCCCTGACATGTTCTTCTGTCCCCTGACATGTTCTACTGTTCCCTGACACGTTCTACTGCCCCCTGATATGTTCTTCTGTCCCCTGACATGTTCTACTGCCCCCTGACACGTTCTACTGCCTCCTGACATGTTCTACTGCTCCCTGACACGTTCTACTGCCCCCTGATATGTTCTTCTGTCCCCTGACATGTTCTACTGCCCCCTGACACGTTCTACTGCCTCCTGACATGTTCTACTACCTCCTGACATGTTCTTCTGTCCCCTGACATGTTCTTCTGTCCCCTGACATGTTCTACTGCCTCCTGACATGTTCTACTGTCCCCTGACATGTTCTTCTGTCCCCTGACATGTTCTACTGCCTCCTGACATGTTCTACTGTCCCCTGAATGTTTGTCTGTCCCCTGACATGTTCTACTGTCCCCTGAATGTTTGTCTGTCCCCTGACATGTTCTTCTGCCCCCTGACACGTTCTACTACCTGCTGATATGTTCTTCTGCCCCCTGACATGTTCTACTCCCTCCTGACATGTTCTACTGCCCCCTGACATGTTCTACTGCCCCCTGACATGTTCTACTGCCCCCTGACACGTTCTATCTGCCTCCTGACATGTTCTTCTGTTCCCTGACATGTTCTACTGCCTCCTGACACATTCTGCTGTCCCCTGACACGTTCTACTGTTCCCTGACATGTTCTACTGCCCCCTGACATGTTCTTCTGTTCCTTGACATGTTCTACTGTCCCTTGATATGTTCTCCTGCTCCTGAATGTTCTACTGCCCCCTGACACGTTCTACTGCCTCCTGACATGTTCTACTACCTCCTGACACGTTCTACTGCCTGCTGATATGTTC
>NC_060150.1:49750566-49762032 GCF_021292245.1 Micropterus dolomieu | reverse complement strand
ATAACAGTGTAAAGTAGTGAGCGTGCAGCTTGTACAGCTTGTATAACAGTGTAAAGTAGTGAGCGTACAGCTTGTACAGCTTGTATAACAGTGTAAAGCAGTGAGCGTACAGCTTGTATAACAGTGTAAAGCAGTGAGCGTACAGCTTGTACAGCTTGTATAACAGTGTAAAGCAGTGAGCGTACAGCTTGTACAGTTTGTATAACAGTGTAAAGTAGTGAGCGTACAGCTTGTATAACAGTGTAAAGTAGTGAGCGTGCAGCTTGTACAGCTTGTATAACAGTGTAAAGTAGTGAGCGTACAGCTTGTACAGCTTGTATAACAGTGTAAAGTAGTGCAGCTTGTACAGCTTGTATAACAGTGTAAAGTAGTGAGCGTACAGCTTGTACAGCTTGTATAACAGTATAAAGTAGTGAGCGTACAGCTTGTACAGCTTGTATAACAGTATAAAGTAGTGAGCGTACAGCTTGTACAGCTTGTATAACAGTATAAAGTAGTGAGCGTGCAGCTTGTATAACAGTGTAAAGCAGTGAGCGTACAGCTTGTATAACAGTGTAAAGTAGTGAGCGTACAGCTTGTACAGCTTGTATAACAGTGTAAAGTAGTGAATGTACAGCTTGTACAGCTTGTATAACAGTGTAAAGCAGTGAGCGTACAGCTTGTATACCATTGTAAAGCAGTGAGCGTACAGCTTGTACAGCTTGTATAACAGTGTAAAGCAGTGAGCGTACAGCTTGTACAGCTTGTATAACAGTGTAAAGTAGTGAGCGTACAGCTTGTACAGCTTGTATAACAGTATAAAGCAGTGAGCGTACAGCTTGTACAGTTTGTATAACAGTGTAAAGTAGTGAGCGTACAGCTTGTACAGCTTGTATAACAGTATAAAGTATTGAGCGTACAGCTTGTACAGCTTGTATAACAGTGTAAAGTAGTGAGCGTGCAGCTTGTATAACAGTGTAAAGCAGTGAGCGTACAGCTTGTACAGCTTGTATAACAGTGTAAAGCAGTGAGCGTACAGCTTGTACAGCTTGTATAACAGTGTAAAGTAGTGAGCGTGCAACTTGTACAGCTTGTATAACAGTGTAAAGTAGTGAGCGTAAAGCTTGTATAACAGTGTAAAGTAGTGAGCGTACAGCTTGTATAACAGTGTAAAGCAGTGAGCGTACAGCTTGTACAGCTTGTATAACAGTGTAAAGCAGTGAGCGTACAGCTTGTACAGCTTGTATAACAGAGTTGTATAACTCCTCCATGACGACGTCATGCAAATTTCCACTTTTATACAAGCAGTATACTGTAGCTAAAGGTAATTTCTTTAGTGTTGTCGCATGAAAAGATAGAATCAGATATTTAAAGAAATGTGGGGGGTGGACTCACTTTTGGGAGATACTGTTTAACTTCTCCCTCTCTCCCATACCTGTCTCTTTCTCTGATCTGTCGTACTGACCTGCTGGACGCTCCAGTGTTGGACGGTCTCGGCGTGGACTCCGGCGACGCCCGGCAGTAGTTTGCGGTGCTGCTCCCAGCAGAGCGATAGGTCGCGGCCGGGCTGCGCCGACATGGCCGACAGGAAGACAGACTGATGGAGGGCGGCCTGCAGACTGGACTCTGCTGCTGGAGAGAGAGACAGGTCAGAACGGAAGACGACACCTTTCAGGCGGTGGGCCAAATAAAACAGGCATAATACTCAATAAAACCATCAGCTGTCAGGTCTTTGGGTTCTGGACTGTTGGACACGGTCCAGAAACCTCCAGGAGGATTGATCCTGAACCAGATTTAAGGACAGCTGGAGACACTGAGCTGTCTCACCCCCTGAGCAGTGAGACAGGCCCCATGGGGGGGTGGGGGGGTGGGGCGGAGCGCTCTCAGTCTTTCAGAGGAAGAAACACAACCGACACAGTAGTTACCATGGATAGCTGTTTCCATGGTAACTGCCACTTTATCTGCCTGCTGTTTCCATGGAAACAATAAGGAGAGAGGAGCAGAATTTACATCACGGTCTCCATGGATACCTGGAGTTTGTTAGTGAACTGACGACAACACTCACTCCAGCCGGTTCTTTGTTTAGGAGCGCAGAGATTTCCTGAAGACGTCCTGCGACGCTGAAGCTGATGTTAGTCACACATCCGGCTACAGTCGGTCTGTGTCCTCCAGTCCAGGAGGAGGCCCTGATGCACCTGAACACCTGAGCTCGCTAGCGTCAGCTAACAGCTCTCCGTAACACATTAATGATTTGTGTTTCTGCTACAAGCGAAGCTAAAGTTTGATCGAGGTTCACAAAGAGACAGAAGTCTCAGCAGGTCGTCCAGATGTAGCAGGTAAAACCTGACCTCAGCAGGTCCAGATAAACCACTAAAACCAGTAACCGTTGTCAGGGCAACAGAATACTAAGTAAAGCTTTAAAATCCAGATTCTCCTCTTCAGGCCTCTTCAGGTGGTTCAGACTGAACTGGTCTGGATGAGACTCTGAA
This sequence comes from Micropterus dolomieu, assembly GCF_021292245.1. NCBI lineage: Eukaryota > Metazoa > Chordata > Actinopteri > Centrarchiformes > Centrarchidae > Micropterus > Micropterus dolomieu. The sequence continues at coordinate 49,759,564 of NC_060150.1, read as the reverse complement.
TGTGAACTGCGGTTTGACAGAGGGTCTACCATACCTGGACCGAGGGTGGTGACGTGAAGCTCCTCCTCTTCCTGTTTCACACGGAGGAATTTGGTTGGCTGGGAGAGTCTGGGAGAAGAAGACGTTATTAAAGTGTGTTCATCACATAAACAGATGTTTCTGCTGAAACCCTGCCTTTGTGGATCGATTCGTGTGCAGGACTTGGTGGCACCTGGCAGTTAGGCTGCCTAGTGTATCCACCTGGACACATGGGACCTGAACTGGTCCTAACTTTAATATATAGGAAAGAAGCTCCTCTATAGTTACTGTTGGAGTAGTGAACACTTTTATTCTGAAACTATCTCACATCACAACATCCTGGAACATGTGCTGCCGACAGGAAGTAACCCTTTCACAGCTTTACTCAAACATTCGGCATCGACAGGGTTTTATGCTGCCAGAGTTTCAGAGCAGAGAGGCAGCCTGTGTGTGTGTTATATAATCCAGTTTTATATAACACACTCAGATTATCTGCTCCACCCACACACACTTCACACCCTCCTGTCAGCCTCTATTCTGAGACAGAGACAGGTCGGACGCCTCACAGGCATCTAACCAGCCAATCAGAGAGCTCCTTCACCTACACACACTCACAGACAAACTGTCAGCCTGTCTCACCTGTCTGTAGGTCTGTCTGTCTCTCTCTCTCACCTGTCTGTCTGTCTGTTGGTCTTTCTCACCTGTCTGTCTGTCTGTCTGTAGGCCTGTCTCACCTGTCTGTCTGTCAGCCTGTCTTACCTGTCTGTCTGTAAGCCTGTCTTACCTATCTGTCGGTCTGTCTGTCAGCCTGTCTTACCTATCTGTCGGTCTGTCTGTCAGCCTGTCTTACCTATCTGTCGGTCTATCTGTTTGTAGGCCTGTCTCACCTGTCTGTCTGTCTCACCTGTCTGTCTGTAGGCCTGTCTCACCAGTCTGTAGACCTGTCTCACCTGTCTGTCTGTCTCACCTGTCTGTCTGTAGGCCTGTCTCACCAGTCTGTAGACCTGTCTCACCTGTCTGTCTGTCAGCCTGTCTTACCTATCTGTCGGTCTATCTGTTTGTAGGCCTGTCTCACCAGTCTGTAGACCTGTCTCACCTGTCTGTCTGTCTGTAGACCTATCTCACCTGTCTGTAGGTCTGTCTCACCTGTCTGTCTGTAGGCCTGTCTCACCTGTCTGTCTGTAGGCCTGTCTCACCAGTCTGTAGACCTGTCTCACCTGTCTGTCTGTAGGCCTGTCTCACCAGTCTGTAGACCTGTCTCACCTGTCTGTCTGTCAGCCTGTCTCACCTGTCTGTCTGTCAGCCTGTCTTACCTATCTGTCGGTCTATCTGTTTGTAGGCCTGTCTCACCAGTCTGTAGACCTGTCTCACCTGTCTGTCTGTCTGTAGACCTATCTCACCTGTCTGTAGGTCTGTCTCACCTGTCTGTCTGTAGGCCTGTCTCCCCTGTCTGTAGGTCTGTCTCACCTGTCTGTTTGTCTGTAGGCCTGTCTCCCCTGTCTGTAAGTCTGTCTCACCTGTCTGTTTGTCTGTAGGCCTGTCTCACCTGTCTGTCTGTCTGTCTGTCTCTCAGCCTGTCTCACCTGTCTGTCTGTCAGCCTGTCTCACCTATCTGTCGGTCTGTCTGTCAGCCTGTCTTACCTATCTGTCTGTCTGTTTTTCTGTAGGCCTGTCTGTCAGCCTGTCTTACCTATCTGTCTGTCTGTCTGTCTGTTTTTCTGTAGGCCTGTCTGTCAGCCTGTCTTACCTATCTGTCTGTCTGTCTGTAGGCCTGTCTCACCTGTCTGTCGGTCTGTCTCACCTGTCTGTCTGTCGGTCTGTCTCACCTGTCTGTCAGTCTGTCTCACCTGTTTGTCTGTCTCACCTGTCTGTCTGTCGACCTGTCTCACCTGTCTGTCAGACTGTCTCACCTGTCTGTAGGTCTGTCTCACTTGTCTGTAGGTATGTCTATCTGTCTGTCTGTCTCACCTGTCTATCTGTTGGTCTGTCCCACCTGTCTGTAGGTCTGTCTCACCTGTCTGTCTGTCGGTCTGTCTCACCTGTAGGTTGGTCTGTCTCACCTGTCTATCTGTTGGTCTGTCCCACCTGTCTGTCTGTCGGTCTGTCTCACCTGTAGGTTGGTCTGTCTCACCTGTCTGTCTGTCTGTCTGTAGGCCTGTCTCACCTGTCTGTCGGTCTGTCTCACCTGTCTGTCTGTCTGTCTGTAGGCCTGTCTCACCTGTCTGTCGGTCTGTCTCACCTGTAGGTCGGTCTGTCTGTAGGCCTGTCTCACCTGTCTGTAGGTCTGTCTGTAGGCCTGTCTCACCTGTCTGTCAGACTGTCTCACCTGTCTGTAGGTCTGTCTCACTTGTCTGTAGGTATGTCTATCTGTCTGTCTGTCCCACCTGTCTATCTGTTGGTCTGTCCCACCTGTCTGTAGGTCTGTCTCACCTGTCTGTCTGTCGGTCTGTCTCACCTGTAGGTCGGTCTGTCTCCCCTGTCTGTCTGTCTGTCTCACCTGTCTGTCAGTCTGTCTTTCTGTCGGTCTGTCTCACCTGTAGGTCTGTCTCACCTGTCTGTCGGTCTGTCTCACCTGTAGGTCGGTCTGTCTGTAGGCCTGTCTCACCTGTCTGTAGGTCTGTCTGTCTGTTGGTCTGTCTCACCTGTCTGTAGGTCTGTCTGTAGGTCTGTCTCACCTGTCTGTAGGTCTGTCTTTAGGTCTGTCTGTCTGTCGGTCTGTCTCACCTGTCTGTAGGTCTGTCTGTCTGTCTCACCTGTCTGTCTCACCTGTCTGTCAGTCTGTCTCACCTGTCTGTCTGTAGACCTGTCTCACCTGTCTGTCAGTCTGTCTCCCCTGTCTGTCTGTAGACCTGTCTCACCTGTCTGTAGGTCTGTCTCACTTGTCTGTAGGTATGTCTATCTGTCTGTCTGTCTCACCTGTCTATCTGTTGGTCTGTCCCACCTGTCTGTAGGTCTGTCTCACCTGTCTGTAGGTCTGTCTCACTTGTCTGTAGGTCTGTCTATCTGTAGGTCTGTCTCACTTGTCTGTAGGTCTGTCTATCTGTAGGTCTGTCTCACCTGTCTGTCAGTCTGTCTCACCTGTCTGTCTGTAGACCTGTCTCACTTGTCTGTAGGTATGTCTATCTGTCTGTCTGTCTCACTTGTCTGTAGGTCTGTCTATCTGTCGGTCTGTCTCATCTGTCTGTCAGTCAGCCTGTCTCACCTGTCTGTCAGTCTTCTTCTCTTCCCCAGAGGAAGCAGCAGAGTCTCGTCTGTGGGCTCCGTCTTCACCTGAATACTTCCGCTGTTCAACAGACAGACAGGTAGAGAGTTAGACAAAGAGACAGAAAGGTAGAGAGAGAGAAAAAGACAGACAGGAAGACAGAGAGACAGACAGATAGACAGTGAGAGAAACAGGCAGAGAGTTAGACAGAGAGACAGAAAGGTAGAGAGAGAGAAAGAAAGATAGAGAGGTAGGGAAAGACAGAGAGACAGACAGGTAGAGGGAGAGTTAGACAGAGAGAGAGACAGGTAGAGAGAGACAGACAGGTAGAGGGAGCGTTAGACAGACAGACAGGTAGAGGGAGAGACAGACAGGTAGAGGGAGAGTTAGACAGAGAGACAGACAGGTAGAGAGACAGCCTAACAGAGACATCTTAAAGCTTCAGTGTGTACGTTTTTGTGGCATCTAGTGGTGAGGGTTGCAAATTGCAACCAGTGGCTCACGGTGCGTTCAGGTGCCCCTCAGACGGTCCCATTTCCAGAGTTGTGAAGTGGATCTTCCGACTGTGTGTTCATGTATGGTGACGGCTGAGGAGCCGGTTTGTCGTTGTGGTGGATAGATTGCTTGGCTGGAATGACCACGAGTTCAGCCTGGGAGAGGTTCAGCTGAAGGTGGCGAGCCTTCATCCATGCAGATATGTCTGACAGTCTGTGATCCACGCGGACGGTGGGGTCGTCTGGCGGGAAGGATAGGTAGAGCAGCGTATCGTCTGCATAGCAGCGGTAAGAGAAGACGTGCGAGCGAATGATCGGCCCCAGTGAGGTGGTGTAGATGCCCATTGATGACAGTGCAGATAGCAGGATCCTGAGATAGACTGTGTCAAAGGCAGCTGATAGGTCAAGCAGGAAAAGAACCGAAGACTGCAGCTTCAGCTGACCTTAGGGCTTCTGTTTCAGACAGGAGAGCTGTTTCAGTAGAGCGGCCGCTCTCCTGCAGAGCGGATGCTTCACTGGCAGCAGCTGCCGGAGTTTCTTTCTACAGGCTGCTCACGCTGCTGTGCTGCTTTATCAGAGGCTTCAATACAAAACTGTTTGCGGTTGAAAGCTTCCTGCTGGTTGTACAAGGTTTACAACAGAAGACCATGTTCTCTGAATCTCTGAGTGTGACACAGCCAGGCCTGATGGCAGGACTTCCAGCTATGGAAAGAATGCCTCTCTCCCTTCTTCTTCCTTTAGCTTTTTGGCTAGCAGCTGACGTTTACTTGACAGCATAACGCCCGGAGTCGCTGACCTGCAGCACGGTCGCACATGTTATATTAATATGCGAAATGAAACACAAACAAACAGATCCAACTGTTGGCACTTCATTATTGAGTCAACAAGAATTTACAAACTATGCATAATCTACGTTCATTACAGTCTTCTGACCGGCTACCGAAGCGCTTTTGCCCCCTGGCTGCGCATCCTGTACTGTTAGTACACAAGAAACTGTCTATGGCTTGGAGGAGATTGGTAAGAATCGGGTCCAGTAGCCACGTAGTGGGACGGCTACGGGTCAGGAGTTCTGATACCTCGCTCTCTGTGAGAGGAGTAAACAAGGAGAGTGAAGAACCACTGACCTGGGAGGACAGAGGAAAAGATGTAGGAGGACTGCTACATGTTAGTCTAGAGGAGTGACAGTTAGGCACTCGGCGACACAGTTTCGGACAGGAACCAGGTCTAGCACCTTGCCAGCTTTGTGGGTCGGGGGGCTGAGGGCCCGAGTTAGATCAAAGGACTGAATCAGAGACAGGAAGTCTGCTGATTTTGATTTGTCTAAGTGGATGTTCATGTCACAGAGGACGAGTAACGGACAGCCTGCTCTGGGACTGAAGACAGCAGTTTGTCTAGCTCGTCCACAAAGTTACCCACTTGTCCTTGTGGACGGTAGATGACAATCACAGAGACCTTTACCGGAGTGGACACCAAGACAGCATGGTATTCAAAGGAGGCATATTGGTTCGGGGTTAGCAGCTGAATTTCCATTTGTTGGAAACTGAGAGCCCGGGTTTTTATTTTACTCTCTGTAAATATGATTGTTTTTCAGATTTCATACCAAAAGCACAATAAAGTATAAAACACCAAAAGATTTCTACAGGCGGTAAAAACAAGTCCGTGGTTACCTGTCTGACTGGTTGCCATGGTGATAAATGGTGACAGGGACAAGGGTGATGACTCTCTCTCCTCCCAGCCTATCAGGAAGCACCACCTCCTTACGCATGTTAATGTCTGAGTACGGACAGCCGAAGGCACTGGCCGAGAGAGGATAGAAACATGACTCAGCAGGCTGAAACAGGAGTCAGGAGACAGAAACGGGACTCAGGAGACAGAAACGGGACTCAGCAGACAGAAACGGGACTTAGCAGGCTGAAACATGACCCAGCAGAGAGAAACGGGACTCAGCAGAGAGAAACGGGACTCAGCAGGCTGAAACATGACCCAGCAGAGAGAAACGGGACTCAGCAGGCTGAAACATGACCCAGCAGACAGAAACGGGACTCAGGAGACAGAAACGGGAGTCAGGAGACAGAAACGGGAGTCAGGAGACAGAAACGGGAGTCAGGAGACAGAAACGGGACTCAGCAGGCTGAAATGGGACTCAGCAGGCTGAAACATGACCCAGCAGACAGAAACGGGACTCAGCAGAGAGAAACGGGACTCAGCAGAGAGAAACGGGACTCAGCAGAGAGAAACGGGACTCAGCAGGCTGAAACATGACCCAGCAGAGAGAAACGGGACTCAGCAGAGAGAAACGGGACTCAGCAGAGAGAAACGGGAGTCAGGAGACAGAAACGGGAGTCAGGAGACAGAAACGGGAGTCAGGAGACAGAAACATGACCCAGCAGGCTGAAACGGGAGTCAGCAGGCTGAAACGGGACTCAGCAGACAGAAACGGGACTCAGCAGACAGAAACGGGACTCAGCAGACAGAAACGGGACTTAGCAGGCTGAAACGGGAGTCAGGAGACAGAAACGGGACTCAGCAGACAGAAACGGGACTTAGCAGGCTGAAACATGACCCAGCAGAGAGAAACGGGACTCAGCAGAGAGAAACAGGACTCAGCAGAGAGAAACGGGACTCAGCAGAGAGAAACATGACCCAGCAGAGAGAAACGGGAGTCAGGAGACAGAAACATGACCCAGCAGGCTGAAATGGGAGTCAGGAGACAGAAACGGGAGTCAGCAGGCTGAAACGGGACTCAGCAGGCTGAAACGGGACTCAGCAGGCTGAAACGGGACTCAGCAGAGAGAAACGGGACTCAGCAGAGAGAAACGGGAGTCAGGAGACAGAAACATGACCCAGCAGACAGAAACATGACCCAGCAGACAGAAACGGGAGTCAGCAGGCTGAAACGGGACTCAGCAGGCTGAAACGGGACTCAGCAGACAGAAACGGGACTCAGCAGAGAGAAACGGAACTCAGCAGAGAGAAACATGACCCAGCAGAGAGAAACGGGACTCAGCAGAGAGAAACGGGAGTCAGGAGACAGAAACAGGAGTCAGGAGACAGAAACGGGAGTCAGCAGGCTGAAACGGGAGTCAGCAGGCTGAAACGGGACTCAGCAGGCTGAAACGGGAGTCAGCAGACAGAAACGGGACTCAGCAGGCTGAAACGGGAGTCAGGAGACAGAAACGGGACTCAGCAGACAGAAACGGGACTCAGCAGACAGAAACGGGACTCAGCAGACAGAAACGGGACTCAGCAGACAGAAACGGGACTCAGCAGGTGTGGGTTTACCTGTGGTGTCCGGTGTACTTGGCTCCCTTAATGTGACCAACTCCTCTGCAGCCTGGAGTGGGACACACACCCTGAGAGGGGGGGAAGAGGGGGGAGGAACCTGTCTCACACACAGAAGGGACATGAACTCTGTTAGTAATGCTGCTGGTAAAGTATACCTGTCTCTCTCTCCGACCTGTCTGTCTCTCTCTCCGACCTGTCTGTCTCTCTCTCCGACCCGTCTCTCTCTCTCGCTCCGACCTGTCTCTCTCTCTCTCTCTCTCTCTCTCCGACCTGTCTCTCTCTCTCTGACCCGTCTCTCTCTCGCTGACCCGTCTCTCTCTCGCTGACCCGTCTCTCTCTCTCTCTCCGACCTGTCTGTCTCTCTCTCCGACCTGTCTGTCTCTCTCTCCGACCTGTCTCTCTCTCTCTCCGACCTGTCTCTCTCTCTCTCTCCGACCTGTCTCTCTCTCTCTCTCTCTCCAACCTGTCTCTCTCTCTCTGAACCGTCTCTCTCTCGCTGACCCGTCTCTCTCTCTCTGACCCGTCTCTCTCTCTCTGACCCGTCTCTCTCTCTCGCTCCGACCTCCGTCCACCCGTCTCTCTCTCTCTGACCCGTCTCTCTCTCTCGCTCCGACCTGTCTCTCTCGCTCTGACCCGTCTCTCTCGCTCCGACCCGTCTCTCTCTCTCTGAACCGTCTCTCTCTCTCTGAACCGTCTCTCTCTCTCTGAACCGTCTCTCTCTCTCGCTCCGACCTGTCTCTCTCGCTCCGACCTGTCTCTCTCTCTCTGACCCGTCTCTCTCGCTCCGACCCGTCTCTCTCTCTCTGAACCGTCTCTCTCTCTCTGACCCGTCTCTCTCTCTCTCTGACCCGTCTCTCTCTCTCTGACCCGTCTCTCTCTCTCTGACCTGTCTCTCTCTCTGACCCGTCTGACCTGGAGGGGGTTCCAGTGGGTGTCCTGTGCGTTGACACCAACCGACTGGATGAAGGTCACAGAGGTCGGCGTCACACCAGATGTCAAACTGCTGCGACCAGCCATCATAATGGACCTGCAGGTACACATACCTGGTTACATCATCACATAGTCTATGACATAACACAGACAGACAGACAGGTAGACAGACAGGTAGACGGTACCTTCACCCTGTTGTCTTCTACATCCGTTACCGTGGCGACACGGATCAACATGGGGTTCCTTCTGTCGACCGCCTCCAGTTTCTGGTTCACCTGGAAACCATGTGGAGCTCTCTGATTGGACAAAGGCACAAAGACAACTGTCAGTTAACACATGCAGCGCACTGATTAGACCTGACAGCAGCCAATCACTGATCAAAGCTCCTGTCCCAGGCAGTCAGCGAGAGCTGGTGTGAACTCCTGCACATCTCTCACAGACGGCTCCTCCTCTCCTGCCACACCTCCTCCTCTCTTTCTACACCTCCTCCTCTCTTTCTACACCTCCTCCTCTCCTGCCACACCTCCTCCTCTCTTTCTACACCTCCTCCTCTCCTGTCACACCTCCTCCTCTCCTGCCACACCTCCTCCTCTCTGTCACACCTCCTCCTCTCTTTCTACACCTCCTCCTCTCTTTCTACACCTCCTCCTCTCCTGCCACACCTCCTCCTCTCTTTCTACACCTCCTCCTATCCTGTCACACCTCTTCCTCTCTTTCTACACCTCCTCCTCTCTTTCTACACCTCCTCCTCTCCTGCCACACCTCCTCCTCTCTTTCTACACCTCCTCCTCTCTTTCTACACCTCCTCCTCTCCTGCCACACCTCCTCCTCTCTTTCTACACCTCCTCCTATCCTGTCACACCTCTTCCTCTCCTGCCACACCTCCTCCTCTCTTTCTACACCTCCTCCTCTCTTTCTACACCTCCTCCTATCCTGTCACACCTCCTCCTATCCTGCTACACCTCCTCCTTTCCTGTCACACCTCCTCCTCTCTTTCTACACCTCCTCCTCTCCTGCCACACCTCCTCCTCTCTTTCTACACCTCCTCCTCTCTTTCTACACCTCCTCC
>NC_060150.1:49746367-49750466 GCF_021292245.1 Micropterus dolomieu | reverse complement strand
GTCACACCTCCTCCTCTCTTTCTACACCTCCTCCTCTCCTGCCACACCTCCTCCTATCCTGTCACACCTCCTCCTCTCTTTCTACACATCCTCCTCTCCTGCCACACCTCCTCCTCTCCTTCCACACCTCCTCCTCACCTGCCACACCTCCTCCTCTCTTTCTACACCTCCTCCTCACCTGCCACACCTCCTCCTCTCCTTCCCCACCTCCTCCTCTCCTTCTAAACCTCCTCCCCTCCTTCCCCACCTCCTCCTCTCCTTCTAAACCTCCTCCCCTCCTTCCCCACCTCCTCCTCTCTTTCTACATCATCTCCTCTCCTTCTACATCATCCCACCTCCTCCTCACCTGCCACACCTCCTCCTCACCTGCCACACCTCCTCCTCTCTTTCCACACCTCCTCCTCTCCTGTCACACGTCCTCCCCTCCTTCCCCACCTCCTCCTCTCTTTCTACACCATCTCCTCTCCTTCCCCACCTCCTCCTCTCCTTCTACATCATCTCCTCTCCTTCCCCACCTCCTCCTCTCCTTCTACACCTCCTCCTCTCCTTCCCACCTCCTCCTCCTCTCCTAACCTGTGTGAAGGCGGAGCTGGGAGCAGCGGTGGAACCAGTCTCCTGCAGGTACTCCTCCCACAGGAAGTTCTCTGGGTTGGGATGACCTGAAAAACAAAAGTACTGGTAAGCAGAAGTACTCAGAGTATCACAGAGTGAATACTGCGTATGTGTACTGCGTGTGTGTACTGTGTGTGTGTACTGTGTGTGTACTGCGTGTGTGTACTGTGTGTGTACTGTGTGTGTACTGCGTGTGTACTGTGTGTGTGTACTGTGTGTGTACTGTGTGTGTACTGCGTGTGTGTACTGTGTGTGTACTGTGTGTGTGTACTGTGTGTGTACTGCGTGTGTGTACTGCGTGTGTGTACTGTGTGTGTACTGCGTGTGTACTGTGTGTGTGTACTGTGTGTGTACTGTGTGTGTACTGTGTGTGTACCCTGTGGAGCGGTCAGAGGTCGTCCCTGTTCTTCACACCAGCCCACAGGATGGATGTACGGACTGCTGCCGTCGCACCTGATCGATACAGGAACCAATAAACACTGTGAGCTCCCCCTGCTGGCCACCACTGCAACTACACATACCAGTACTGCCGCAGATACTACTGCTACACATACCAGTACTGCCGCAGATACTACTGCTACACATACCAGTACTGCCGCAGATACTACTGCTACTCATACCAGTACTGCCGCAGATACTACTGCTACACATACCAGTACTGCCGCAGATACTACTGCTACTCATACCAGTACTGCCGCAGATACTACTGCTACACATACCAGTACTGCCGCAGATACTACTGCTACACATACCAGTACTGCCGCAGATACTACTGCTATTGCTACACATACCAGTACTGCCGCAGATACTACTGCTACACATACCAGTACTGCTGCAGATACTACTGCTACACATACCAGTACTGCTGCAGATACTACTGCTACACATACCAGTACTGCCGCAGATACTACTGCTATTGCTACACATACCAGTACTGCCGCAGATACTACTGCTACACATACCAGTACTGCCGCAGATACTACTGCTATTGCTACACATACCAGTACTGCCGCACATACCAGTACTGCTGACATACCAGTACTGCTACACATACCAGTACTGCTGCAGATACTACTGCTACACATACCAGTACTGCTACACATACCAGTACTGCTGAATATACTACTGCTACACATACCAGTACTGCCGCAGATACTACTGCTATTGCTACACATACCAGTACTGCTGCAGATACTACTGCTACACATACCAGTACTGCTACACATACCAGTACTGCTGCAGATACTACTGCTATGGTCTGTCTGACCTGTCTTTCTCTGGCCTGTCTTTCCAACCTGTCTGTCTCTGGCCTGTCTTTCCAACCTGTCTGTCTCTGGCCTGTCTGTCTCTGACCTGTCTTTCCAACCTGTCTGTCTCTGGCCTGTCTTTCCAACCTGTCTGTCTCTGGCCTGTCTGTCTCTGGCCTGTCTTTCCAACCTGTCTGTCTCTGGCCTGTCTGTCTCTGGCCTGTCTTTCCAACCTGTCTGTCTCTGGCCTGTCTGTCTCTGGCCTGTCTTTCCAACCTGTCTGTCTCTGGCCTGTCTTTCCAACCTGTCTGTCTCTGGCCTGTCTTTCCAACCTGTCTGTCTGACCTGTCTGTCTCTGGCCTGTCTGTCTGACCTGTCTGTCTCTGGCCTGTCTGTCCGACCTGTCTGTCTCACCAGTAGTCGTATGTGTCGTCCCAGTTGTCAAAGTGGACCAAGAAGTGGTCATCGATGACATCAGTGACGGAGGCGACGCAGACCAGACCAGGGTTCTTCCTGTCAACCGCCTCCAACTTCATTCCCACAGTGAACCCACAGCTCTGAGAGACAGACAGACAGAGGCAGAGAGACAGGTGGTGAGACTGAATCCACAGCTCTGAGAGACAGACAGACAGGTGGTCAGACAGGTGTATACTGACCGCAGTGCGACAGGTGAATAGGGTCGGAGGAGCAGCATGAGAGCCAGTGGACTGCAGGTAGAGCGGCCAATCAAAATCGGTCTCACTGTGACCTGCAGAGACAGAGACAGGTAGAGTGATGTCACCTGTGTCAGGTGGTTTAACTGAAGGGGGCTGGGCTACCTGTACTTACCTTTGGGTGGGTGGAGCTTGTGGTTGTGGTCTTTACTCCAGCCTGCGGGTTTGATGCTTGCTGAGTCGGCATTTACCCAAAAGTCATAGCACTCCGAGTATCCGTCAATATGGAGACGGAGCCGATAACCAATCACCTGAGAGGGAGACAGGAGATCAACCCTCTTCTTCTTCATCTAACCTTCAAACTACAGACATGTATCTAACCTTCAACTACAGACCTGTATCTAACCTTCAAACTACAACAGACCTGTATCTAACCTTCAAACTGCAACAGACCTGTATCTAACCTTCAAACTACAACACTAACCTTCAAACTGCAACACTAACCTTCAAACTACAACAGACCTGTATCTAACCTTCAAACTGCAACAGACCTGTATCTAACCTTCAAACTACAACAGACGTGTATCTAACCTTCAAACTACAACAGACCTGTATCTAACCTTCAAACTGCAACAGACCTGTATCTAACCTTCAAACTACAACACTAACCTTCAAACTACAACAGACCTGTATCTAACCTTCAAACTGCAACAGACCTGTATCTAACCTTCAAACTACAACACTAACCTTCAAACTGCAACAGACCTGTATCTAACCATCAAACTACAACACTAACCTTCAAACTAAAGACCTGTATCTAACCTTCAAACTGCAACAGACCTGTATCTAACCTTCAAACTACAACAGACCTGTATCTAACCTTCAAACTACAACAGACCTGTATCTAACCTTCAAACTACAACAGACCTGTATCTAACCTTCAAACTACAACAGACCTGTATCTAATCTTCAAACTACAACAGACCTGTATCTAACCTTCAAACTACAACAGACCTGTATCTAACCTTCAAACTACAACACTAACCTTCAAACTACAACAGACCTGTATCTAACCTTCAAACTACAACAGCCTTTAACCTTCAAACTACAACAGACCTGTATCTAACCTTCAAACTACAACACTAACCTTCAAACTACAGACGTGTATCTAACCTTCAAACTACAACACTAACCTTCAAACTACAACAGACGTGTATCTAACCTTCAAACTACAACAGACGTGTATCTAACCTTCAAACTACAACACTAACCTTCAAACTGCAACAGACCTGTATCTAACCTTCAAACTGCAACAGACCTGTATCTAACCTTCAAACTACAACAGACCTGTATCTAACCTTCAAACTACAACAGACCTGTATCTAACCTTCAAACTACAATAGACCTGTATCTAACCTTCAAACTACAACAGACCTTTATCTAACCTTCAAACTACAACAGACCTTTATCTAACCTTCAAACTACAACACTAACCTTCAAACTACAACAGACGTGTATCTAACCTTCAAACTACAACAGACCTGTATCTAACCTTCAAACTACAACAGACCTGTATCTAACCTTCAA
>NC_060150.1:49744446-49746267 GCF_021292245.1 Micropterus dolomieu | reverse complement strand
CTAACCTTCAAACTACAACAGACCTGTATCTAACCTTCAAACTGCAACAGACCTGTATCTAACCTTCAAACTACAACACTAACCTTCAAACTGCAACACTAACCTTCAAACTACAACAGACCTGTATCTAACCTTCAAACTGCAACAGACCTGTATCTAACCTTCAAACTACAACAGACGTGTATCTAACCTTCAAACTACAACAGACCTGTATCTAACCTTCAAACTACAACAGACCTGTATCTAACCTTCAAACTACAACACTAACCTTCAAACTACAACAGACCTGTATCTAACCTTCAAACTACAACACTAACCTTCAAACTACAACAGACCTGTATCTAACCTTCAAACTACAACACTAACCTTCAAACTACAGACGTGTATCTAACCTTCAAACTACAACACTAACCTTCAAACTACAACAGACGTGTATCTAACATTCAAACTACAACAGACCTGTATCTAACCTTCAAACTACAACACTAACCTTCAAACTGCAACAGACCTGTATCTAACCTTCAAACTGCAACAGACCTGTATCTAACCTTCAAACTACAACAGACCTGTAACTAACATTCAAACTACAACAGACCTGTATCTAACCTTCAAACTACAACAGACCTGTATCTAACCTTCAAACTACAACAGACCTGTATCTAACCTTCAAACTACAACAGACCTGTATCTAATCTTCAAACTACAACACTAACCTTCAAACTACAACAGACCTGTATCTAATCTTCAAACTACAACACTAACCTTCAAACTACAACAGACCTGTATCTAACCTTCAAACTACAACACTAACCTTCAAACTACAACAGACCTGTATCTAACCTTCAAACTACAACAGACGTGTATCTAACCTTCAAACTACAACAGACCTGTATCTAACCTTCAAACTACAACAGACCTGTATCTAACCTTCAAACTACAACAGACCTGTATCTAATCTTCAAACTACAACAGACCTGTATCTAACCTTCAAACTACAACACTAACCTTCAAACTACAACAGACCTGTATCTAACCTTCAAACTACAACAGACCTGTAACTACAGACCTGTATCTAAAAACTTGATGGCTTTTTCCAGTTACTGAACTTGTTGAACAGTGTCTCTTCATTACTCAGACACAAAACGCTGTTTCAGTGGTGAAGCATATTGCACATTACATTCCATCAGATCTGAGGTTCACATATACATTTTTCTCATGACAGTGACGTTACTACATAATGACACCTGTCCGTCGCTCTGTATGGTGTACGTCAAGGTAAGAACATTCATCAGCTTGTTAATTTGCCTACTCCTCGCAGGTCTCCAGACCACAGTGAAAATGTACACAGCTGTCCATGCATTTGTTACTTCTAGGCTGGATTACTGCAATTCCTTATTATCAGGCTGCTCAAAAAAGTCCATTAAGACTCTTCAGCTGATCCAGAATGCTGCAGCACGTGTTCTGACAGGAACCAGGAAAAGAGATCACATTTCTCCTGTTTTAGCTTCTTTGCATTGGCTTCCAGTAAAATCCAGAATAGAATTTAAAATCATTCTTCTTACCTACAAAGCTCTTAATGGTCAGGCACCATCTTATCTTAAAGAGCTCATAGTACCTTACTACCCCACCAGAGCACTGCGCTCCCAGAATGCAGGGTTACTTGTGGTTCCTAGAGTCTCCAAAAGTAGACTAGGAGCCAGAGCGTTCAGCTATCAAGCTCCTCTCCTGTGGAACCAGGTTCCAGTTTGGGTTCAGGAGGCAGACACCATCTCCACATTTAAGAGTAGGCTTAAGACTTTCCTCTTTGATAAAGCTTATAGT
>NC_060150.1:49735918-49744346 GCF_021292245.1 Micropterus dolomieu | reverse complement strand
GTTACTTCTAGGCTGGATTACTGCAATTCCTTATTATCAGGCTGCTCAAAAAAGTCCATTAAGACTCTTCAGCTGATCCAGAATGCTGCAGCACGTGTTCTGACAGGAACCAGGAAAAGAGATCACATTTCTCCTGTTTTAGCTTCTTTGCATTGGCTTCCAGTAAAATCCAGAATAGAATTTAAAATCATTCTTCTTACCTACAAAGCTCTTAATGGTCAGGCACCATCTTATCTTAAAGAGCTCATAGTACCTTACTACCCCACCAGAGCACTGCGCTCCCAGAATGCAGGGTTACTTGTGGTTCCTAGAGTCTCCAAAAGTAGACTAGGAGCCAGAGCGTTCAGCTATCAAGCTCCTCTCCTGTGGAACCAGGTTCCAGTTTGGGTTCAGGAGGCAGACACCATCTCCACATTTAAGAGTAGGCTTAAGACTTTCCTCTTTGATAAAGCTTATAGTTAGGGCTGGCTCAGGTGAGTCCTGAACCATCCCTTAGTTATGCTGCTATAGATAAATGAACCAGACCCGAAATTAAACTGGACCAATTATAAAGCTGAAGGACAGAGGTGAAAAAAAAAAGGGCCGGCCACGATGTCCTGAGTCATCTGGCTCCATCTAGTGGCGGTAACATTTTCTACACGACCCAAAGGTTGTCTCTTCAGCTCAGTGTGTGTGTGTGTGTGTGTGTGTGTGTGTTACCTCTGCGACCGTCAGCACACACAACATGGAGGGGTGCAGCGGGTCGATGCCCTCCAGCTTCATTCCAACTTTAAAACCAGCTCTCTTGCTAGGGAAGGACTGGGACTGACAGACAGACAGGTCAGAGAGAGAGAGAATTCACACTGGTAAATTACCTGAGTACAATAAAATGTCCCAAACTAAGAAAAATGCTGACAACATACAGACTGAGTGAACACAGCCTGGCCATAGAAAAGGGTCGACACAGACAGAGCTGGCTACCACAAGAGGAGAGACTCTGCTCCCAGTGTGACAGGCAGAGACAGGGGACAGGTACAGACTCAGGGGACAGGTAGAGACAGAGCTGCACTTTCTAACCTCATGCCCTAAATATAAAACACTAAGACAAAAACACTTTGCAAACATTTCCCAAATATACCCCGAATTCGAATTCATATCAGACACACAGAAACTCCCGTTTTTACTGGGAGAAATGTCCAAATGTGAAATAATTGCTGCAAAATATGTCTCCTCATGCCATGAAGTGAGGACAACCAGTGGAACCTCAGACTGATAAACATTTGATACTGATTTCTTTTTTTAAATATTTTATTATTTTTTAATAAATTAATTATTTGTTTGTCTATTAATATACACACACACACGTTACTGTTTCATTTATTTATTTTATTTTTAATATATATTTTTTAACACACACACACACACACACACACACACACACACACACACACATTTACTGTTTTATTTATTTATTTTTTCTTTTAACACAAACACATACGCTTTGATTACTTTACGCTTTAATTACTTGTTTAATGAAATATATGGGGTTGATTGTTCTTACGTTGTATGTATGATGCTTTGGCAATGTTGTTGTTACACATTCATGCCAATAAAGCTAATCTGAATTGAAATGACAGCCCAGAGAGAGATACAGGTCAGAGAGACAGAGAGACAGGTAAGAGAGAGATAGAGAGACAGGTCAGAGAGAGAGAGAGAGACAGGTCAGAGAGAGACAGACAGGTCAGAGTGAGAGACAGGTCAGAGAGAGAGAGAGAGAGACAGGTCAGAGAAATAGAATGAAATGTATGGGGTTGATTGTTCTTATGTTGTATGTATGATGCTTTGGCAATGTTGATGTTACATTCATGCCAATAAAGCTAATTTGAATTGATTGAATTGATAGAGAGACAGGTCAGAGAGAGATAGAGAGAGAGACAGGACATCACAAATATATTGATAGTTGGTATCAGATCAATAATCTTCATCATTTCTACAGTCTTGATTTGATTATTTGATGCTTCAAGTGGTGAGTTTCTATCAGAGTTCACCTTCACTGCATTTTAAGGTTACATCAGTCAATCAGATGACTGAATGATTATTGGATAAACATCTGTGCAGGGGAACAAACCAACCAATCAGATGACACAGAGCACACCGGGTCTCCTGTCTGTTGGAGCTGTATTCTGCCTCCTGTGTCTAGCTTGCTCCTCCCCAACCACTTCCACTTGTGTCTTGTTTTCTCCGCTCTAATCCCTTCCACCTGTGTCTAGCTTGCTTCGCCCAAACCACTTCCACCTATGCCTTGTTTGCTCTGCCCAAACCACTTCTACCTGTGCCTTGTTTGCTCTGCCCAAACCACTTCTACCTGTGCCTTGTTTGCTCTGCCCAAACCACTTCTACCTGTGCCTTGTTTGCTCTGCCCAAACCACGTCCACCTGTCTAGCTTGCTCCGCACAAACCACTTCTACCTGTGCCTTGTTTGCTCTGCCCAAACCACGTCCACCTGTCTAGCTTGCTCCGCACAAACCACTTCTACCTGTGCCTTGTTTGCTCTGCCCAAACCACGTCCACCTGTGTCTAGCTTGCTCCGCACAAACCACTTCCACCTGTGTCTTGTTTTCTCCACCCTAATCCCTTCCACCTGTGTCTAGCTTGCTCCGCCATAACCACCTGACTTTCTGGGTTCAGTGTTTTGCCCCATCCCCCATGGAGTGAAGTAGTTTTTTGGATGTCCTGATTTGACCTGTAGCGTGAGCCCGTGACACATTGGTGTCTGTCCCTGGTGTAGCTGACAACCTCCCAGTTAAACTCTACCCAGGTATCCCGGTGTGAGCACAGTCTGACTTGTGACAGGTGTGTGTTACCTGTGTGTGTATTACCTGTGTAAACAGTGACAGAGGAGCAGCTTCAGCTTTCTGTTCGTTCAGGTACTGTTGCCAGGACCAGGACCGCCTCTTTACGCTCACTGGACACACACAGTTCAATTCAATTTTATTTATATAGCGCCAAATCACAACAGTTATCTCACAGAGCTTTTCACAAAAGAGCAGGTCTAGACCGTACTCTATGATGTTATGCAAACAGTTACTATGGTTACAACAATACCTGCAGGTTACCTGTCTGCGTCTGGGTGACCTTCACTCGTGACTCAGGGGTCAGCTACTGTAAGTAACTGCTAAACTGCTAGCTAAGTGCTAAGATATAACAGGCTAGTATGTTGGCAACATGTTTCACAGCATCCTGCTCTCTGATTGGCTGTGTGTGTGTGTTACCTTGAGTGCTGCTGACTTTGTTCTTCATCTTCTGTTCTTCTTTGGTTCCTTTCTGGTCAGACAGGAAATGAAGCAGTGAGTCTACGGCAGCCTGGAGGAGTCACTGCAGAAACTGTTTAAACATATGATCCATGTTCTTCACAAAGACATGTTGATCCTTGAAATACATGTGTTGAGATTAAATCCATAAATGTTTAAGTATTCTGCTGCCTGTCAGGTGACTGCAGGTGGCAGACCCGCCTCCCAGGTCTCATCCAAACCAAACTGATCCATTTCAGACTGAACTTCATGTGTACTGCGACCTACTGCTGCATGTAGTATCACTGCTGTCTGTTGTAGTACCGAACACAATACTGAGCTAATGGGCTGAACAGAACCAGAACGGAAATGAAAACTGAACTGAGGGTCTGGACCGAACTGGGAAACTGAACTGAGGGACTGAAAAGAACCGGGACACTGAGCTGAGGGTCTGGACAGAACCGGGACACTGAGCTGAGGGTCTGGACAGAGCCGGGACACTGCGCTGAGGGTCTGGACAGAACCAGGACGGAACAGAACACTGAGCTGAGCGTCTGGACAGAACCAGAGCGGAACAGAACACTGAGCTGAGGGTCTGCACAGAACCAGGACACTGAGCTGAGGGTCTGGAAAGACCGGGACACTGAGCTGAGGGTCTGAAAAGAACCAGGACACTGAGCTGAGGGTCTGGGCGGAGCCAAGACACTGAGCTGAGGGTCTGGACAGAATGAGAGCAGAACAGAACACTGAGCTGAGGGTCTGAACAGAACGAGAGCGGAACAGAACACTGAGCTGAGGGTCTGAACAGAACTGGGACACTGAGCTGAGGGTCTGGGCGGAGCAAAGACACTGAGCTGAGGGACTGAAAAGAACCAGGACAATGAGCTGAGGGTCTGGACAGAACCAGGATGGAACCAGGACACTGAGCTGAGGGTCTGCACAGAACCAGAGCAGAACAGAACACTGAGCTGAGGGTCTGGACAGAGCCAGGACACTGGGCTGAGGGTCTGAACAGAACCAGGACACTGAACTGAGGGTCTGCGCAGAACCAGAACCGAAAAGAACACTGAACTGAGGGTCTGCGCAGAACCAGAGCGGAATAGAACACTGAGCTGAGGGTCTGGACAGAACCAGGAAACTGAGTTGAGCATCTGGAATGAACCAGAGCGGAACAGAACACTGATCTGAGGTTCTGGACAGAACCAAGACACTGAGGTGAGGGTCTGGAAAGAACCAGAACACTAAGCTGAGGGTCTGGACGGAGCCAAGACACTGAGCTGAGGGTCTGGACAGAACCAAGACAGAACAGAACACTGAGCTGAGGGTCTGCACAGAACCAGAGCAGAACACAACACTGAGCTGAGCGTCTGGACAGAACCAGAGCGGAACAGAACACTGAGCTGAGCGTCTGGACAGAACCAGAGCGGAACAGAACACTGAGCTGAGGGTCTGCACAGAACCAGGACACTGAGCTGAGGGTCTGGACAGAACCAGGGAGACTGAGCTGAGGGTCTGCACAGAACCAGGACACTGAGCTGAGGGTCTGGACAGAATGAGAGCGGAACAGAAAACTGAGCTGAGGGTCTGAACAGAACCGGGACACTGAGCTGAGGGTCTGGGCGGAGCAAAGACACTGAGCTGAGGAACTGAAAAGAACCAGGACACTGAGCTGAGGGTCTGCACAGAACCAGAGCAGAACAGAACACTGAGCTGAGGGTCTGGACAGAACCAGATCGGAACAGAACACTGAGCTGAGGGTCTGGAAGAACCAGGACAATGAGCTGAGGGTCTGGAGACACTGAGCTGAGGGACTGGACAGAACCAGATCGGAACAGAACACTGAGCTGAGGGTCTGGACAGAACCAGATCGGAACAGAACACTGAGCTGAGGGTCTGGACAGAACAGATCGGAACAGAACACTGAGCTGAGGGTCTGGACAGAACCGGAGAACAGGACACTGTGCTGAGGGTCTGGACAGAACCAGAGTGGAACAGAACACTGAGCTGAGGGTCTGGACAGAACCAGGACACTGAGCTGAGGGTCTGGGCGGAGCCAAGACACTGAGCTGAGGGTCTGGACAGAACCAGGACACTGAGCTGAGGGTCTGGATAGAACCGGAGCGGAACAGAACACTGAGCTGAGGGTCTGGACAGAATGAGAGCGGAACAGAACACTGAG
The DNA here is from genome assembly GCF_021292245.1 of Micropterus dolomieu. Taxonomy (NCBI): domain Eukaryota; kingdom Metazoa; phylum Chordata; class Actinopteri; order Centrarchiformes; family Centrarchidae; genus Micropterus; species Micropterus dolomieu. The sequence continues at coordinate 49,738,898 of NC_060150.1, read as the reverse complement.
CTGAGGGTCTGGATAGAACCGGAGCGGAACAGAACACTGAACTGAGGGTCTGGACAGAGCCAGGACACTGAGCTGAGGGTCTGGGCGGAGCCAAGAAACTGAGCTGAGGGACTGAAAAGAACCAGGACACTGAGCTGAGGGTTTGGACAGAACCAGGATGGAACCAGGACACTGAGCTGAGCGTCTGCACAGAACCAGAGCAGAACAGGACACTGAGCTGAGGGTCTGGACAGAGCCGGGACACTGAGCTGAGGGACTGAAAAGAACCAGGACACTGAGCTGAGGGTCTGAAAAGAACCAGGACACTGAGCTGAGGCTCTGGAGAGAACCAGGACACTGAGCTGAGGGTCTGGACAGAGTCGGGACACTGAGTTGAGGCTCTGGAGAGAACCAGGACACTGAGCTGAGGGTCTGGACAGAGTCGGGACACTGAGTTGAGGGACTGAAAAGAACCAGGACACTGAGCTGAGGGTCTGAACAGAACCAGGACACTGAGCTCAGAGTCTGAAAAGAACCAGGACACTGAGCTGAGGGTCTGGGCGGAGCCAAGACACTGAGCTGAGGGACTGGACAGAACCAGGACACTGAACTGAGGTTCTGGGCGGAGCCAAGACACTGAGCTGAGGGACTGGACAGAACCAGGACACTGAACTGAGGTTCTGGGCGGAGCCAAGACACTGAGCTGAGGGACTGGACAGAACCAGGACACTGAACTGAGGTTCTGGGCGGAGCCAAGACACTTAGCTGAGGGTCTGAACAGAACCAGGACACTGAACTGAGGTTCTGGGCGGAGCCAAGACACTTAGCTGAGGGTCTGAACAGAAGCAGAATGGAACAGAACACTGAGCTGAGGGTCTGAAAAGAACCAGGACACTAAGCTGAGGGTCTGAACAGAACCAGGACACTGAGCTCAGGGTCTGCGCAGAACCAGGACACTGAGCTGAGGGTCTGGACAGAGCCAGGACACTGAGCTGAGGGACTTAACAGAACCGGGACACTGCGCTGAGGGTCTGGACAGAGCCAAGACACTGAGCTGAGGGACTTAACAGAACCAGGACACTACGCTGAGGGTCTGGACAGAACCGAGAGAGAACAGAACACTGAGCTGAGGGTCTGGACAGAACCAGAGCGGAACAGAACACTGAGCTGAGGGTCGGGAAAGAACCAGAGCGGAACAGAACACTAAACTGAGGGTCTGGACACAGCCAGGACACTGAGCTGAGGGACTGAAAAGAACTGGGACACTGAGCTGAGGGTCTGCACAGAACCAGAGCGGAACAGAACACTGAGCTGAGGGTCTGGACAGAACCAGGACACTGAGCTGAGGGACTGAACAGAAGCAGAATGGAACCGGGACACTGAGCTGAGGGTCTGGACAGAGCCAGGATACTGGGCTGAGGGACTTAACAGAACCGGGACACTGCGCTGAGGGTCTGGACAGAACCAAGACAGAAGAGAACACTGAGCTGAGGGTCTGCACAGAACCAGAACACTGAGCTGAGCGTCTGGACAGAACCAGGATACTAAGCTGAGGGTCTGAACAGAACCAGGACACTGAGCTCAGGGTCTGAAAAGAACCAGGACACTGAATTGAGGTTCTGGGCGGAGCCAAGACACTGAGCTGAGGGTCTGAACAGAAGCAGAACGGAACAGAACACTGAGCTGAGGGTCTGGACAGAGCCAGGACGCTGAGCTGAGGGTCTGGGCGGAGCCAAGACACTGAGCTGATGGTCTGAACAGAAGCAGAACAGAACAGAACACTGAGCTGAGGGTCTGGACAGAGCCAGTACACTGAGCTGAGGGACTGAACAGAACCAGGACACTGAGCTGAGGGTCTGTACAGAACCAGAATGGAAAAGAACACTGAGCTGAGGGTCTGGACAGAACCAGAGCGGAACAGAACACTGAGCTGAGGATCTGGACAGAACCAGGACACTGAGCTGAGGGTCTGGACAGAGCTGGGAAACTGAGCTGAGGGACTGAACAGAATCGGGACACTGCACTGAGGGTCTGGACAGAACCAGGACGAAACAGAACACTGAGCTGAGGGTCTGCACAGAACCAGAGCGGAACAGACCACTGAGCTGAGGGTCTGGACAGAACCAGGACACTGAGCTGAGGGTCTGGGCAGAGCCAAGACACTGAGCTGAAGGACTGAAAAGAAGCAGAATGGAACCGGGACACTGAGCTGAGGGTCTGGACAGAGCCAGGACACTGGGCTGAGGGACTTAACAGAACCGGGACACTGCGCTGAGGGTCTGGACAGAACCAAGACAGAAGAGAACACTGAGCTGAGGATCTGCACAGAACCAGAGCAGAACACTGAGCTGAGCGTCTAGACAGAACTAGAGCGGAACAGAACACTGAGCTGAGGGTCTGCACAGAACCAGAGCGGAACAGAACACTGAGCTGAGGGTCTGGACAGAACCAGGACACTGAGCTGAGGGTCTGGGCGGAGCCAAGACACTGAGCTGAGGGTCTGAACAGAAGCAGAACAGAACAGAACACTGAGCTGAGGGTCTGGACAGAACCAGGACACTGGGCTGAGGGTCTGGGCAGAGCCCGGACACTGGGCTGAGGGACTGAACAGAACCAGGACAATGAGCTGAGGGTCTGGACAGAACCAGAACCGAAAAGAACACTGAGCTGAGGGTCTGGACAGAACCAGAGCGGAATAGAACACTGAGCTGAGGGTCTGGACAGAACCAGGAAACTGAGTTGAGCATCTGGAATGAACCAGAGCGGAACAGAACACTGATCTGAGGTTCTGGACAGAACCAAGACACTGAGGTGAGGGTCTGGAAAGAACCAGAACACTAAGCTGAGGGTCTGGACGGAGCCAAGACACTGAGCTGAGGGTCTGGACAGAACCAAGACAGAACAGAACACTGAGCTGAGGGTCTGCACAGAACCAGAGCAGAACACAACACTGAGCTGAGCGTCTGGACAGAACCAGAGCGGAACAGAACACTGAGCTGAG
>NC_060150.1:49732601-49735898 GCF_021292245.1 Micropterus dolomieu | reverse complement strand
ACTGAGCTGAGGGTCTGAACAGAAGCAGAACAGAACAGAACACTGAGCTGAGGGTCTGGACAGAACCAGGACACTGGGCTGAGGGTCTGGGCAGAGCCCGGACACTGGGCTGAGGGACTGAACAGAACCAGGACAATGAGCTGAGGGTCTGGACAGAACCAGAACCGAAAAGAACACTGAGCTGAGGGTCTGGACAGAACCAGAGCGGAACTGAACACTGAGCTGAGGGTCTGGACAGAGCGAGAGCGGAACAGAACACATAGCTGAGGGTCTGGACAGAACCAGGAAACTGAGCTGAGGGACTGAACAGAATCGGGACACTGCACTGAGGGTCTGGACAGAACCAGGACGGAACAGAACACTGAGCTGAGGGTCTGCACTGAACCAGAGCGGAACAGAACACTGAGCTGAGCGTCTGGACAGAACCAGAGCGGAACAGAACACTGAGCTGAGGGTCTGAACAGAACCAGGACACTGAGCTGAGGGTCTGAACAGAACCAGGACACTGAGCTGAGGGTCTGGACAGAACCAGAGCGGAACTGAACACTGAGCTGAGGGTCTGGACATAACCAGAGCGGAACAGAACACTGAGCTGAGGGTCTGGACAGAACCAGGACACTGTTCTGAGGGTCTGGACAGAACCAGAGTGGAACAGAACACTGAGCTGAGGGTCTGGACAGAACGAGAGCGGAACAGAACACTGAGCTGAGGGTCTGAACAGAACCAGGACACTGAGCTGAGGGTCTGAACAGAACCAGGACACTGAGCTGAGGGTCTGGGCGGAGCCAAGACATTGAGCTGAGGGACTGAAAAGAACCAGGACACTGAGCTGAGGGTCTGAACAGAACCAGGACACTGAGCTGAGGGACTGAACAGAACCAGGACACTGAGCTGAGGGTCTGGACGGAGCCAAGACACTGAGCTGAGGGTCTGGACGGAGCCAAGACACTGAGCTGAGGGTCTGAACAGAACCAGAACAGAACAGAACACTGAGCTGAGGGTCTGGAAAGAGCCAGGACACTGAACTGAGGGTCTGGACAGAACCAGGACAGAACACAACACAGAGCCAGGACACTGTTTCATAATAAGGTTGTCAGATCAGATCACTGGGGGAACCACAGACGACTGAACCTTTGGTCCTGGTGCTGACATTAAGTAAAACCAGCTTCTGCTGCAGACTGGTCTGGACTGGGTTTCCAGCTGATCTGAGTGGGACTCTGGTGGACTCTAATAACAGCAGACCAGCCTGATGGCATGTAGCCTATTTAAATACAGCAGACCCATAAAACCAGGAAAGAGGGATGGACTCTGGTTCCTGATCACAGTAAGCATGAGGTCTCTGTTCTTCAGCCGATACTGGATCAATACAGAACCCATCAGACCCCCTAACAAACATGCTTCATCATCTTCATCAGGGCAGGAAGCAACTCCATTAAACACACACACACACACACACAACACAAACAGGAAATCCACACACACGTCCCTTCAAAATAAAGCTCCTTCAAAGCCTTCATAAAGAGCTGTAAGCCTGGACCCGAGCCAGCCAGATGATAAAAAATCTGATCCGGAGCTAAAGACTACAGAAACAAGGACAGGTCCAGGACTGTGCAGGACTACTTTCAGAGTGAAGAAACTACTCGTCCCATAAACCACTGCAGACACCTTTCCAGCACCTCCCAGCTGACCGCAGCTTCCTCAGCTCATCATTGTCCTTTATAAAGTCAATAATAACGTTGTAGCTTGTGCTAATGTTAGCTCCCCTTACTAGCCGGGCCCTGACAGAACCAACAGCCCGGCCCTCAAACACACAAAGATGGCTGCTCGGTGGTGAACGTGACCAGAACACCGTACAGTTCAGCCATACGGACGTCTACAGGAGCTCACCATCGCTCAGAGCATGGGTCAGACACCTCGCACGTATTTTCCCCTCCGTCCTACCAACGGTGTCATGCAGCAACGTATCAGCAAAGACAGAGAGTAAGAGTCTGCTGGGACACAAACACACCTTCTGAGTTCAGATTCACATGATGCGGTTAATGCTGCCCGCACACTAGACGAGAACTGGGCCGATTCTGGGTCCGGTTCACCATCCCAACCATCGTACCCCATCAAAGCCTGGTAGGCCCCAAGGATCCTGTAGTGTGATGGGTTTACAGACAGAATCACAGACTGGATCACAGGCTCTCCGATGTCAAATCATAAATATCTGAAACCGTGATCCGATCCAATCAGAATCCTGCAGCAGCCAATGAGAGCGAGCGGCCGGCGGTGTCCCCAGCGTGTCCTGTTTCTATTATAAACCTGCTGATTCCCTGCTCAGTGTCGAGGTCAACCAGCTAACCACGACAGCCTGCCTTCATGTTTGTTTCTGTCTGAAGTCACGTTAGATCATGTGAGATTCTGCAAGATCCCCAGAACCGCCACTATGGACCCGTTTAGTATAAACGCAGAGTGTGTGCTCCTGGTCTGGACTGAACCGTCTGGTGTCTGCGTTCTAAAGGTTAAAGGTCTGTCTGGGGTCCTGTCTGGGGTTCTGTCTGGGGTTGTCTCTGTGGTTCTGTCTGGGGTTCTCTCTGGGGTCCTGTCTGTGGTTCTCTCTGGGGTCCTATCTGGGGTTCTCTATTTGGTTCTCTCTGGGGTTCTGTCTGGGGTTCTCTCTGTGGTTCTGTCTGGTTCTGTCTGGGGTTCTGTCTGAGGTCCTGTCTGTGGTTCTGTCTTGGGTCCTGTCTGTGGTTCTCTCTGGGGTCCTGTCTGAGGTACTGTCTGGGGTCCTGTCTTGGGTCCTGTCTGTGGTTCTCTCTGGGGTCCTGTCAGGGGTTCTCTCTGCGGTTCTCTCTGCGGTTCTGTCTGTGGTTCTGTCTTGGGTCCTGTCTTGGGTTCTCTCTGGGCTCCTGTCTGGGGTCCTGTCTGGGGTCCTGTCTGGGGTTCTCTCTGGGGTCCTGTCTGGGGTTCTGTCTGGTTCTGTCTGGGGTCCTGTCTGGGGTCCTGTCTGGGGTTCTGTCTGGGGTCCTGTCTTGGGTTCTGTCTGGTTCTGTCTTGGGTCCTCTCTTGGGTCCTGTCTGGGGTCCTGTCTCGGGTCCTCTCTGGGGTCCTGTCTCGGGTCCTGTCTGGGGTCCTGTCTGGGGTCCTTTCTGGGGTCCTTTCTGGGGTCCTGTCTGGGGTTCTCTCTTGGGTCCTGTCTGGGGTTCTGTCTGGGGTCCTGTCTGGGGTTCTCTCTTGGGTCCTGTCTGGGGTTCTGTCTGGGGTCCTGTCTGGGGTCCTGTCTTGGGTCCTGTCTGGGGTTCTCTCTGGGGT
>NC_060150.1:49729877-49732501 GCF_021292245.1 Micropterus dolomieu | reverse complement strand
AGAGAGAGAGAGAGAGAGATGGAGAGAGAGGGAGAGAGAGACAGGGAGAGGGACAGAGATGGAGAGAGATGGAGAGAGATGGCAGAGAGATGGAGAGAGATAGGGAGAGACAGACAGGGAGACAGAGAGAGAGAGAGAGGGACAGAGATGGAGAGAGATGGAGAGAGATGGAGAGAGAGAGAGAGAGATAGGGAGAGACAGAGAGGGAGACAGAGAGAGAGAGAGAGGGACAGAGATGGAGAGAGATGGAGAGAGATGGGAGAGAGATGGAGAGAGATGGAGAGAGAGAGAGAGAGATAGGGAGAGACAGACAGGGAGACAGAGAGAGAGGGACAGAGATGGAGAGAGACGGACAGAGACGGAGAGAGATGGGAGAGAGATGGAGAGAGATAGGGAGAGACAGACAGGGAGACAGAGAGAGAGAGAGAGGGACAGAGATGGAGAGAGATGGGAGAGAGATGGAGAGAGATAGGGAGAGACAGACAGGGAGACAGAGAGAGAGAGAGGGACAGAGATGGAGAGAGACGGAGAGAGATTCTGCAGAAACATACTTCCACATAGATTCTACTTCAGGTCCTTCCACTCAGTGCAGCAGGGTTCTGGACTCTCTCCTTGTTGACACCCTTTACAGTAAAGTTATTCCTGAAAACGTCTCTTTTGTTGCTGAGTTTTTCTGTATTATTATATTTGACTCTGTTCTCTCTACACTTCTCTGATGTTCTTCTCATTTACTGTGAGATTTTCGTATGTACATTTTTATAAACCAAACAAACTTCAGTGTCGACTCACGCCTAAAATATTCATTTAAAATCAGCTGATGTTCTTTATATCCAGAAAAGAAATTTTCATTAACAACATGTTCTTCAGTCAGAGCTGCAGACAAGAAACAGTTCATCATCAGATCTCTGACATGCCAGTCCCTGTGCTAAGCTAGGCTAACAGTCCCCCTGCCTCCAGTCCCTGTGCTAAGCTAGGCTAATAGTTTCCAATATTTCCAGTCCCTGTGCTAAGCTAGGCTAACAGTTTCCAATATTTCCAGTCCCTGTGCTCAGCTAGGCTAATAGTTTCCAATATTTCCAGTCCCTGTGCTAAGCTAGGCTAACAGTTTCCAGTATTTCCAGTCCCTGTGCTAAGCTAGGCTAACAGTTTCCAGTATTTCCAGTCCCTGTGCTAAGCTAGGCTAACAGTTTCCAATATTTCCAGTCCCTGTGCTAAGCTAGGCTAATAGTTTCCAATATTTCCAGTCCCTGTGCTCAGCTAGGCTAATAGTTTCCAATATTTCCAGTCCCTGTGCTAAGCTAGGCTAACAGTTTCCAGTATTTCCAGTCCCTGTGCTAAGCTAGGCTAACAGTTTCCAGTATTTCCAGTCCCTGTGCTAAGCTAGGCTAACAGTTTCCAGTATTTCCAGTCCCTGTGCTAAGCTAGGCTAACAGTTTCCAATATTTCCAGTCCCTGTGATAAGCTAGGCTAATAGTTTCCAATATTTCCAGTCTCTGTGCTAAGCTAGTTTCCAATAAACCAGTCCCTGTGCTAAGCTAGGCTAACAGTTTCCAATATTTCCACTCCCTGTGCTAAGCTAGGCTAATAGTTTCCAATATTTCCAGTCTCTGTGCTAAGCTAGGCTAACAGTTTCCACAACAGGGGGACTAACAGTTTCAAATAAACCAGTCCCTGTGCTAAGCTAGGCTAACAGTTTCCAATATTTCCAGTCCCTATGCTAAGCTAAGCTAACAGTTTCCAATATTTCCAGTCCCTGTGCTAAGCTAGGCTAACAGTTTCCAATATTTCCAGTCCCTGTGCTAAGCTAAGCTAACAGTTTCCAATATTTCCAGTCCCTGTGCTAAGCTAGGCTAACAGGTGCTGGGTCTGTGGGACAAACAGCTGATGGAGGATCCTCCAACACTCCCAGTCTGAGCTGGTCTCCAGCTGCTGGTCTAAACTGGGACACACACCCCTCCTCTCACTGTGGCCCTTCCCATCTCCTCCCCCTCCCTTCCCCGTCTCTGCACACAGACGGCCAACAGCCGGACGGATCGGAGGTGAGTTTGTTTCTTCTCTTTAGGTCTCTGTTGATCACAGATAACGTGTTGGTAACGTGTTGGTAACGTGTTGGTAACGCTTTGGTAACGTGTTGGTAACGTGTTGGTAACGTGTTGGTAACGTGTTGGTAACGTGTTGGTAACTCTGTTGCTGCACTGATGACACTGGTGAGGAGAGAGAGAGTGGTAGAGAGAGGTAGAGAGCTAATGGAAGAGACGGACAGACACTCAGCGAGGAGACAAACACATGACATCAAGACTTTTATCTGCAGCCAACAGTGAGTGCAAGTCCGGTCCGAGACTGGTCTGAGTCTGGTCTGAGTCTGGTCTGAGTCTGGTCTGAGTCCGAGTGTGGTCCAAGTCTGGTCTGAGTCTGATCCCAGTCTGGTCCGAATCTGGTCTAAGTCCTGTCTGAGTCTGGTCTCTCTGCGTCTGGTACAAGTCTGGTCCCAGACCGGTCCGAGTCTGTTTTGAGTCTGGTACAAGTCTGGTCCCAGACCAGTCCGAGTCTGGTCTAAGTCCTGCCAGTCCGGTCCGAGTCCGTTTTGAGTCTGGTACAAGTCTGGTCCCAGTCCGGTCCGAGTC
>NC_060150.1:49725975-49729777 GCF_021292245.1 Micropterus dolomieu | reverse complement strand
CTAGGCTAACAGTTTCCAATATTTCCAGTCCCTATGCTAAGCTAAGCTAACAGTTTCCAATATTTCCAGTCCCTGTGCTAAGCTAGGCTAACAGTTTCCAATATTTCCAGTCCCTGTGCTAAGCTAAGCTAACAGTTTCCAATATTTCCAGTCCCTGTGCTAAGCTAGGCTAACAGGTGCTGGGTCTGTGGGACAAACAGCTGATGGAGGATCCTCCAACACTCCCAGTCTGAGCTGGTCTCCAGCTGCTGGTCTAAACTGGGACACACACCCCTCCTCTCACTGTGGCCCTTCCCATCTCCTCCCCCTCCCTTCCCCGTCTCTGCACACAGACGGCCAACAGCCGGACGGATCGGAGGTGAGTTTGTTTCTTCTCTTTAGGTCTCTGTTGATCACAGATAACGTGTTGGTAACGTGTTGGTAACGTGTTGGTAACGCTTTGGTAACGTGTTGGTAACTCTGTTGCTGCACTGATGACACTGGTGAGGAGAGAGAGAGTGGTAGAGAGAGGTAGAGAGCTAATGGAAGAGACGGACAGACACTCAGCGAGGAGACAAACACATGACATCAAGACTTTTATCTGCAGCCAACAGTGAGTGCAAGTCCGGTCCGAGACTGGTCTGAGTCTGGTCTGAGTCTGGTCTGAGTCTGGTCTGAGTCCGAGTGTGGTCCAAGTCTGGTCTGAGTCTGATCCCAGTCTGGTCCGAATCTGGTCTAAGTCCTGTCTGAGTCTGGTCTCTCTGCGTCTGGTACAAGTCTGGTCCCAGACCGGTCCGAGTCTGTTTTGAGTCTGGTACAAGTCTGGTCCCAGACCAGTCCGAGTCTGGTCTAAGTCCTGCCAGTCCGGTCCGAGTCCGTTTTGAGTCTGGTACAAGTCTGGTCCCAGTCCGGTCCGAGTCTGGTCCCAGTCCTGTCTGAGTCTGACCCCAGTCTGGTCCGAGACTGGTCCCAGTCCGGTCCCAGTCCGGTCTGAGTCCGGTCTGAGTTTGGTCTGAGTACAGTCTGTCAGGTCCCAGTCGGATCCGAGTCAGATCCGTGTCAGGTCCCAGTCTGGTCCCAGTCGGGTCCGTGACTTCAGACAGAAACAGTCAGATGCTCTTTATTTTGAACGTGTCACATGACGAGCTCGGAGCGAGAACGTGTCGCTGAGCAGATTCTCCACCGTCTGGAGGGCCTCGGGTCGAGGCGGTGCAGCTGCCGGTCAGTACAGTATCAGCGGTGCACCTGTACAAGGTGCTGAGGATCCTGGGGTCCACACTGGGCCTCCTCAGTCTGCGGAGCCTGATGACTTAGAGTCTTTAAAAGTCTCTAACCTTCCATGCGGGACGTCCACAACAGAGAACAGATATTTGAAAGCCATTTTGACCTATTTAAGTCATGGTTCCACATCCCAACCATGGACTTTGTCGGACCCCCAAAGTGTCGTCTATAATTCCAAGCACGAGGGCCACTGGCTCCTGTAGAACGGTTCTTGAGGGGCTCAGGATACCCAAAAACCCACTACCTAACGCCCCCTAACGCCTTAGTTCAGAGTCAGCCGGCCTCAGGGGACGGGACCACAGCCGTGGCTTCCAGCAGGCCTGCATGGGGCCGAGGGCCGGGGCCACATGGCACATTCTGAATGTCTTCCTCTTAAATGATCACTTGGATAGCTTCATCTGTATCCACACACCTTGCTTTTAGTTAATGTTTTTTACCTGTAGAGTTGAATCAGTTTTTATGCTGTTGATGCGGGTGTGATGGTGCAGTGGATAAGACACCTGCCTTTGATGTGAGAGACCCAGGTTTGATCCCCCACTGTGACCCATCCACCAATGTGTCCCTGAGCAAGACACTTAACCCCTCTTTGGATAAAAGCGTCCGCTAAATGAATAAATGTAAATGATACAATTTCAAAAATATAATACATTGAAAAAAGTTATGTGCAGTAAAAAGTAAGTAAGAGAAATACAGGTAGAAAGTTCCTGAGAACAGGACGTTATGTTTTGACGTAGTAGAGTGATGTTGGCCACCGCGGGGAAGACGAGCTACACAGATATTTATACGGTGTCTTAAATACTTAAATCAGCTGTTCGGCTGCAGGGGAACCGTCACACCGGTTCCTTTTTCCAGCGGTGGTTCTGAGCAGAACTGCTTCCTTTCTGTTTCATGCAGCGCCAACATTTCACTGCTGTCTTCTTTGTTTGGTCCTAACCTCCCGGACCTCTCCGGGTTGACAGGTCTATGGACTCTATGACGTCAGCATCTCCAGCGTGTAGAATGAGGACGATCTGTGGAAACCACTTTAATGTGCAGGCTGGATCCGACCCAGGTCTAGTCTGGAGCAGCATCTGGTTTAAATCTGGTCCGGATCTGTTATTGAGAGCAGGTTATTGGAACAGCCAGAAAAAACACTTTGAGCAGCAGCTCCAGACTGGATCTGGATCCTGGAACTAGAACAGATTTAGTTCTGGACCAGAAAGGGCAGTAAACATTTTAATCACACTAAAACTGGAGTTGAAGGAGTCCAAACCTGGAGGTGAACCAGCAGAAGTCCAGGTGGTTTTCAGAGGATTCAACGTCTCGCTCTGCAGGTCAGATTACCGTCTGAGGACCTGGGTGAAAACACTTATCTGTGACGCTCTGATTGGCCGACATATCCATTTCCTCCTAATGGACACACAGCTGCTAGCGTTAGCCTGCGCACCCCACTCTGTCCTCCCCTGGGAACCAAGACCATTAGACCGAGGTCCCCCCCCAACACACACACAGCCTGGTCGATACACTGGGAGAGGCCGGCTTCCTTTCACACACAGGCGTTATCAATATTTAATCTCAGCTCAGCTTCGTCCCTCCAACAACCACAAGATCTGAATACGCTCCGACACAGAGTAACAACCACCAGTTTCACACCTTCATTTAACGCTTTCAGAGTTGGACGTTTCACAGGAAGTGATGATGATTAAGTTTTCCTTCAGTCTCAGTGTTTCCTGCAGCTGATACGTCAGACTGCTCAGTGGACACCAGCATCTGCAGGTTCAACCTTTAAAGCAAAGTAAATTAAATCAATTTAGAACTACGCTAAAGAGAAAGTTCACCTTAAAGTAACGCTGAACAGTATAAACGTTTGTTAAACTAAACTCAGCAGTAACCTTAGTGATACAGTTACTAAACTAATATCAAAGAAAAGGTTATTAAAGTTAAAACTTATTAAACTAAACTCAACAGTAACCTTAGTGATACAGTTACTAAACTAATATCAAAGGAATGTTTATTCAAATTAAAACTTATTAAACTAAACTCAACAGTAACCTTAGTGGTACAGTTACTAAACTAATATCAAAGGAATGTTTATTCAAATTAAAACTTATTGAACTAAACTCAACAGTAACCTTAGTGATACAGTTACTAAACTAATATCAAAGGAATGTTTATTCAAATTAAAACTTATTAAACTAAACTCAACAGTAACCTTAGTGATACATAACTAATATAAAAGGAATGTTTATTCAAATTAAAACTTATTAAACTAAACTCAACAGTAACCTTAGTGATACAGTTACTAAACTAATATCAAAGGAATGTTTATTCAAATTAAAACTTATTAAACTAAACTCAACAGTAACCTTAGTGATACAGTTACTAATATAAAAGGAATGTTTATTCAAATTAAAACATGTTAAACTAAACTCAGCAGTAACCTTAGTGATACAGTTACTAAACTAATATCAAAGGAATGTTTATTCAAATTAAAACTTATTAAACTAAACTCAACAGTAACCTTAGTGATACAGTTACTAAACTAATATCAAAGGAATGTTTA
>NC_060150.1:49722642-49725875 GCF_021292245.1 Micropterus dolomieu | reverse complement strand
GAGCAGGAACACGGGGGCAGCAGGTGACCCGCAACCACAGATCCAGACTCCACAGCTCCAGAGCCAGAAACACCTGCAGGAAGTGATAGGAGGAGAGAGGAGAGAGACGAGAAAGCACAAGACTACCAGAAAGGGGAGAAGTTGTGTTAGTAACATGCAATAATGGGATGAGGTTGCATACAGAGGGAGAGAAAGTAGAGGAGAGAGGAGCTCAGTGCATCATGGGAAATCCCCCGGCAGGGCCTATAGCAGCATAACTAAGGGATGGTTCAGGACTACCTGAGCCAGCCCTAACTATAAGCTTTATCAAAGAGGAAAGTCTTAAGCCTACTCTTAAATGTGGAGATGGTGTCTGCCTCCTGAACCCAAACTGGAACCTGGTTCCACAGGAGAGGAGCTTGATAGCTGAACGCTCTGGCTCCTAGTCTACTTTTGGAGACTCTATGAACCACAGGTGCATTCTGGGAGCGCAGTGCTCTGGTGGGGTAGTAAGGTACTATGAGCTCTTTAAGATAAGATGGTGCCTGACCATTAAAAGCTTTGTAGGTAAGAAGAATGATTTTAAATTCTATTCTGGATTTTAATGGAAGCCAATGCAAAGAAGCTAAAACAGGAGAAATGTGATCTCTTTTCCTGGTTCCTGTCAGAACAAGTGCTGCAGCATTCTGGATCAGCTGAAGAGTCTTAATGCACTTTTTCAGCCTGATAATAAAACAGTAATCCAGCCTAGAAGCTCTGGGGTGCTGGGCAGTGGAGGTCGAGGGCTGGTTGCTGAAGTATTGGTGTAGGCACAGGTTTCACCTAGAGGCTGGAGGTTAGCAAGTTGGATGCTAGTGGGCTTAAACTGGGGACCTAGCTCAGTGGTGCCGAGGAATTCTATGACCCACACAAGTATGGCGTTCCTCAGCCAAGGCTTTGAGCACACTTTCTGGTATGCACGAGATAGGACAGCCTTTCTGTAGTTACTGATGACATTTCCTTCACATATCAGGCACACAAGATCCGAAATCAGGTCCCAGAGTTAATCGGGAATGTGTTTGCTGGGTCCAGACTGGCCCGATCATACTGTCAAGGTTTGAGCAAGCAGGGGAACCAGAAACCTGAAAAATAAGAGCCAGACTTAGAGGCAAAGCTGGAGCAGTGAGTAAATGTACGAAAGGCTTATGTATGGTGCGGCAGGCACACGTCAAAAACAAGGAAGACACATCCAACAGGGAACAGGCACGAATCAAAATCCCACTGAAGGGTGAGGTCCAGCAAGAACTTCCAAGTCCAGAAACACTGGGAAACAAACCCAAGGGACCAAGAGGAGCTGGCACCGAGACAAGGGAACAGGGACTGGGGCGGGTAATGACAATGGGGGACAAGTAAAACCGGGATGGGGCAGACAATCACACAGACAGGAAGTGAAGTTAACAAAGACACATGAGGAAGGGCTCTTTCAACATAAGACAGGAAGCTAAACTAAAACCCAGAGCCACAGTGGTGACTGGGAAGGTTCCTGTAGTCGCTTAGGAGGTGCTGCTTGACTTTCGGAAGGTTCTAGTTTTTCTGGAGTGTCTGAGTGGTTTGTTGTTTCAGTGTTCTCTGATGAACCCAAGAGCCTAGATACAAGAAATAAGAAGAAGAAACCGTGTGTCTGTTTCCAGTTCGACCAGCTCTTCCCACCTTTCCGTTTGAGGATCAGCTGCCTGAACACCCGCCGTCCCCGACAAACACCCGCTCTCCAACACACAGCCCTCCCCCGCCCGTCAGTCCGTGGAGGCAAGCCGATTGGCTGCTGCGGGACTCGCCGTACTCAGAGGGCGTGACTGAGCACAAGAGGGGCGGGACTTGTTGGGACTGCCTGCGTTTTCATGGAGACGACAGTGGTGACCTGCCGGTGAGTGTGACCTCTGACCTCCTGCTGGCGAGACGATATAAATGTTTGTCTTACCTCTATTTCTAATCATGTTCCCATCATGCTTAGGGGAACGAGAACAGGAAGTATAATGCCGTTTAATGCGATTTCTGACTCAAAGTGCGTTAATCAGGTTCTAAAGGTCCCATTCAAAATGTGTGTGTTTGTGTGTTTGTGTAGTTCGTACCCGTCTCTCCCTCTCACGGTCTCGCCTCAGCAGACGACCTGTCGTCATGTGACCTCACCCGCCTCGGCTTCATCTCTCACATCGAGCTCTCCACCTTCCTGCTCGCTCTGGGCGTCCAACCCAAACGCACCCGTCCGCCGCGCCGCAGGAGCCGGGGTGCGCTTGATTTTTACATCACAGTTTGAACGCAGGTTTGAGACGAGACGACACACAGTTGAGGGGTCAGACTTTAAACCAATGAGATGTCAGATAGAGAAGGCAGCTGATTGGACGGTTAGTGAGAGTGCTCTCAACACTGTGAGGTGGTTTATTGGTTGAATCTTTAGTTTCCAGCCGCTTGAAGAAACGAGCTCATCATTAACCTCTTATTCTGAAAATCATCACCCTGTCAGGGCCCTGCAGTCTGGATAAGTATCACTGACCTTAGCTTAACCCAGAGGATGTTTCCAGCTGCGTAGCAGTTAATATGTACTGATGTTAATCAGGGGAGTTTCACTGAGTTTCACTGAGGCCACTATGGGCATTAAACACGTGGGACAAGAAGCTCACTCCTCTGCGCCAACTTTTGAGTTGATTGTGATCTATGAAGAGAAATCTGCATGGGACGTGCATGCTCACTGTGTTACTCAATGTCCATTTTATTTATTCATATAGCACTAACTTTTAACAGGCAGAAACCTGGAGAAGAACCTGGACTCAGAGCCGCCATCTGCCTCGACCGGTTTAGTTGAGAGAGAGGGACGGGAAAGCACGAGACTACGGGACAGGAAGGAATTCGAGTTAGTAACATGCATAATGGGATGAGAGAGGAGCTCAGTGTATCTCTTTTCCTGGTTCCTGTCAGAACACAAGCTGCAGCATTCTGGATCAGCTGAAGAGTCTTAATGGACTTTTTCGAGCAGCCTGATAATAAAGAATTGCATTAATCCAGCCTAGAAGTAACAAATGCATGGACTAGTTTTTCTGCATCATTTTTAGACAGGATGTTCCTGAATGCAGTCCTTGAAGTTTGCTTAATGTGAGACTTAAACGACATGTCCTGATCAAAGATAACTCCAAGATTCCTCACAGTGGTGCTGGAGGCCAGGGCGATGCCATCCAGGGAAACTATATCTTTAGATAATGCGTCACGGAGGTGCTTAGGCC
>NC_060150.1:49701440-49722622 GCF_021292245.1 Micropterus dolomieu | reverse complement strand
CAATGACTTCAGTTTTATCTGAGTTTAACATGAGAAAATTACAGGTCATCCAGGTTTTAACATCCTGAAGGCACATTTGAAGTTTAGCTAACTGATGAGTTTCATCTGGCTTGATCGATAGATATAACTGAGTATCATCTGCATAACAATGAAAGTTTATGGAGTGTTTATGGAGTAAAGGAAGAATATGTAAGACTGGATCCTTGTAGAACTGTGTGACTAACTTTGGCGTGCATAGAGGATTCATCTTTAACATACATCGTTATAAACCGGAATGTTTTTTCACTGTTTCATCCATACTCCACCTTTTGATGTGAATCCTACACACGTTTATAAATGAGGATGCAGACCTCTATTTGTTCTCCAGTTAACATTAGCTGCTAGCGGTGGGAGTGGCATGGGGGAGGGGGTGTATGAGGAGGGTGACTGGGACGTTGACTGGTCTGTACTGTGGTGGGTGGGGGAGGCAGTGGGACCAGAATCAAATCTGTTCTGTATAATATATATCTGTAACACTGTCTGTCTGTCTCTGTCTGTCTGTCAGACAACGGTGTGTTTGGTGTTCCCCTGAATGCGCTGTTGGAGAACGACAGGAAGAAATTTCCTGGAGTCAAAGTTCCTGTCGTCTTCCAGAAGGTGAAGAATCTGTCTGTCCGTCTGTGGTGATAAGTTTTCCAGTCATTTAGTTAAGTACAATAATGCAAAAAAAGTTAAAGTTCTGAGTACTCCAGTATTTTCAGAGACGTGCCTGTTTGGTGGAGTGATGTTCAGATGACATATCTACTCTATAGTCAGGTTTGACCAAGTGCAGACAGAGGAAACTGGAGGTTTAGACCTAAATGCAGAAACCAAGGCCAGGCAGGAAAGTTAGTGATGTTTATTAAATGGCAAACAAAAGGTGATAAAGGTTATGTCCAAAGGATCCAACTAGGCAGTCCAAAACAAAGGTAAAGTAATCCAGTGGTGCAGAGGGTAACTCAAGAAGTCAAAGGAAAAGGTTGGGGAAGGAAAATGGGAACCAAGTCAAGAATCCACATAGGAACAAACACACAGACCAGGGGAGCAGCCAAAACACTCGGCAAGAGAAAAGAGCCTTGATACCCAAGAGGGAGGTGATGAAACGAGGCACTGGTGGACAACATCAGGGAAAATCAACACAGACCGGAAACAAAGTATGGACAAGGTCACCAAATGCAGACGACTTCAAAATAAAGCAGGAAATACAAAAACCTGAAACCGTTAAACAGATATCAAAGGAAGGTTAAAATCAAGAGCAGCTGGACTTGGTTGAAGACACTTGGAGACGTCCATCGTTGGCATTGTCTCATGAGGACAGATCGTTTGTTCGGTCTCATTTTAGGTGGGGGATACGTGGCGTCTCAGCCCTCCTTCCTGTTGAGAGATGGTCTATATACTCTGTGTAAATGGCTTCTTTCCCTCCTCTTTCAAACCATCCATCTTCTCTGTCTAAAATGTGCACCTGGTGGTCCTCAAACGAGTGTCCTCTGTCCTTCAAATGTAAGTAGACTGCAGAGTCTTGACCTGAGGAGTTGGCCCTTCTGTGTTGAGCCATGCGTTTGTGTAGTGGTTGTTTAGTCTCCCCAGTATAGAGGTCTGGACTGCACTGGACAGCATACACTAGATTGAAGGGGGAGCGCTACATAGCCCTCGAAACGGAGATTTTTCAGAGGCGTCTTCGTATAATTTATGATTACCATGGCTTGCGCTTCCTGGCTTTTAATCTTGACCCAGGTGGAGTTGAGGGCTTTATTCTCCACTTCTTCCATGTAGATGTTCGCCACAATCGGGGATCCCGGTGAGCCCATCGCACAGCCATGCTTCTGTCTGTAGAATCCTCTGTGGTACTGGAAATAGGTGGTGTTTAGACAGAGGTCCAGTAGTTTACAAATCATGTGAAAAAGGAGGTCACAACATAGGACACCGTGGTTACATCTGGGTCCAGTTTCGGTCCTTGAACTTTGTTCACATAGTCAGTGGATGTTTGGATGTGGTGAGGCATGTTTCCGACAGTAGATATGTGTGTGTGGGTTATGTTGATGTGTTAGAAGCAGGAAAAATGGGCAGCGAGAGGATTTAAGCCTCTTTGACAAGGACCAAACTGTGATGGCGAGACAACTGGGTCAGAACATCTCCAGACCGGTCTGCAGAGGTCAGAACCAGAAGTGGTCCGAGGCTATAAGGCTCATTGATGCACGTGGGGAGTGAAGGCTGGTCCGTGTGGTCCGATCCAACAGATGAACTACTGCAGGTCAAAGTGCTGAAGGAGTTGATGCTGGTTCTGATAGAAAGGGGTGAGAACACACAGAACATCACGGTGGAGTCCATGGAGGGGAGTTCTGACTCTGAGTTCCTGTACTTTTCTTGAGGCAGAGTCACTTTCTGTAGGCCGTCCCTGTTGCAGCAGCTGACTGGTGAAATTAGCTTCCTGCTAACAGCTGAACATTCCTGTGATGCAGCGTGTGGTTAGGAGTTAGCATGAAGCTAACAGCTGCTAAAGATACATTTCTTAAAGTTTAATTTGGATCAGCTCGGATG
Organism: Micropterus dolomieu; assembly: GCF_021292245.1. NCBI lineage: Eukaryota > Metazoa > Chordata > Actinopteri > Centrarchiformes > Centrarchidae > Micropterus > Micropterus dolomieu. The sequence continues at coordinate 49,720,066 of NC_060150.1, read as the reverse complement.
CTGTAAGAAAACACGCTGACTGAGCTCAGAGCAGCTGCAGTGTTCTCCGATAGAACAGAGGTTCTATCTGAAGTCCTCGTATCGGGTCTGAGTGCAGCGTTACACAGAGTCGCCACAGCGTTCACTTCATGTGGTATCTAACAGGGCAGCCAACTTTTCAGTTTAGTTTGGAGGTCACATCCCAGTGCAGGGGTCGGGGTCATCACTCTTTAATCCTCAGGACGTTTGTTTAGAAAGTTCAGCAGCCACATGAATGTGTAGATGAAAAGCCAATAATCACGGTCAGATCAGTGTGATCAGGATACTCGGTAGCCTTAATGTTGACCAAACCTAACCAGGTATAGGACAGTCTTCCCCCAGAATCTGTGCGTCAAACCAGAGACCGTATTTATTTTAATTCTAGAGAATGTATGGAATATTAAAGTTCATAATAAGCAAGAGCGCAGGTTTTCCTTTGGCAACGGAGGAGCCACTTAATTATGCGGGGGAGCAAATTTGTAGCATTAAACACATAAATTCCTGCATTCTGCAGAATTTTTCTGCATCAATTTATGGTGTAAATGTCTTTATCTAGGCTTTGTCAACGGAAACACAAAACTCAGGCAGCAGGTGACAATTTAAAATATCAAATATAATTCAGTAGGTGTTTGGCTTTCAATCATTCTGTATTTCTCTTTCTTTCATGGTTTAGTCCTCCCTCCTCTTTGTGTCTTTGTTTGGGAAAGTTTCTCTTTAAATGTGGCCTCTTTTCACCTCGAGGATAAATTCATTCATTTTAATTAGAAACTCCTGGACTGAATGCTCAAAACATTTTGCATCTATCCCACATATCTGTGTAACCTGACATCTCCAGAAAGATTTCTACGAGAAAAAACTTTCTAAAATGTTATGATGTTGGATGTTAATAATGAGGTTAAAGTATTTAAAGAAACCTCAGATTTCCTCCTGTTCTGAACGCTCTGTTTGCTTTTTCTACCAACGGCTCCGACACACACCAGCCGCTGTTCCATATATGGTCAGGTGCTCCCACGGCAACGCTCAGTCTGCCTGTTCCGCCCGGCGACAACAACAGCCTGGTAACATGCTTCAGGTCTTGGCCAATCAGAAGACAGTGGGCTTTGAGAGGGGGGGCCTTAAAGAGACAGGAGCATCTACAGCTTGTTTCAGACAAAGGCTGAAATGAAGGCCTACATGAAGAGTAGGTATAAGACAGAAATTATTTTTCTGAACTTTGAATCAGGCAAGGCTGCCATGCAGGAGTCACAGACCTACTATATAGGACTGGAACAGCAGTATAATAAGTCTCCCCGCCCTGTAATCTGCTGTTCATTACTTGCTCTGCTGATAGAAGCCCAGACGGACAGACGCAGAACCCGTGTAAAAAGTGTCGGTTGCTTGCGCAATGCGTGAGAGTTGGCATCTCTGATTTAAAGAAGAGCTGTCGTACAACAAACAGCCAGTAACACCTACACCTGTGTGTGTGTGTAGCTGTTGTGTATTTTAGAGCAGACCGGCCTGCAGACTGAAGGGATTCTCAGAGTACCGGGATCAGCTGCCAGACTGAAGGTAAGCAAACACACGTGGCCACTTTATTAGAAACACCTGCCCCATCTTTTCTGTGTTGATTGAGCTGTTGGATCTTCCTGGAGGATGTACTGTGTGCTGCCGTGGAACTGAGTGGTGTATCTGTTATTTTGTCCACCCCGTGTATATCAGTGAGAGCGGACTAATTAACAGAAACATCGTCGTCTGCAGATTACTTGTGATGTCTGGTGGAAACCTTACAGCGATCCTAAGACTGATTCACCAGCACCAAACCCAACGTCCACTTACAAGCTGTTTCCTGAGCTTTCCACTGTTACCACACTGTCTTCATCTGTGGATTGAGTCTGCTCAGTTGTCATGGAGACAGGTCTGTTGACACGCAGACTCAACTGTCTGTCTGTCTCTCTCTCTGCCTGTCTGCAGTACCTGCGCAGAGAGATAGACAGGTGTTGTGGAAGGTTCGACTGGTCTGCGGTGAGACAGGTTGACGCTGCAGGTCTGCTGAAGCTGTTCATCAGAGAGCTGCCGACACCTCTGCTGACACACACGCACCTGTCCACCTACCGCTGTGTGCTGGGTACGCACACACACACACACACACACACACACAGTGTGCAAACACGCCTCTGTCTCACCTGGATCTGTGTCTCACCTGGATCTGTGTCTCACCTTCTCACCTCCCAACACTTTCCATCATAACCGGCTGAGGCCTGGTGCTCAGAAGTCGTCCCACAGCAGAACCACAGAACGAACCTTTCATCTTAAGAACGCACACACCAGCCAGTTCAGTCCAGACCAGGACCACACACTCAGCATTTATACTAAACGGTTTCAGAGTGGCGGTGAGGGTTTAGGGTACACTAGTCAATTACTAACTGACTGACTGAATTAACCAACATGTGAAAGGTCAGGTTAAAGTAAATATCACTAACCTGGTCCAGTCCCTAGGGGCCCGCCTGGGCATGGTCCAGTCCCTAGGGGCCCGTCTGAGCATGGTCCAGTCCCTAGGGGCCCGCCTGGGCATGATCCAGTCCCTAGACACCCGTCTAGGCATGGTCCAGTCCCTAAAGGCCGGTCTGAGCATGATCCAGTCCCTAGACACCCGTCTAGGCATGGTCCAGTCCCTAAAGGCCGGTCTGAGCATGGTCCAGTCCCTAGAGGCCGGTCTGAGCATGGTCCAGTCCCTAGTGGCCGGTCTGAGCATGGTCCAGTCCCTAGGGGCCCGTCTAGGCATGGTCCAGTCCCTAGGGGCCCGCCTGGGCATGATCCAGTCCCTAGACACCCGTCTAGGCATGGTCCAGTCCCTAAAGGCCGGTCTGAGCATGATCCAGTCCCTAGAGGCCGGTCTGAGCATGGTCCAGTCCCTAGAGGCCGGTCTGAGCATGGTCCAGTCCCTAGAGGCCGGTCTAGGCATGGTCCAGTCCCTAGAGGCCGGTCTGAGCATGGTCCAGTCCCTAGAGGCCGGTCTAGGCATGGTCCAGTCCCTAGAGGCCGGTCTGAGCATGGTCCAGTCCCTAGAGGCCGGTCTAGGCATGGTCCAGTCCCTAGTGGCCGGTCTGAGCATGGTCCAGTCCCTAGTGGCCGGTCTGAGCATGGTCCAGTCTCTAGTGGCCGGTCTGAGCATGGTCCAGTCCCTAGAGGCCGGTCTGAGCATGGTCCAGTCCCTAGAGGCCGGTCTGAGCATGGTCCAGTCTCTAGTGGCCGGTCTGAGCATGGTCCAGTCTCTAGTGGCCGGTCTGAGCATGGCGTCTTGTTTAACCTGCTGTCCTTGTGTTTCTGCAGGTATCCCATCTGTGGTCCATCAGGTCCAGGCTCTGCAACTGCTGCTGCTGCTGCTTCCTGAAGCCAACAGAGACACGTTCAAAGTAAATCCCAACACTCGCACCACACCACATCCTCAGGACGTTGGTCTGAGGCTGATGCCACCGCTGCAGGTATTAACAGATAAACATGGACTTGTTTCTCTGGTTACAGGCACTGCTGGTCTTCCTGCAGAAGGTGGTCTCTCATCAGGAGCAGAACCGGATGTCTCTGTGGAACGTCTCCATGGTCATGGCGCCCAACCTGTTCACCTGCCATCACCATGGCAACAAGTGCTCCATCGCTAAACAACAGGAGGAGATGGAGGAGGCGGTAGGCGGGGCTCACCTGGTCCGACTGATGATCACACACCAGGATCTGCTGTGGACCGTGAGTCCTAGAACACACACCCGCACATCCTCAGTGACATCACTGTCCTAGCTATCAGTGACATCACTTCCTGTTTTCTGTGGTAGGTCCCCAGCTTCCTGCTGTCTCAGGTGAGACAGATGAATCAGGCGTCCAATCAGAAACAGCTCGGCCTGACCAAGAGACTACTGCTGAGGAGAAAGAACGACAAGAACGAAAGGAATCAGGTGAGACAGAGACCAGGTCAGACACAGAACCAGATCAGACATAGAACCAGGTCAGACAAGACAACCAGGTGAGACACTGAACCAGAGAACCATTAGCACTTTGGGATTTGCTTAAATATAAAGTGCATTACAAATTAAATGTATTATTATTATTATAAGAACCAGGTGAGACACAGAACTAGGGAACCATGAGACATGAACCAGGTCAGACAAGACACCCAGGTAAGATGTGAACAAGGTGAGACCAGAGAACTAGGTGTGACACAGAACCATGTCAGACAAGAGAACCAGATGAGACACAGAACCAGCTGAGACAAGAGAACCAGATGAGACACAGAACCAGCTGAGACAAGACACCCAGCTAAGACATGAACTGGGTCAGACAAGACACCCAGGTGAGACACAGAACCAGGTCAAAACAGGGAACTCGATGCGACACAGAACCAGGTCAGATCAGGGAATCAGGTGAGACACAGAACCAGGTGAGACAAGAGAACCAGGTGAGACAAGATACCCAGGTTGGACATGAACTAGGTCAGACAAAAGAACCAGGTAACACAGAACAAGATCAGACAACTAAGAGATGATAAGACCTATTCTGATTATTGATTATTGAACAGCAGCACATCATTATCTCTGCATCATTTTTGACCGTTCTGGTTCCAGGATCCAGCAGATTATGTAGCCCAGATGTGAGTCTCCCATACCACATCCTAAATCTCTTTCTGGATGATGAGCTGTTCTCAGGCTTGATGAGATATTTAATCACTCCGGTGGGCTCTGGGTTCGCCCTGAACCAGTTACACATTACCTGGAAAACATCTAAAGGGAGGTAGCTAAAATTATACTCCTTTCAACACGAAGGGACAGTGGTTCTCCTCTGAGCTCCTCACTCTGTCTCTAAAGCCAAGCCCAGACGCCCTGCAGAGGAAACCCAGGATCCACCCAGAGACTAGGACCACAGCTGACAACTGGAATAGAGATCCACTGGTGAATCCAGAGCTTCACCTTCAGGACCTTGTGGTGAATCTCATCCCCACCAGATGCAACCGCAGAGCTGTTTAACTGCCTCGGTGACCTCTACTACAATATGACATACTTTGTATATATTCTGGGCTCAGTGATCCCCCCCCCCCCGACACAATAAAGTATATTGTATCGTATCGTAGCAGAGGTCACAACTCTGCATTGGCATCAGGTGTGGATGAGATTCACCAGGTTGTCTTAGTTGATCCTGAAGGTGAAGCTCTGGATTATTGTCTACTAGAGAGTCTTCAAGTTCTGCCTCTTCTTTGGAGGACAGGTCAGTCTGGCTCTGAAGTTCCTCAGTGTTCCTTCCACCATCTGTCCTCAGTCTGGTTCACCTCCTTGCTGAAAACAGGATGGACTGGGTCCTGCTTCCCCCCTCCTTGAATTTGACCTACTCAGACTGCACGTCACCCACCTCTCTAGCTCACCCTCAGTTACCCTTTCTGTCCATCCGCTGATCATCACCAGGTGGTTCGTCCACAGCTACAGATCTGATGACTACACAGCCAATCAGCTGTTCTGGTTCCAGGTGCGCCTAAGGCTGATTCATGCTTTCTGCATCAACATGGCCACAAGAGTCTGTGTGACGTAAAGTCCGTCATCCGTCCATGTTCGCTGAACGCCCAGATTGACGCACCAGCTGTGCATGCACTAGTAAAGCAAACTGGACATGTGTTTGGTGCATATGTATACTATGTATGTACTTATCCTACATACTGTATGTACTATGTTCTCCATCCTTGCTGTACTTCTTTTTAACCGGAAATACTGTTGTCCAACATCACTCCCTATTTACCGTAAGTTTTGTAAACGTCTCCACTACATAGTTAGATCAAGACCAGCAGACAGCAGCACTCCGGGGGGGAGTCTGGGACCACCACAGTATCATGTTCATGGTAACCGGAGTTCACCTGTCTTTGCTCTGATGTCATCACTGTGACATCACACCTGTCTGTGTGTGTGTGTGTGTGTGTGTGTGTGTGTGTGTGTGTGTGTGTGTGTGTGTGTGTGTGTGTGCAGATCACGGAGCTGTGTGAAGGTGTGATCCGGGTTCACGCTCCCCTGCACACCAAGGTCTCCATGGCGATACAGCTTGATGGACAGACAAGAGCTAAAGACGTCATCGCCCGCTTTGAGTGTGACAACAGGTAACACGCACGCACCAACACACGTTTGTCTTAGTATCTTTGTGGGGACATCTCATTGACATAATGCGTTCCTCAGCCCCCTTACCCTAGCCCTAACCCGAACCCGAAGACCGGCTGGTTCTCAGTACCAAGTTAGCCAAGTTTGGACTTCTGTACTTTAAAGCTCGGACTTGGCAAACTCCCAGGAACGGGAGCACGCAGTCCGTCATTCAGCAATTGGAACAGCAGCGGACTTGATGACGGCCGGAACCGTTAGCGGGTCCTCACATCTCCGAAAACGTTGTAGCAAATTTTTAAATCAGCTCTGTCATGATAAATCGACCACATATTTGGACATATTTTCCTGCATAAAAAACTTAAAACTGCATTCCGTGACACGAGAACAGCAGTATTATAAGTTACAGTTGTGAGTTTTCTCCTCCGACATTTCCGCTTTTTGGCGGCGAAATGCATTCTGGGATATCCGAAGTACACACAAAGTCACCACCGACGCAGGCTCGGTAACACGGGCGGAGCGAGAACACATCCGGGTATCTGACTGTACTTGGCTAGATGCAGACTTTTGAATTGGAACAGTACTTTGGCTGCGACTGATGACGTTTCACAAGAACACAGGAACACAGACTGAGAAACAGCTCAGGTCTTAACCCTCAAACGGCCCTTTACACTTGCGGGGTCCAGCATTTTGGTCCCCGCTAAGCTGGTCGGTCCCCACCAGTATAGTGCATCCCGGTTTTGGGACCACACAAACACACCCTATTCCATTAATGTCACCATGACCGATCTCTCTCTCTCTGTGTGCATGTCTCTCGCCCCACAGTCCTGTCCAGCGTCTGTATGAAGTCGGAGGAAACATCGGTGAGTCTGAAAACACACAAACCTGTTCTAAGATGTAAACAGGTGAAGATCTTAAAAGGCAGCTTTGACCTGAAACATGAAATACCAGGAGTTAATCCACCCGTCTGTCTCTCAGGTGAGCGTCGCCTCCATCCGGACTGTTTGCTGTTGGACGTTTACAAAGTGAATCCTCACTGCGATTGGCTGATCAAACCGTGACTCACGGACTCTCCTCGCCTCTCTAACCATCCCGTCCAGTCACCTTTATTTATACAGCTCGCCATCAGAAACCACAGACTCCCCACCAAGGAGCTTTGCAGTGTGACGAGTCCTCAGAGCCTCGATCCAAAGCAGGAGGGACAGAAAGTAGTCCGGACAATCAGGATCACTGATTACAGATAAGCTGTATGTAACATGTGAAGAAGGGTCACCTGTCTCACATCCGTGACATCACAAGGCTTAGTCAGATGAACACAAACATGAACAGCTGTATAACAGATTTCTGTCAATAAACTGTTTCCTGTTTGTATTGTTTTATTGTAATTTACCTGAATCTTCTCGCCCTCTGATCATCAGCTCTGCTGTCCTGCTCATATTAAAAACATAAAGCGCGCCCCCTGCTGGTCAGCCTGAGGAAACGCTGTGAAACAGACCTGCACCTCTTACAGTAGCCACACAAAGGGATTGATTTGAATGTACTGGTTGGAGATAACTGTGTTGTTTTTATTGTCACCATGGAAACAGCCCTGTGAGTAAACCTGTCCACGCTGGGTTCCCGTAGTTCAGTGATGAAATAAAACAGACGTCTGCTCATTGAACTGAACAGAACGGTTTTTATACAACAACACAAACAGAAGCGACCGTTTTCTGTACAGAGTTTGGTTCAGACTGAAAAACATCCTGTACACTTACAAAGAGACATAATTACACATGAAGCCAGAGATCACAGCCGCTGGGGTCACGACACGGCCGCTGAGGTCATCAGTTCATGTTCAATGATTCAGCAGAAAAAAACTTCTACAAACACAGAACGTCAGTACGACGCGGCTGCAGAACAAAGGAACCGAGGTACGGAAATGTGTTAGCAATACAGTTACACTGATTAGGGGCAGACAACACCACCCAGAGGCCGGGGGCCGACGCTGTCCAGATGTTGCTCCTCAGCAGCGGCTGTTGGGAGCAGCCGACGCGGTCCAGATGTTGCTCCTCAGCAGCGGCTGTTGGGAGCAGCCGACGCTGTCCAGATGTTGCTCCTCAGCTGTTGGGAGCAGCCGACGCTGTCCAGATGTTGCTCCTCAGCAGCGGCTGTTGGGAGCAGCCGACGCGGTCCAGATGTTGCTCCTCAGCAGCGGCTGTTGGGAGCAGCCGACGCTGTCCAGATGTTGCTCCTCAGCAGCGGCTGTTGGGAGCAGCCGACGCGGTCCAGATGTTGCTCCTCAGCAGCGGCTGTTGGGAGCATCTGACGCTGTCCAGATGTTGCTCCTCAGCTGTTGGGAGCAGCCGACGCGGTCCAGATGTTGCTCCTCAGCAGCGGCTGTTGGGAGCAGCCGACGCGGTCCAGATGTTGCTCCTCAGCAGCGGCTGTTGGGAGCAGCTGACGCTGTCCAGATGTTGCTCCTCAGCTGTTGGGAGCAGCCGACGCTGTCCAGATGTTGCTCCACAGCGGCTGTTAGGAGCAGCTGATGCTGTCCAGATGTTGCTCCTCAGCAGCCATGGCGGCAGCCTGCAGTGTCTCTGTGTCGCTCTGCAGAGGATTCAGCTGTTTCCTCTCGCTGTGCATGTTGTTCTCATGACGCTTCAGATCCGACGCCTGAAAGTACAGAGTGACAATGAACTCCCCACACGTACAAATTCACACCGTCAGCAGTACTACGAGTAGTGATAGTAGTCAGTGTTGTACAACACCACTTAATTCAGGTTAAAGTTCGTTGTAACGTGCATTACTGAGACTGTAACGGGTATAATATTACAGATTTAGTTTTTTAGTACTGCATTACAGAAAAAAAACAAACAATACTATAATTACTGTGTTACTTTTGTAACGCATTACTGCAAACACTGATAATAGCAGTAGTGATAGTAATAGTAGTAGTGATAGTAGTATTAGTGATAGTAGTGGTAGTAGTAGTAGTAGCAGCAGTATTGATAGTATTAGTGATAGTAGTGATAATAATAGTAGTGACAGCAATAGTAGTGATAGCAGTAGTAGTAGTGATAGTAATAGTAATAATAGTTAGTGATAGCAATAGTAGTGATTTTAATAGTAGTGATAGCAGCCGTAGTGATAGTAGTAGTGATAGCATTAGTAGTGATAGCAGTAGTAGCAGTGATAGTAGTGATAGTGATGGTAGCAGTAGTGATAGTAGTAGTGATAGCAGTAGTAGTAGTGATAGTAATAATAGTTATAGTGATAGCAATAGTAGTGATTTTAATAGTAGTGATAGCAGCTGTAGTGATAGTAGTAGTGATAGCAGTAGTAGCAGTGATAGTAGTGATAGTGATGGTAGCAGTAGTGATAGTAGTAGTGATAGCAGTAGTAGTAGTGATAGTAATAATAGTTATAGCAATAGTAGTGATTGTAATAGTAGTGATAGTAGTAGTATTGATAGTATTAGTGATAGTAGTGATAATAATAGTAGTGACAGCAATAGTAGTGATAGCAGTAGTAGTAGTGATAGTAATAGTAATAATAGTTATAGTGATAGCAATAGTAGTGATTTTAATAGTAGTGATAGCAGCCGTAGTGATAGTAGTAGTGATAGCAGTAGTAGTAGTGACAGTAATAATAGTTATAGTGATAGCAATAGTAGTGATTGTAATAGTAGTGATAGTAGTAGTAGTGATAGTATTAGTGCTAGTGATGGTAGTAGTAGTGATAGCAATAGAAGTGACAGTAGTAGTATTAGTGATAGCAGTGATAGTAATAGTAGTAGTAGTGACAGTAGCAGTAGTGACAGTAGCAGTAGTGACAGTATTAGTGCTAGTGATATTAGCAGTAGTGATAGCAATAGAAGTGATAGCAGTAGTATTAGTGATAGTAGTGATAGCAGTAGTAGTAGAAATGATAGTAATAGTAGTTATAGTGATAACAATAGTAGTGATTTTAATATTAGTGATAGTAGCAGTAGTGATAATAGTAGTGATAGCAATAGTAGTGATTTTAATAGTTATAGCAATAGTAGTGATTTTCATAGTAGTGATAGTAATAATAGTTATAGCAATAGTAGTGATTTTAATAGTAGTGATAGTAATAATAGAGTTATAGCAATATTAGTGATTTTAATAGTAGTGACAGTAGTAATAGTAGTAGTGATAGTAGCAGTAGTGATAGTAGTGACAGTAATAGTGACAGTAGCAGTAGTGATAGTAGCAGTAGTTATAGTAGTAGTAGTGATGTAATAGTATTGATATTAGTAGTATTAGTGATAGTAGTGGTAGTGATGGTAGTAGTAGTGATAATAATAGTAGTGATTTTAATAGTAGTGATAGTAGCAGTGATAGCAGTAGTAGTAGTAATAGTAATAATATAGTGATAGCAATAGTAGTGATTTTAATAGTAGTGATAGTAATAATAGTTATAGTGACAGTATTAGTTATAGTGATGGTAGTAGTAGTGATAGTAGTGATAGCAACAGAAGTGACAGTAGTAGTATTAGTGATAGTAGCAGTAGTGATAGTAGTGATAGCAATAGTAGTAGTAGTGACAGTAGTAGTATTAGTGATAGTAGCAGTAGTTATAGTAGTAGTAGTGATAGTAATAGTGATAGTAGTGGTAGTAATAGCAGTAGTAGTGATAGTAACAGTATTGATGGTAATATTAGTGGTAGTAGTAGTGATAGTAATAGTAATGATATTAGTAGTATTAGTGATAGTAGTAGTAGTGATAGTAACACTAGTGATAGTAGTACCTTGGCGAAGGCCTTGGTGCAGGACGGGCAGACGAACGGTTTCTCTCCTCGATGTCTTCTCTCATGATCCTTCAGGTGAGACTTGTGTTTAAATGCCTGCAGACAGACAGGTGAGACCAACAGATGAGACACAGACCGGTGAGACAGAGGTGAAAGACAGACAGGTGAGAGACACAGGTAAGACAGACAGGTGAGAAAAAGGCAGGTGAGACATACAGGTGAGAGACAGACAGACGAGACACACAGAGGAGAGACACAGATGAAAGACAGACAGGTGAGAGTCACAGGTAAGAAAGACAGGTGAGACACAGACAGGTGAGACAGACAGATGAGAAACAGACAGGTAAGACACACAGGTGAGAAACAGACGGACAGGTGAGGAAAAGCCAGGTGAGACAGACAGGTGAGAGACAGGTGAGAGACACAGGTAAGAAAGACAGGTGAGACACAGACAGGTGAGACAGACAGATGAGAGACACAGGTGAAAGACAGACAGGTGAGAAAAAGCCAGGTGAGACAGACAGACGAGAGACACAGGTGAAAGACAGACAGGTGAGACAGACAGACGAGAGACACAGGTGAAAGACAGACAGGTGAGAGACAGGTGAGAGACACAGGTAAGACAGGTAAGACACAGACAGGTACGACACAGGTGAGAAAAAGGCAGATGAGAAACAGCGAGGTGAGACATACAGGTGAGAGAGACAGGTGAGAGACACAGGTAAGACAGACAGGTGAGACAGACAGACGAGAGACAGACAGACAAAAGAGACAGGTGAGAGAGACAGGTAAGACACACAGCTGAGAGACACAGGTGAAACACAGACAGGTGAGAGACAGGTAAGAGACACAGGTAAGACAGGTGAGAAAGACAGACGAGGAAACAGACAGATGAGACACACAGGTGAGAGACAGACAGGTGAGACACAGACAGGTGAGACAGAGACGAGAAACAGACAGATGAGAGACAGGTAGGTGTGAGGAGGACAGGTGAGCTCACCTTTTCACACATCTGGCAACTGAACGGCCTCTCGTTGCTGTGAACCCGTTCGTGTTTTTTCAGGTCTGGAGCTCGAATGAACGACTTCCCACAGACTTCACACCTGTAGGGTTTGAAGCCTGTGTGGATCTTCAGGTGTTCTAAAACAGACAGAAAAATATCATCTGTAACATGCCCATCACGGCATCAGAGCTCAGGTGAACGTACCTAAGTACAAGTGTGAGGAGTGTGCTTACCTTTGAGGTGAGCGTGGGTGGTGAAAGCTTTGGTGCAGATCTCACAGGCGAACGGCCGCTCTGCTGAGTGAAGCTTCTCGTGTTTCCTGCAGGCAGAGAGAACGGCTCAGGTGTGTCCACCAGGTGTGTGGCTCAGGTGTTCACCAGGTGTGCTCTACTTACCTGAGTCTGCTCTCGTCCAGGAAGGTCTTCCCACACACCTGGCAGGCGAGCTGCTCCCGGTGTCCGTACAGCAGGTATTCAAACTTCATGTCGGTCGTAGCCGTGGACCAGCCGGGCGGCTGCTCGTCCTTCACCTCCCCCATACTGTCTGCAAACGTCAGTGTCTGGGTGGCGTGGTGCTCCGCCCCCAGCTCTTTAGGCTCCGCCTCCATATCTGTTACCACGTCCTGGTCGTAGCAGGTCACCTGGAGGGGACACAGGTGTAGTCACATGGACTGTTTACCAGTGGTTACCGTTATATCTGCTGTACTTAAACCACAGTAGTTGTCTGACCAGGGCCAGACCAGAATCCGGTCAGAGCCAGAGCCAGAGCCAGGCCAGAGCCTGGGCCAGGTCAGAACCAGGTCCAGGCCACAACCAGAACCAGGCCAGAACCAAGGTTTAGGTTTGGGGCTGAGGAATGCATGATGAGAGTCCTCATTAGTCCAGAAAGAAAAACGTGTGTGTGTGTACCTTATGAACATCCTCATTGGTCAGTTCTTTCAGGATGGCTTCCTGGACACGCAGCGCCGCACTGGGAGACTTATCTAGCTCCTGATTGGCCGACGCCTCGACAAGGTCGTCAGTGGTGTGCGTGTCGTCGTGCTCCCCGAGGACCTGCACAGGTTACAGGAGGAGGCGTTAGAGGAGTGATGGCTGATTAACGGCTGATCTTGATTGGCTGAGCGTACCTCGGCGTCCGCAGCCAGCTGAGCCTCTGGAGGCAGGGCCATCTTCACGATGTCATAGGGAAACTTCTCTTTGTCCTCTGAAGACACGTCTCGTTTCTGAGGACACATGAACGCATCACCACACAGGAGGAGGAGCTTTACCTGACAGACAGGTAAACCACCACCAGAGTCACAGTGCTGACACCTGGTCAGTGAAAACTGTCTGCTGTCTCACCTGCTGGATGTCGGCTAGTTTCTGGTCAGAACGAATGCTCGTAGACAGCTGTCAAAAGTGTCACCTGTCTCTGTGTCACCTGTCTGTGTCACTTGTCTCTGTGTTACTTGTCTCTGTGTCACCCGTCTCTGTGTCACCTGTCTCTGTGTCACCTGTCTCTGTGTCACTTGTCTCTGTCACCTGTCTCTGTGTTACCACCTGTGTGGGTGTTACCTGTGTGAGTGTTACCTGCGTGGGTGTTACCTGCGTGAATGTTACCTGCGTGAATGTTACCTGCGTGAATGTTACCTGCGTGAATGTTACCTGCGTGAATGTTACCTGCGTGAATGTTACCTGCGTGAATGTTACCTGTCTCTGTGTTACCACCTGTGTGGATGTTACCTGTGTGGATGTTACCTGTCTCTGTGTTAGCTGTCTGTGTGTCAACTGTGTGTTAGCTGTCTGTGTGTCACCTGTGTGTTAGCTGTCTGTGTGTCACCTGTGTGTTAGCTGTCTGTGTGTCACCTGTGTGTTAGCTGTCTGTGTGTCACCTGTGTGTTAGCGGTCTGTGTGTCACCTGTGTGTTAGCTGTCTGTGTGTCACCTGTGTGTTAGCGGTCTGTGTGTCACCTGTGTGTTAGCTGTCTGTGTGTCACCTGTGTGTTAGCGGTCTGTGTGTCACCTGTGTGTTAGCTGTCTGTGTGTCACCTGTGTGTTACCCGTCTTTGTGTCACCTGTGTGGGTGTTTCCTGTCTCTGTGTTACCCGTCTCTGTGTCACCTGTGTGGGTGTTCCTGTCTCTGTTTTACCACTTGTGTGGGTGTTACCTGTCTCTGTGTTACCACCTGTGTGGATGTTTCCTGTCTCTGTGTTACCACCTGTGTGGGTGTTACCTGTGTGAGTGTTACCTGCGTGGGTGTTACCTGCGTGAATGTTACCTGCGTGAATGTTACCTGCGTGAATGTTACCTGTCTCTGTGTTACCACCTGTGTGGATGTTACCTGTGTGGGTGTTACCCGTCTCTGTGTTACCACCTGTGTGGATGTTACCCGTCTCTGTGTTACCACCTGTGTGGATGTTACCCGTCTCTGTGTTACCACCTGTGTGGATGTTACCCGTCTCTGTGTTACCACCTGTGTGGATGTTTCCTGTCTCTGTGTTACCACCTGTGTGGATGTTTCCTGTCTCTGTGTCACCTGTGTGGATGTTACCTGGGTGGATGTTACCTGTCTCTGTGTTACCTGTGTGGGTGTTGCCTGTCTCTGTGTTACCTGTGTGGGTGTTACCTGTCTCTGTGTTACCTGTGTGAATGTTACCTGCGTGAATGTTACCTGCGTGAATGTACCTATCTGTGTTACCCGTGTGGGTGTTACTTGTGTGGGTGTTACCTGTCTCTGTGGGTGATACCTGTGTGGGTGTTACCTGTCTCTGTGGGTGTTACTTGTGTGGGTGTTACCTGTCTCTGTGTGCGTTACCTGTGTGTGCGTTACCTGTGTGTGCGTTACCTGTGTGTGCGTTACCTGTGTGTGTGTTACCTGTGTGTGCGTTACCTGAGAGCAGAGTTTGTCGAGGAAGCGGATGCCGAGGATCTGTCCTGATGACATCATCAGGTTGACGTCCCTCTTCTTGACAGAGATCTTTGCAGTGTACATGTAGTTCAACACCTCCTCGAAGATATCAGAACGGATGAAGTCGATCTCAATCACAGAGGAGTTGTCGACCTGAGGAGACACGGACAGGTGAGGCCTCATGTTTTTTGAAGTGCTGAGCGTGTACACGTGTACATTACCTCGTATTTTTAAAGTAGTGAGCGTGTACACGTGTATATTACCTCATGTTTTTAAAGTACTCGGCGTGCACACGTGTATATTACCTCGTGTTTTTTGAAGAGTTTCTTGAAGTAGTTGGAGCAGGCGGCGAGCACGCAGCGGTGAGCTCGGAACTTGACGTCCTCGACCACGACGGCGATGTCGCAGTGCTCGCCCTCCAGCCGCTGCTCGTTCAGCAGCTTCAGGAAGATGCTCTTGTGTTCATCGTCCACGTACTTTACCGTCTCCGCCATCTGGATGCACACAGGCACAGCATCAGGACCTGTCCAGTACTGAGATCCAGGCCTCAGGTATCTGGGACTAACAGGATCAGGTCTCTCTGCTCTTTACTGGTCACCGGGACATAAAACCTGGCCCCAGAATAAGTGTTTTCCCCGCCGGTTGTACTTCTACTCGTCACTGCCTTCATCAGTGGGCACCGGGGACACGACGCCATGAGCTCATCCCAGCGGGCGCTTCAACAGACGCTCAGCTAGCTGGGGTTCTGGAGTCAGCATAAACCGGATCCGTTTACACAGCTGGTACTTTCTAACGCATACTGCGAGTACTGCACATCACATCTGGAGCCTTTAACGCAATATTCTGGCGGATATGTGGTACCTTGAACTTATGATGTCACCCAGGTTGCACACCTGTAACTGTCAGCACCTGACCCCCCCGTCTCTGGTCCCAGATCTAAGGCTAGTGCAGCCCGTCCCCCCCGTCTCTGGTCCCAGATCTAAGGCTGGTGCAGCCCGTCCCCCCCGTCTCTGGTCCCAGATCTAAGGCTGGTGCAGCCCGTCCCCCCTGGTCTCTGGCCCCAAACAGTTCATGTACCTCTCGTACCGCGGACACGCGCGCCAGAGCGTGTGCACGCGTCACCGTGCAACTATCTGAGCGAACAGACAGCAGCTAGGCTAGCTGTTAGCATAGAGCACACTTTGCTTTATTTACCATTAAACCCATGCAGTCCGGGTCCGAACCCGCACGCGGACCTGTACCGGACACCCAGTCCCGTTCTCCTCCGACTGTAGTTCATCTGAACCGGACTGAAGCGGGTTGCCGTTAGGCCACCGGGCTAGCAGCTGCGACGCTAACTCTGTGTAGCAGAGCTAACGCTAAACCCGGACCGACCCGTTCGGCTGTAACCGAGGTTCTGGTGTATCTGAGGGAAGACAGCGGGGTAACGGAGGCTCGGCCGGTGTAACGGAGACGGTGTCCCGGTGGCTGGGTCACCGGTGAGGCTGCCGTTAGCCTGTAGGGAGCTAACATGGTCAAACATTAACGTTAACTTGATCATCGGGACCGGTACCGGCCTCCCGGTGCTGGCAGCGGGCCGGGTGTAACCACAGTTACCGGACCGTGGACCTGCCGGTGTGTAACGTGTCTGTTAGTGCTGACGTTAAATGGCGGACGGCGTGTTTGTGTCGGAGTAACGTTAAATGGCGGACAGCTCGGCCTGCTGCTGCTCTCACAAAATGGCGTGTCCCCGATGCCCGTCCAGCTCTCTCTCCGTTACACCTGCGGACCGACGGCGGCACCGACCGGACGGTGAGCGGGCCGCGTGCCGGCTCGCGGACCGTCCGCTCCGCCGTCCCCGGGACAGGCACGCGAGCAGCGGCGCCGCGGCCTCGGTAACGAGACGGGGCTCGAGCGGCCATGAACGGCTCGAGAGCGCGCAGCATCCCCGCGGAAACGGCGTCTGCAGCGGGGAGGAGAGGAGCGCGGGTCGGGGAGCGAGCTCTTACCGTCACAGGGGCCCGGTGCGATGTGGTCCTCCGGGTGTGGCAGCGTACCGGGAGCCGGGAGACACTTTGTCCGGTTGTTGTTGTTGTTACTGAGGACGAGCGCCGAGCGGAAGGACGCGCTTTGCGCCAGCACGCTCACTGCAGGGGCAATACCTCGGGCATGCGCAGTCCGCTCCTCTGTGAGAGGGAACGAGTCTGCAGGAACACACAAACCAGTCAGACAAACCAGTCAGAACACAGAAACCAGTAAGACAAACCAGTCAGATAAACCAGTCAGAACACACAAACCGGTCAGATAAACCAGTCAGAACACACAAACCAGTCAGAACACAGAAACCAGTAAGACAAACCAGTCAGAACACACAAACCAGTCAGATAAACCAGTCAGAACACACAAACCAGTCTGACAAACCAGTCAGAACACACAAACCAGTCAGATAAACCAGTCAGAACACACAAACCAGTCTGACAAACCAGTCAGAACACAGAAACCAGTCAGATAAACCAGTCAGAACACACAAACCAGTCTGACAAACCAGTCAGAACACAGAAACCAGACAGATGAACCAGTCAGAACACACAAACCAGTCAGACAAACCAGTCAGAACACAGAAACCAGTCAGACAAACCAGTCAGATAAACCAGTCAGAACACAGAAACCAGTAAGACAAACCAGTCAGATAAACCAGTCAGAACACACAAACCAGTCAGATAAACCAGTCAGAACACACAAACCAGTCAGAACACACAAACCAGTCTGACAAACCAGTCAGAATTCAGAAACCAGACAGATGAACCAGTCAGAACACACAAACCAGTCTGACAAACCAGTCAGAACACAAACCAGTCAGGCAAACCAGTCACAACACACAAACCAGTCTGACAAACCAGTCAGAATTCAGAAACCAGACAGATGAACCAGTCAGAACACAAACCAGTCAGACAAACCAGTCAGAACACACAAACCAGTCTGACAAACCAGTCAGGCAAACCAGTCAGAACACAGAAACCAGTCAGACAAACCAGTCAGAACACATAAACCAGTCAGACAAAAAGAACACAGATACAAGTCAGACAAACCAGTCAGAACACACAAACCAGTCAGACAAACCAGTCAGAACACAGAAACCAGTCAGACAAAAAGAACACAGATACAAGTCAGACAAACGAATCAGAACACACAAACCAGTCAGACAAACCAGTCAGAACAAACAAACCAGTCAGACAAACCAGTCAGACAAACCAGTCAGAACACACAAACCAGTCAAACAAACCAGTCAGAACACACAAACCAGTCAGAACACACAAACCAGTCTGACAAACCAGTCAGAACAAAAACCAATCAGGCAAACCAGTCAGAACACACAAACCAGTCAGACAAACCAGTCAGAACAAACAAACCAGTCAGACAAACCAGTCAGACAAACCAGTCAGAACACACAAACCAGTCAAACAAACCAGTCAGAACACACAAACCAGTCAGAACACACAAACCAGTCTGACAAACCAGTCAGAACAAAAACCAATCAGGCAAACCAGTCAGAACACAGAAACCAGTCAGACAAACCAGTCAGAACACATAAACCAGTCAGACAAAAAGAACACAGATACAAGTCAGACAAACCAGTCAGAACACACAAACCAGTCAGACAAACCAGTCAGAACACACAAACCAGTCAGACAAACCAGTCAGAACACAGAAACCAGTCAGAACACACAAACCAGTTAGACAAACCAGTCAGAACACAGAAACCAGTCAGACAAACCAGTCAGAACACACAAACCAGTCTGACAAACCAGTCAGAACACAGAAACCAGTCAGATAAACCAGTCAGAACACAGAAACCAGTCAGACAAACCAGTCAGAACACACAAACCAGTCTGAGA
>NC_060150.1:49698678-49701340 GCF_021292245.1 Micropterus dolomieu | reverse complement strand
CAAACCAGTCAGATAAACCAGTCAGAACACATAAACCAGTCAGACAAACCAGTCAGATAAACCAGTCAGAACACACAAACCAGTCCGCACACACAAACCAGTCAGACAAAAAGAACACAGAAACCAGTCAGACAAACCAGTCAGAACACACAAACCAGTCAGATAAACCAGTCAGAAAACACAAACCAGTCAGACAAACCAGTCAGAACACAAACCAGTCAGGCAAACCAGTCAGAACACAGAAACCAGTAAGACAAACCAGTCAGAATTCAGAAACCAGTCAGAACACACAAACCAGTCAGACAAACCAGTCAGAACACACAAACCAGTCAGAACACAGAAACCAGTCAGACAAACCAGTCAGAACACAGAAACCAGTCAGATAAACCAGTCAGAACACACAAACCAGTCAGATAAACCAGTCAGATAAACCAGTCAGAACACACAAACCAGTCTGACAAACCAGTCAGAACACACAAATCAAACAAACCAGTCAGAACACACAAACCAGTCAGACAAACCAGTCAGAACACACAAACCAGTCTGAAAAACCAGTCAGAACACACAAACCAGTCTGCCAAACCAGTCAGAACACACAAACCAGTCTGACAAACCAGTCAGGCAAACCAGTCAGAACACAGAAACCAGTCAGACAAACCAGTCAGAACACAGAAACCAGTCAGACAAACCAATCAGAACACACAAACCAGTCAGCACACACAAACCAGTCAGACAAACAGAACACAGAAACCAGTCAGACAAACCAGTCAGCACACACAAACCAGTCTGACAAACCAGTCAGGCAAACCAGTCAGAACACAGAAACCAGTCAGAAAAACCAGTCAGAACACACAAACCAGTCTGACAAACCAGTCAGAACACACAAACCAGTCAGACAAACCAGTCAGAACACAGAAACCAGTCTGACAAACCAGTCAGAACACAGAAACCAGTCAGAACACACAAACCAGTCAGATAAACCAGTCAGAACACACAAACCAGTCAGACAAACCAGTCAGAACACACAAACCAGTCTGACAAACCATTCAGAACACAAACCAGTCTGACAAACCAGTCACAACACACAAACCAGTCAGAACACAGAAACCAGTCAGACAAACCAGTCAGAACACAGAAACCAGTCAGACAAACCAGTCAGACAAACCAGTCAGAAAAAACAGTTAGAACACAGAAACCAGTCAGAACACACAAACCAGTCAGACAAACAGAACACAGAAACCAGTCAGAATACAGAAACCAGTCAGACAAACCAGTCAGACAAACCAGTCAGAAAAAACAGTTAGAACACAGAAACCAGTCAGAACACAGAAACCAGTCAGACAAACAGAAAACAGAAACCAGTCAGACAAACCAGTCAGAATACAGAAACCAGTCAGAACACAGAAACCAGTCAGAACACAGTGAAAAACCAGTCTGAACACAGAGATAAACCAGTCTGAACACAGAAACCAGCCTGAACACAGTGAGAAACCAGCCAGGTGTTAATACACAGGGACAAGCGCAACAAGTTACGTCCAGCTTTTGGCTTATTTCAGTCTCAGAGACAAGACAGTCATCTCCAGGGAAGGACGGTGTCTCTACAGGACGTTTGCTCACCTAGAAGACACTGAAGAAACAATCAATCATAACGCCAACAGTAAAACGCAGGAAAGACGCATCAGACCAACAGCACTCACATCGCGCTTAGATAAACCAGCCATAGCGTGGTGGTCCACAGTGTGTGCAGTCCACTGCTTTGACACCAGCATTAATGATGTATTTGAAAGACGTCCTTGTATGTGGACGAGGGGGCCCTACGTACAAACTGAAACTCATTCAGAAGAAATACAGACGGCAACAGTGGGTGAATAAGTGAGGTTTAAGGGTGTGTGTTTTTCCAGGAGACATAAGGAATGAAATGACCAAACACTTAGAGAGGTCACAGCTGTGTTGTGTGTGTTACGTTGCTTGCTACTACCTAGGTAACTTAGCTGTGTTCCACGCACAGCTATATCTCAACTGATAAGATGTTATCTGACCTTAGCTTCATTGATGTTATCCTCAGTGACCTTAGCTTCAGTGACATTAGCTTCAGTGACCTTAGATTTAGTAATGTTAGCCTCAGTGACCTTAGCTTTAGTGACCTTAGCTTCAGTGACCTTAGATTTAGTAATGTTAGCCTCAGTAACGTTAGCCTCAGTGACCTTAGCTTCAGTGACCTTAGATTTAGTAATGTTAGCCTCAGTGACTTTAGCTTTAGTGACCTTAGCTTCAGTGACCTTAGATTTAGTAATGTTAGCCTCAGTAACGTTAGCCTCAGTGACCTTAGCTTCAGTGACCTTAGATTTAGTAATGTTAGCCTCAGTGACCTTAGCTTTAGTGACCTTAGCTTCAGTGACCTTAGATTTAGTAATGTTAGCCTCAGTGACTTTAGCTTTAGTGACCTTAGCTTCAGTGACCTTAGATTTAGTAATGTTAACCTTAGTAACGTTAGCCTCAGTGACCTTAGCTTTAGTGACCTTAGCTTCAGTGACCTTAGATTTAGTAATGTTTGCCTCAGTAACGTTAGCCTCAGTGACCTTAGCTTTAGTGACCTTAGCTTCAGTGACCTTAGATTTAGTAATGTTAGCCTCAGTAACGTTAGCCTCAGTGACCTTAGCTT
>NC_060150.1:49696978-49698578 GCF_021292245.1 Micropterus dolomieu | reverse complement strand
GCTGGCTCCTCTTCCCTCGCCGCTGCCTCCTGCTGGCTCCTCTTCCCTCGCCGCTGCCTCCTGCTGGCTCCTCTTCCCTCGCCGCTGCCTCCTGCTGGCTCCTCTTCCCTCGCCGCTGCCTCTACTTCCCTCCTCCTGCTCGCTGCCTCCTGCTGGCTCCTCTTCCCTCGCCGCTGCCTCCTCTTCCCTCCTCCCTCGCCGCTGCCTCCTGCTCGCTGGCTCCTGTTTGCTGGCTCCTGCTCGCTGGCTCCTCTTCCCTCGCCGCTGCCTCCTGCTGGCTCCTCTTCCCTCCTCCCTCGCCGCTGCCTCCTGCTCGCTGGCTCCTGTTTGCTGGCTCCTGCTCGCTGGCACCTCTTCCCTCGCCGCTGCCTCCTGCTGGCTCCTCTTCCCTCCTCCCTCGCCGCTGCCTCCTGCTCGCTGGCTCCTGTTTGCTGGCTCCTGCTCGCTGGCTCCTCTTCCCTCGCCGCTGCCTCCTGCTGGCACCTCTTCCCTCGCCGCCTAGAAAGGCCCTAAGACCTCACCGAACAGACCAAGATGGCGGCCCGCAGCTAAAAATAGTTAATATTGATCAATATTCCTGTGACCTAAAGCACTCCCATGCTTTACAGGCCACAAGTTGAGAACAGAACATCCTACAGGGCTGTAAGTGGGCTCTTTGTCTTCGTCTTGAAGTGACAAACCGGTTGGTATACTGGATGTCTCTGTAGCTCGTACAGAACGTCAGCAGAGGGTGAGAAAGGCCGCCTCTACCAAACAGACTCTTCTTCTCTGGCTTGTGTTCTTGGGGAGAATGTTCTTGCTAGTTGTTCTTGGAAGAATGAACTCGCAAGGTCACGAGCACACAGAACACTGCTGACGGTTTGAGACGATGCGTTCTTGCTGGTATTGCGCAATACCCCCCCGCACAGAAGCCGTCTGCAGTGCCTGAACATAACAAGACTTTGAGGATAACAGCCCAAGCCTACCCTCAGCTGAACGGATTACTCTACAACTGTACACTATCCATAACAATAAAGCAACGCCTGTCTCCTTTCTGCTTCTGTTGTTTGATTGCGTACATCACTAGCCAACGGCGGGAAAAAGCGCCGGTAAAGGGTAGGCTATCGTCTGGTGTCCAAAGTAGCCCATTGTTAGGAGAAGAATAAAACAATTCAGGTTAAAAAACAATGTTAGCAGTCACCGTGGGTATACTCTACCGAGAGGCAGAAAAGGAAGCTGCTGAGCTGAGGAGAGCCAGGACGCGGAGGATGCAGTATTTTAGCATTTGTCTCTGGCTATTGTAGTGAACAACGGTGTGGATTTGTGCATTTTATATTGAATAAATTTGGAGCTACCCTAAATTCCTTTCTCCTCCCCACAGAAGAAGGGGAGGGGTCAAAGTTGCTTTCTCTAAGTGCTATCCCGACCATAAAACTGGCACCTTTTTGATTCCGAAGCTGATAACGCGGGGCCTGACTGTTAAACTGACAAAGAGACACGAGCCAGCCATTGGCATTTCCCTAAACAGCCTATCAAAACTGGCCCCCCCACACACGTTTCCGTGGCAACTGACCTTATTCTTTGTTTATTACCACATCAAAAAGGGATACTCCTTGTCTCA
>NC_060150.1:49688790-49696878 GCF_021292245.1 Micropterus dolomieu | reverse complement strand
AATAATAGTTAAAAAGTGGAAATTGTAACATTAATGAAAGGGTTAATTTGGTAAAACAGTACAAGAAAAAGGCCACTAGATGGCAGTAGAGGATAAGAAATCCACCAAAGGGGAGGAGTGGTCAGCGAACACTATAGGTGGAGTTAAGGTGTAACGCCCACCTGGAAGGAGGAGATAAGGAGGAGTTAAGATGTAACGCCCACCTGAAGGGAGGAGACAAGGTGGAGCTTAAGGTGAATATAAGGCGATGTTCGCTGACCACCAACTCGGTTCCATCCTGAGACCTGCAGGGATGTTGCTCGGGTTTATCGGTCCTTTATTGGAATAAACTCTTTTGCACCGACTCTTGACCGTCTCCAGTGAAGTTTTTGACTACGCCGTCTTTTGACTAAAGAAGAAATCTAATAGAGTAATTTTATTGAGTTTATTACGTTGGTTAGGGTAGGGACCAGGTCTATTACTGGCCCGGCCGGTCCTTATTTCCGACCCGACATCAGTCTGAAAGAAGGTTAGTCCACCTGGCAAACAGAGGAGGTGAGTCCGTACACTGGCCGTGGTAACCAACTCTTACTGCAACATTATACACAAATAATCACAGGCAACGACTTCTTAAAATTATAAGAGGATTTATTCAACTCAAGAGTAGATCAATGACCAACAACTCTAGCAAGTAAATCACTATTAACTATTCTTAGCAAAAATGAAATAAAGCCAATAAACAAATCAATACAAACACATACAACAATCCAGCAAGCGTGTGTGTGTGAGAGACAAAGAGACTAAGAGAGGGGGGTGGATCTGAGCTGGTTCAGAATCTGACTCGAGGCCAGCTGATTTCAGGATCAAGATGGCGGAAAATCTCCCCTGAACTAAAAAATGGGGACGCACTCTGATGCTAGCCTGCTGTGGGTCGCAGGTCTGGTTAGCTTCAGAGGTCACGTGGTGTGTGCATGTGGGGTTAGTAAGCCGAAGGAGGAGAGAAAGGCACAGAGCAAAGCTATATACATACAATATACCACAAACTATCCTACAGCCGCCAGCAGTGAATGATTCATTCAGCAGCGGTTGCTGCTTTGGATTAGACAGAATGTGCAACTGTATCTGTTCTCAGACAACAGAAGCAAACACCAAAAATCCTGATTACTGTTGAAAACACTCAGTAACAAGATGTCTATGAAGATTCTCAGTCATCCAGGTCATAGTTCTCCAACGAAGGTTAAAATCAAGTGCAACTGGACTTGGTTGAAGATACTGGAAGACGTTTCGTCCCTCATCCAAAGGACTTCTTCAGTTCTGACTGACTGGCAGGGAAACTCAGCTATTTAACCTCAGTGGGGTTGTTATCCCGGGTCATCGATACCGCTGGTTCGTTAGTGTTCCTGGTTGCTGTAACGACAGCCCTTACAGTCGTTAGGACTACCGGTGGCCAAGACTGAACGACCATCGTTGGTATCTTCACCTGAGGACAATCGGTTACGTTTGTTGAGTTTCCTGGGAAGTGATGAAAGGACAGCATTGTAAGTGGGGGATAAGTGGTGGCGTAGACCCCCTCCCCTGTTCAATGACGGCTTCTCCACCCTGGTGTAGATGCTTCCTTGACACCTCTTTCAAACCATCCATCTTCTCTGTCTAAAATGTGCACCTGGTGGTCCTCAAACGAGTGTCCTCTGTCCTTCAGATGTAAGTAGACTGCAGAGTCTTGACCTGAGGAGTTGGCCCTTCTGTGTTGAGCCATGCGTTTGTGTAGTGGTTGTTTAGTCTCCCCAATATACAGGTCTGTGCATTCCTCACTGCATTGGACCTCATACACTAGTGTATTTTAACCTTCGTTGGACTCAGTAACAACTTTATCAATGAGAGGGACAGTAGTGAACTTGCATTCAGCAACCGTGTTCCCTGACTTGATAAAAATACTGATACGTTTCACAGAAATAGGAACAAACCAGTCACGGACACAAACAACGTGCGTAGCACGGAAAACACACAGCAATAAACAAGACGCTGCGGTCTTTAAATATCCCTTGGAGTTTCTCACCACATGAAGCTTATAAGTAAGTTACAACAACAAGGTTACAGAACTATCTGCTGCCCAGACAGACTAAAGCCTGATCTTCTCTGATGTAAATGTAAATTCTCAGTTAAGCAGGCACCAAACGTTATCTTGTGTAAAGCAGTTTCTTTAGGGATCCAAAATTGTGTTGGTAACAGAAAGAAAAATAACAGAGGAAGAAAAAAGAAGAAAAGCAGAGTTGCTCGTCCGGCGAGTGACGTCTGTATTCAGGACAAAGAGAGTTCAGCGCTGAAAGGAAATGGCTCCTGTGGCTGCTGGTGCAGTTGCAGAAAGAAAGGGTTAGTTTACCTCCTTACAGTCCTCTGGAGAACTGGGAATGGCAACGAGGGTTCGGAGGTGTTCGGTTTTATACCTCCGTTGACAAAATGACTGTACTTCCTGGGATTACTCCGCCCCCTGAAAGCTTTAGCCAATCCAAACCAAAGGTTAAGAGTTCACATGTAGGTGTAAATGAACCCGTCCTGAAGGGGAGCAGAGGGCGGCCATGAAGGATCAGGGTAAAATAATGAGTCTGGGTGGATGAAAAAAATGTTGGCCTGTTTTGGTGCAGATGGATAAAACCTGTGAAGGCCCACCGCGTCGCCGTCCTGAGCTGCTAACGAACACGGGGAAGGAGAAACGCTGAACTGTAACTTGAAGCCTTTGTTTAAAATTAAAGTTCATGAAGTTGATTTCTCTTCAGTGTTCCAGTTGATTTAACACAAATCATTGTTTTATTATATCAGTGCCGACGACACATTTCTCTCAGCGGCAAGTTAAAACAACTTTCCCGTGTTTCCATATCAAGTTCAGAGGATTTAAATGCCAGAGTAGTTTCAGTTCACAGGTTTCCGGCCTCCACCGGGGGGCGCAGGTCCTTCCTGGTTTCCAGAGCCACGTTCAGCTGACAGAAGCCTGAGACTGAGGGACAATGGGGCCTTTGTGGTTTTTAACAAACTGTTGCTATGACCTGCACTCAGGCCTGATGAAAGACTAGACACTTGAACACAACAGGCCTCTGCAGGAGGTAGGCAGCTCTGAAGGCCTCGAACCTGGAGTGCATGTGTTGATGCTAACCTGCTGTGTATTTACAGTGGTTAGCTAACATCAAGATGATGTCTTATTGGTCAGTGTCACATGCCAGTCTTGTTGTAGGGGAGTACTGAGTACACGGAGACCCACAGAGGAGGAGCAAGACCAGGATATATCAACCTCTGCAGAGTTTGGAGAGTCTGCTCCCGGGACCAGCTCAGATACACATGCAACTGTAGGTGTTTCATTTGTTTCTGTGTGAGTGTGAAGTCAAGGCCTCCTGCCCGGTCTGAGGATGATATGTGAAAATGTTCTGCATCAAACATAAACTTCCTGCTCTGGTTTCTGGTGGAAATGTTTTTCTGTAAAGAGAAACTCGAACAGACTTGAAGTCAGAGCTGCTCTCAGATCGGTTTCTCCTGTAGATCGGCTTCTTTAATATCTGCTCAGTCCTGGTTTAGTCTTCTAATGGGACGTCCCCATTGATTTGTGGACTGCCGTTTAAAAGCCCCCTATTTGGTTGTTTGGCCGTCGGCATCTTGGTTTTCAGGAACCGGACGTGACCATATTTGGACGAGAGGGTGGAACTAGCTAGCTTTGTTAGCTACACGCATCTGAAATTCACATTAACTGTGATATTAGCTGGGATGCTAATTTTAGCTAGCATTAACATCCATCCATCGTCAACCGCTTATCCTGCGTACAGGGTCGCGGGGGGGCTGGAGCCAATCCCAGCTGACATCGGGCGCAAGGCGGGGTCCACCCTGGACAGGTCGCCAGTCCATCGCAGGGTAGATAGCGACAAACAGGCTTAAAACAAAACGTACGGAAAAATGACCAGCAGACTCCTGATGAGGTTTTTCAGCAGCGCTGGTTGAATGAACACAGAGCAGCAGATACAAGATGCCTCTATCCTGATTGACAGGTTGCCATGTTAACGACTTGTCAATCACAATCTCATTTTCTCAGACTTCTATACAATCACTTCTTTTGAAACCAGTGTAGTCACCCCCTGCTGGCCATTAGAGAGAATGCTGGTTTTAGGTGCTTTAG
The DNA here is from genome assembly GCF_021292245.1 of Micropterus dolomieu. Taxonomy (NCBI): domain Eukaryota; kingdom Metazoa; phylum Chordata; class Actinopteri; order Centrarchiformes; family Centrarchidae; genus Micropterus; species Micropterus dolomieu. The sequence continues at coordinate 49,692,743 of NC_060150.1, read as the reverse complement.
CACTGGAGGTTCCTGGTTGGTCCAGACTCCAGCTGTACAGCACATGACTGAGTTTTGCTTGGCAGGTGACACTCTGTGGGACCCCTATAGGGGCCCGTTTCGGGGTCCCGAGTCACCTGGTGACTTATTGCCTTCAGATGGTGTGTGACTTGGCTGACACATTGTTTGCCTTCTCTAAACGTTGCTGATGTCACTTTGTTGGGCGAAACATGTTGCTGCAACAGTTAGTCTGGCTCTCAACAGAAACATGCGGCGGACTTCACCTGCAGTCTGTGTGGGATCATGTGGTCCCAACTTTCTACACGACACTTCCATTTAAGTTTACAAACCTCTGACCCCTTCTTTTTGAAATGTTTGTTAAAAATGGACAACATGGCGTCGTCTGCATACACTGATATGTTTATGGACAACATTGAAATGTTTGCATCCAAGTTCCGATAATATCATGTACGTGCTCCCTCGTTCACGACAGTCCAACAGACATTTAAATAACCGTATCAACCTGATTTCATAACAATAGTAGTGATTTAAACTGCACATCCAAGTCCACGTGTGTCCCCGGACTCTTTGTCTACCACATCTGATTTAGCTCTTCATAGTCCCGTCACTTGAACCAGAAAACACAAGAACTCAAAGGTTTGACATAAAAATTCTTTAATATGACGTCTTTCCTAAAGGTTGTTGATATAAATGTTTGATCTTTATCTGAGGGTAGCTAGTTCCCTCTTTAAATAAATCTACTGTCTATAAATTCTGAATTTTGTCTAACAGCTTCAGAAAACACAGAATGACATCAGAGTCTAACAGCCAATCAGAGAAAAGATAATATATTTGTCGAGTACAGAAACATGAAAAAATATATTTAAAGGTTAAACTAGTTTTTAAACCCCGCCCATATGACAGACCGTTGCCTTGGCAATGGCAGAAAAACCACATCCTTTTCATCGAGAGAACTACACTACCCACAATCCCCTTCATCAGACAGGTATGGAGAAATTAATCATTAATCAGTTAAAGGCTGTTTAAAAATAACTGCAGAGTAATAATTGTGCCATAAACAGTGTTCACATCAGCATCTATTGGTATTGATTAGATATCAGATTAGCTTCTTCATGTTACATGTGTCAGTCCGGGGGGAGGGGCAGATGAGTGCCAATCAGAGCAGCTCGTACTGCCGCAGGTGCATGCGCTGGATGATGTCACGACAGTCGTTGAAGACACGGCGGATGTTTTCTGTGTCGATGGCGCAGGTGAAGTGAGGATAGCAGTAATGTTTCCCATCAGTGCTCGACTGGCTGATCCTCTGAGGGACAGACGGGTCAGACAGATGACATCACTATGACATCAGATGACTTCACAGGAAACTACCATCATCATCACCAGTGCATTTTTACCAGAAACTCGTCTCTAATGAAGAACTTGGCTCTGGACACTCTTGGGTCTTCATCAGCATCTGGAACAGCTGGACAGACAGAGTGATGTCAGGAAGCGTATTTATATACGTTATGTGTGTACTTCCACATGTGTGTATACATGTGTAAATGTACCCTCAGCAGGTACTTGGTAGTTGCTGTATTCGGGGAAATAATCCTCCAGTTTGGATTTTCCAGCCAGAATCTTGTCAGCGAGCACATCCTGTTTGTTCAGGAACAAGATCACTGAGATGGTCTTCAGAAACCTGCAGCCAACCACAGAGCAGAGGGGGTTAAGAGCAGCCAACCGCAGAGCAGAGGGGGTTAAGAGCAGAGAGGGTTAAGAGCAGCCAACCGCAGAGCAGAGGGGGTTAAGAGCAGAGAGGGTTAAGAGCAGCCAACCGCAGAGCAGAGGGGGTTAAGAGCAGCCAACCGCAGAGCAGAGAGGGTTAAGAGCAGCCAACCGCAGAGCAGAGGGGGTTAAGAGCAGCCAACCGCAGAGCAGAGGGGGTTAAGAGCAGCCAACCGCAGAGCAGAGAGGGTTAAGAGCAGCCAACCGCAGAGCAGAGAGGGTTAAGAGCAGCCAACCGCAGAGCAGAGAGGGTTAAGAGCAGCCAACCGCAGAGCAGAGAGGGTTAAGAGCAGCCAACCGCAGAGCAGAGAGGGTTAACTGCTGAACCTGTTGGTCCAGATGGATCTGAAGAGGTCCAGAGATTCTCGCAGCCGATTGGTGGAGTTGTCCTCTCTGATCACCATGTTGTAGCTGCTGCTGGCCGCCACGAAGATGATGGCGGTCACATCTGGACAAACACACAGCGTCAGTTCAACAGGAAGCGCACTCAGTTCTCAGGGTTCTTTAGTAGATCAGTGTTTCTCACCATTGAAGCACTGGATCCACTTCCTCCTTTCGTCTCGCTGTCCTCCGACATCAAACATGCTGACGGACACACGTGTTAATCAGGTCAGTTGGTCAGGCGTTGCATAAAGACAGTCAGTTGGTCAGGCGTGGCATAAAGACAGTCAGTTGGTCAGGCGTGGCATAAAGACAGTCAGTTGGTCAGGCGTTGCATAAAGACAGTCAGTTGGTCAGGCGTTGCATAAAGACAGTCAGTTGGTCAGGCGTGGCATAAAGCCAGTCAGTTGGTCAGGCGTTGCATAAAGACGGTCAGAGGACAGTTGGTCAGGCGTTGCATAAAGACGGTCAGAGGACAGTTGGTCAGGCGTTGCATAAAGACAGTCAGTTGGTCAGGCGTGGCATAAAGCCAGTCAGTTGGTCAGGCGTGGCATAAAGACAGTCAGTTGGTCAGGCGTTGCATAAAGCCAGTCAGTTGGTCAGGCGTTGCATAAAGACAGTCAGTTGGTCAGGCGTTGCATAAAGACAGTCAGTTGGTCAGGCGTGGCATAAAGCCAGTCAGAGGTCAGTTGGTCAGGCGTTGCATAAAGACGGTCAGAGGTCAGTTGGTCAGGCGTTGCATAAAGACGGTCAGAGGACAGTTGGTCAGGCGTTGCATAAAGACAGTCAGAGGACAGTTGGTCAGGCGTTGCATAAAGACAGTCAGTTGGTCAGGCGTGGCATAAAGCCAGTCAGTTGGTCAGGCGTGGCATAAAGCCAGTCAGTTGGTCAGGCGTTGCATAAAGCCAGTCAGTTGGTCAGGCGTGGCATAAAGCCAGTCAGTTGGTCAGGCGTTGCATAAAGCCAGTCAGTTGGTCAGGCGTTGCATAAAGCCAGTCAGTTGGTCAGGCGTGGCATAAAGCCAGTCAGTTGGTCAGGCGTGGCATAAAGACAGTCAGTTGGTCAGGCGTTGCATAAAGCCAGTCAGTTGGTCAGGCGTTGCATAAAGCCAGTCAGTTGGTCAGGCGTGGCATAAAGCCAGTCAGTTGGTCAGGCGTTGCATAAAGACGGTCAGAGGACAGTTGGTCAGGCGTTGCATAAAGACGGTCAGAGGACAGTTGGTCAGGCGTTGCATAAAGACGGTCAGAGGACAGTTGGTCAGGCGTGGCATAAAGACGGTCAGAGGACAGTTGGTCAGGCGTGGCATAAAGACGGTCAGAGGACAGTTGGTCAGGCGTGGCATAAAGACAGTCAGTTGGTCAGGCGTTGCATAAAGACAGTCAGAGGACAGTTGGTCAGGCGTTGCATAAAGACGGTCAGAGGTCAGTTGGTCAGGCGTTGCATAAAGACAGTCAGTTGGTCAGGCGTGGCATAAAGACAGTCAGTTGGTCAGGCGTGGCATAAAGACAGTCAGTTGGTCAGGCGTGGCATAAAGACAGTCAGTTGGTCAGGCGTGGCATAAAGACAGTCAGTTGGTCAGGCGTGGCATAAAGACAGTCAGAGGTCAGTTGGTCAGGCGTTGCATAAAGACGGTCAGAGGTCAGTTGGTCAGGCGTTGCATAAAGACAGTCAGAGGACAGTTGGTCAGGCGTTGCATAAAGACAGTCAGAGGACAGTTGGTCAGGCGTTGCATAAAGACAGTCAGAGGTCAGTTGGTCAGGCGTTGCATAAAGACAGTCAGAGGTCAGTTGGTCAGGCGTTGCATAAAG
>NC_060150.1:49686777-49688690 GCF_021292245.1 Micropterus dolomieu | reverse complement strand
ATACGCACCAGCACGTACCTTGAGATCCTCGGGCAGAGGTCTGTTGTCTGTTCCAGAGTCTCGACTGAAAACTAAAGGGGACAGAGCGTTTGCTGTCAGGGCCCCGAGGCTCTGGAACAGCCTGCCCGAGGAAATCAGGTCGGCTGAGTCAGTGAACTCTTTTAAGTCCCTTCTTAAAACATACTTTTATAGGAGAGCTTTTCCCGATCTTATTTGACTTTATTTTATCCCTTTTATTTTATTGTATTTTACTAATTTTATATTAAAATTTTCATGCTCTTATCTTTTTTTTTTGTATTATTCTTTACACTTGTTAAAAGCACTTTGTAACTTGTTTTTGAAAAGTGCTCTACAAATAAGGATTATTATTATTTGTGGACGGTACCTGTGTTTGTGGACCGGTGTGTGTGAGTGGGCGGTACCTTTGTTTGTGGACAGAGGTCAGCAGTGAAGAGACACGTTGCTGACACTCTCTTAGAGACTGAAGAACTTCAGTTTCGACGTTCTGCCAGATGCCCTGAAAATAATTTAATTACATTTAGTTGACCGGCCGTGGCACTTCTTGATCAGCCACACAACCAGTCAATAATCAGATTGTAACTGTGCGTGTACTGACAGTGAAGTGTTGTTCTAGTTGTGTTCTGAAGGTGTTGAAGGCAGCTGTGATGCTGGTGGTTAGGCCTGACTCCACCCCTGCATCCATCACAGGCCCCTCCTTCTCAACATGTGGTTCAGCCCCTTCATCAGGCAGCCCTGCCTCCTCCTCTGGTGGCTCCGGCCCCTCAGGTGACCCCTCTGAGACCAGCGGCGAGTTCAATCTCTTTGTCGGCGCTGAACCCGCCCCAGGTGAGCGGCAGATTTATAAAACAATTCAGGTTCAGATAAAAATTTAAGGCTCAAGACTTCTACTACCTGTCAGGAATGAGTTTGACTCCTCCCCCTCTGGCTGAGGCTCCGCACCCCTTTTGTGGGCCAAAGGGCCCTCAGTTTGGTCTGACAGGTAGCCTTCACATAGAGAAACAAAACTTTAATTATTCCCTCCATTTCTGCCAGGAACAGAATGAACAGATGAAATCTTAAGATTGACAAAATTAAAATTTTACTTTGAAGCATTTGTCATCATTTTGAATTGCCATCAGTTTATTTGATTTTCTTACTGTTTGTTCAGGATCATGTGGCAGTGGTACAATAATAAAGGCCTTAGTCTTTAACTGGTGTGCAATGCTGATCCCAAGTCAAGAAAATACAAACTTCCTTCTTTTAAAAGGTAAAATCTGTCAATTTAAGCACACGTTCATGTAGTACAATAAGCGAGTACAGTAAAATTTCAATTAATAGCCCCGGGCTTTTATTTGCTAAAAATCACTGAATTGACCTTCATTTCAGACAGGCCTTTAATTCGCTCCGCAAAGATGTGAATTGGGCTACTATCAAACCGTTTAATGCAACCAGTGTGAATATTACTTGTAAAAAAATTATATCAAATAACAATTACTAATCATTCATTTGATCCAACTCCGACAGACAGGTTGGGCACTGCCCAACAACACGGTGCAGGGAGCAGAGAAACATGTGGGTACATTCATTCCTGTTTTTGCAGCAGTTAGGCATCCCTGATCCTGTGAGGAAGTGAAGTTTTAAAAATATAATCGACGATAAAAACGACGATTTCTATCTTTTAGGCGGCTTTATAAAAACATACTACTGATGGAGAAAATGGAGCAGACGGGGGGAGAGAGAGGCGAGCAAGCCGGGGTGTTTACCTGAGGTGTAGGTGTGTCAGAGTGGGGAGAGGCAGGTGCAAAGCATACTTAAAAACAATAAGAAGAATGTTCGTGGTCATTAAAACCTGCTTTCACAGTGTGGTATAATGTGAACATTTGAGATTTATTTGCTGGGGGGGGGGGGGGGGG
>NC_060150.1:49671783-49686754 GCF_021292245.1 Micropterus dolomieu | reverse complement strand
TTACAGTCACGATGCCAGCTCAACGTCATGATGTCTGTTTGCAACGGCATAGTCTATCGACCCAACACTAATCTATAACCGACTACTTAAACCTGTGTCTGTTTAAGTAAAAGGATTCTCTCCTGTGTTATTCTGTTTTTATCATTGAACTTCTCACATTTCCATAGTTCTGGATCATTGAATTAGTGAATTTATGTTTTCAATAATGGAGGGAAGAAACAACCATTATCAACCCAAACTACTAGAATGATGAACAGAAGAAGAAGAGCCTCTGACTGAGTTCTGTGAGTTCAATTAGTCTAACGAGGAAGATCAAACTGTTCATAAAGACCTGAGTCTGGAGCGGATCTCTTCCTTTCAGAACTGAAGACTTCCTGCAAACAGAAAACAGATGAGAACAGGTGATAGGCGGGCGACAACAGGTGATAGGCGGGCGACAACAGGTGATAGGCGGGCGACAACAGGTGATAGGCGGGCGACAACAGGTGATAGGCGGGCGACAACAGGTGATGTTTTTTACAGAAGAATAAAAACAGGAAACAAACCTTTTTTTTAGGAGAGCTGCCTCCTCCAAAGTCATCTGTCTGCTCCTGAGAGATGTGTAGCTCCGCCCCCACAGGATCACCTGAGAGAGACCCATTCAGAGCACTGACCTTCACTAAGTTTCTCTGTAACTGATCCAGACTCGATGCAGCCTGTAGGCCAGTGTTCACTGTCCTCCGGCTGTCTCTCAGCTTCATTAGCTCACCGCTAATGCTAACAACGTTTCCTTCACAATCCAAAAACATCTGGATCTTAACCCGGTAGGTCCGTTCATTAGGGGTCACGCCCCCCACGGGCCCTCCCTCAGATGACAGACGGAGGGTGTAATTCTTCTTGTTCATTAGACCCACCTGAGTTTAGATGGGAGCAGTTTGGAGAGTCTGTGGGGTGTGAAGGCGTGGAGTGTCGGATCTGGTCAAACAGAAGCTCGGCCGTCTTTCTGGCTGGAGTCTGAAACAGAGAACAGCTTCCTGTTGAACGTCTTCACACTCTTTCACTCCATCGTCCACAGTGTGTTCACAGAGCAGCTACCTTCATCACAGAGGAGTCTTCTTCACTGCTCGCAGACGACAGAGGCAAGACTGGAGACAGACACACAGAGAATCAACAGACAGAAGATTCTTCAGTACCATCATCATCTCCACACCGCCGGGAAACACAAAGTACAGGTCCAGTCCTCAGGGAGACCACAACAACACCAGCTCTCTGCCCACGACTCTGCTTCTGTCGGTTCAGAGAGATCCCCTCCTACTAACCTGAAGCCCCCCCACTCCATTAACAACTCTTGCTTGGCCTCCCGACTGAACCAGTTCTACTGTTGCATTGAAAGACGCCAACAGCTGCACCTCCAGTCACCAGTCCGTCAAGCTCCTGAAGTTTGCGGACGACACCACCCTCACTGGGCTCATCTCAGGTGGGGATGAGTCCGCCTACAGGTGGGAGATCGACCATCTGGTGACCTGGTGCAGCCAGAACTGTCTGGAGCTCTGAAGACAGTGGAGATGGTCGTGGACTTCAGGAAGAGCCCAGCCCCACCCTCCCCCATGATCCTGTGCGACTCCCCAGTCACCACTGTGGACTCCTTCCGCTTCCTGGGCACCATCATCTCCCAGGACCTCAAGTGGGAGCTGAACATCACCTCCCTCCCCAAGAAGGCCCAGCAGAGGATGTACTTCCTGCGACAGCTGAAGAAGTTCAGCCTGCCAAAGACAATGATGGTGCACTTCTACACCGCCATCATTGAGTCCATCCTCACTTCCTCCATCACCATCTGGTTCGCTGCTGCCACCGCCAGGGACAAGGGCAGGCTGCAGCGCATCATTTGCTCTGCAGAGAAGGTGATTGGCTGCAATCTTCCTTCTCTTCTGGACCTGTACCGATTCTGAGATCCTCGCTGCATTGCATGCGTGGCCCCAGCCCCCTGGGGCTTGGCCACTAATTAAATAAAACATTTTATTTATAAAGCTCCCAGAGACAGCTGGACCATCACAGTTACAATACAGAAAAAGAACAAAATCATCAACCAGACTCCATTTATAAAAGATGCCATTACCCCTCCAGGACCCGTACGCCTCCAGGACTCTGAGGCGAGCAGGAAAGATTGTGGCCGACCCCTCCCACCCCGGACACAGACTGTTTCAGACTCTCCACTTGTGGTTGGAAACCTGCTGAGCAGTAAAGCTGATTCTGATGTTGGTCATTTATTATTAAATTCAGTCTGTAGGCTTTATTCCAGATTTCAAAGTGAATGTCGGACGAGCTCATTCTATTTGTGACGACTTTAGAATAATTATAATCTAAGGACAGACTCACTCTTCAGCTGACTCTTGCTCTGTGGTTTCTTCCTGCTGTAGGATCTAACAGTCTGCCTGGCTGCTGAGGGGGACACCTGGACCGTCCCACCTGGGTCTTTAAGGCGGGGAGAACTTTTTACTTTCTGTTTATACAGAGAAGGAGAACAGAGGCAGCAGTCAGACCACCGAACCATTACGGGCGGGCGGGCAGATAGACGGACAGGTACCATGAAGACTCTCCCAGCAGCCTCCTCCAGCTCTTGGTGGTGTTCAGAGTCAAAGTTCAGCTCCACTGTCTGACCTCTGCAGTTGTGGTGCATGATGGGATTGTTGAGCCGGACCCTGAGGACTGTCTCTGCCCCAGTGCATCCTGGGAAACACACACACACACACACACACACACACACAGTATTACTGTCCAGATGTTCAGCAGGAGAAACACCTGCAGGGACTGAACGCAGAAGAGAAGCGTTGTTACCGTCACGTTTCACCTGGAGACTGTAATGATCCACGTCCTCCCTCAGCAGGTGGATGGACCCCCACAGGAAACCCTGAGACACAGGAAGACGTCAGGACACAAAGCAGTCTCCGTCCCTGACGGTGAAATGAGCTACCGCACGCCATCAGAGCAGGGGCGTCCCTCTCCAACTTCAAGAAGCTCCTGAAAACTCTGCAGAGAACACTTCCTCTGATAACACCTCGAACATGCACTTCCTGCGCTCTTCTGGCCGTCAGAGGAACTGCACTTCAACACAGTTCAACCCGAAGCCTCAGAGTCACGCACGCTCTCTTTATAAACACAAATAAATAGCTACAGCTGTGGACAGAAAACCACACCAGTCCAGCATGCAGCAGCTGGCCAGTCGTAAACATCTACACTGAACAGGAGTTTGAATTAAGGTTGTAAGGAACAAAGTCTTTCACTGCTCAGCTGTCACCTATTCCTTTAATCGTCTGGTTTATTTACCCGTTTACTACTTACTCTTTCACTCGAACATTCAGTGTCAAGTCATCTCTGTAGTAGACGACTGTAGTAGTACTACACCTGTGCAGTACCTGAGGCTCATCGATGAAGAAGCTCACACATCCTGAGCCGGCGTTGAAATCTATCCAGAACTCGTCTAGTTTGTCATCTTTAGGACGAAACAGCTGCAGAAGAAGAAGAAGAGGAGGAGGAGGTCTGGAGTCTGCAGAGATCTACTGTGTATCATAAAGGCTCGGGTGTTTTACCTGAGTGGAGTCAAGGAAAGCTCGCAGGCAGGGGAAGGTGTAGACCCTGACAGACAGAACGCAGGGACAAAAATCACATATAGCTTTCACCTTCATCTCTTATGTTGAGGTCGGGGGGTGGGGAGGTCGGGGGGTGGGGGGGTGGGGGGGGGGGCACCTCTGCTGGTGTCCATGTTGACTGTTCACAAAGTTCAGGAACCGGCGACAGTCCTGGGGGGGGGGGAGAACAGAAAGATTTTTAACACCAACATTTACAATATGTCCTGTACAAAGAACAACGTACTATATCACATTAATACCTTTGCTTTACATGTGTATCAAAAGTTTAGATCAGCACATCTCTGAACTTAAATCCCCCTCTGTCACAGAGCAGAGCGCCCCCCCACAACCCCCCCCCACACACACACACCAGCTCAAAAGTATCCAGGTCATGTGCAGCTCTGTAAAAACTGAACTCTAACTCTGAACCATTTTCTCAAAAACAAGAACCACATCAACATCTAACCCTTCCTCCACCTTCCGTCTCCGGGTCATATACACCGCCGTCTTTGTTGTTCAATAGCTGACATTTGTTCTTCTTCCGGAGTATCTAAAACCACAAATTAAAAAAAATCTGCTTCGTAAAAACTTCTCCACATCTCCTGAAAATGTTTTCCAACAAATCTGTCAGACGAATGCACTCTGAGAAGCAGTGAAACACCGTCTGTCTCTCACTGCAGAAGGGACATTTGTCTTCTACAGCAGCGTTAATAACAGATGAACGAGTTCACCAATACAACGCCATGAAGGACTCTCCACTGCAGGTCTGCCTTTTTCTGTGTATAAAGACCTCCAGGCTGGTTTAAAGTCAGGATCTAAGTCCAGAAAAACCCTCCACGGGACGTCACTACGTCCACTCAGTGTTCTCTGATTCACAGTTTTCACCATCAGTTTACAGAGAGTCTTTCCTGAGGCGTCCCCCAAAGAAGCACCTACAGGGTCCACAGGCTCCGGTAGAAAACCAGAACAGTTCTTAAAGCCAGGAGAAAGCCTGGTGGCAGGATACAGATCAGAAAAGTCTGTTAAAGAGAGCACTCGCGCTCTGTCAGCTTCTGTTTCCAGTGTACCAGACTTGTGATTCTTGTAGACCTTAACCCAAGCCGATCAGCCAGTCCAACAGGGTCGTCCAACCGAGGCCCAGCTAGCTCCACCACCTTCCCCAGAGTAGAAACCTGCAGTGTGAAGCTGTCTGGATAGCGTAAGTCCCCCCCAGTTAGGACAGTCCAACAGTCCTCCAAACAGCACAGGCTCTGGTAGGAGCCGGTACAGAGAGTCAACCTGCTGCTGCCTCAGCAAAGTCCACGCTGAGAAAACACTCCTGTAAACAGCTGCTAGAGATGGTCTCTCAGAAACAGATAGACCACGCTGCAGGATGCAGGTCTCCAGATCAGGTCTGCTGGCCCAGTGAGCAGTCTCTGAATGGACTGAGGACAGAAGGCAGCGCCTTGCTGGCCAGATGGACTAGACCACCCTTTTCCTTAGGAAGGAAAAGGACACTCCAATGCAACCTGTCCCAGAAGAAATCAACTAAAACCCTTTGGATCTGTACCAGAAGAGAAGCTGGGGGATCAATGCAAGCCAACCGGGGCCACAGAGCAGAAGAGACCAGATTATTGATCACAAGAGTGCGACCTCTGTAGGACATTTTAGGTAAGAGCCATTTCAGGAGCCAACCTTTAACCTTTTCCAGGGCATCGTCCCAGTTTTTCGGTTCCCAGAAAACTCCCAGATATTTCAGTCCTCCTCCCCCCCCCCCCCACCAAACCTCCAGGTAACCTGAGCCGACACCTCAGCCTCTCCCCCACCATGACAGCCTCACTCTTCCCCCAGTTTACTTTTGTGAGGATATGCAGCCAAACAGATTCACCAACATATCAACGTCTTTCTGTGTGTTTGTATCAGCACAGGAAAACCTGCATGGCAAAAGTAAAATGCCTGTCGCACCTTCGACAGTGCCATCAGGCCAGCTGCAGGGTCATCAGCTGGGAGCCACCCTTCATTGATGTTTCGCTCCATTATTCCTGGAACATCTTGGGATGGTGGAGCAACGGCAGGGACGTCTCCCTGCCGCCCCCTGCAACTGACCCTAGTATGCTTAAGACCCTTGCCTACCCCACACATAATTTTTCCTCCTCAACCAAAGCCAGAAACTCCCTTTCTCCGTTTCCTCAGCCAGCTCCTTTATGGTCTTCCTCAACTTAGCCCCATTGATGCCCATGGACTTTAGGAAGCGCTGGGTAGATGATCCCACAAAGCCTCTGCAGCCAACTTCCACAGGAAACTTCTCTGCACTGTTAACCAACACTATGACATCATCAGCGTACGACAGCAACAGTTTGGAAAACAAAACGCCACTCAGATTGTTTCTCAGTTTATGGAGCAGAGGCTCGATGACCAGAGAACAGAGGGCAGCCCGGTGTGACCCCCCTCTGAATAGTGAAAGGAGCTCTCAGACCCGGGACAGTATGTTATGGTCTGTGCAGAGCAGGGAAACTGGTCTCCAGGTCTTCAGCTCTTGCAGGTCTCCCTTCTTGGGCAGCAAAGTGATGAGCGCCCTCCTGCAGCTCAGAGGCAGCCGACCTCTCTCCAGGCTGTCTGCGACAACCTCCAACAAGTCTTCACCCAACACCGACCAGCAGGACCGACCGTCCGGGCCAGGAGCCCTGCCACCCTGAGAACCCATCAGCGTAAAGTTCATCAAGGGAAACACGAGCCTCCAACTTCACCCTGGCCTCAGCGTTCACCTGAGGAAGAGCAGTGAAGAAGCTGCTGCACACACCTGTCAGCTAATTTCCTAATCTCAGAGGAGTCTGAGAGCGCAGAGCCACTGTCAGGTCACAGAGAGGGAACAAGTTTTCCTCTCCAAACCAAAAAAAGATCTGAGAGGGGGTGTCCGTCTGCGTGACGTCCAGGAAGCGTGACCTGACCAGAACTCCCTGTGCTGCGGCGCCCAGCAGGATGGCCAGAGCCGCCTTTTTAGATTTAAATGGTCTAAAAGAATCTACCAAACCCTGCAGTTCCACCAGCTGAGCCTCCAGGTTCTTGATGATTCCTGTCAAGCTTTGGATTTTCAGTACATTTAAAATCACCTCCTAAAAACAAATCCTCATCACTGTTACAGTTCTGGATGGTGTCACATAGAACATTAAGCACCGCTAACCTGTCTGCTCCACTGTTAATGTTTATGCACCAACCAAACAACATTTTCAAATTGAGCTTCAAACTTCAACAAACAGCCTCAATAATTTCCTCTGCTTTGTAGGAAGAAGGTACAAAGCTCCTGGAAAACACAATTCCCACTACAGCTGGACTTATGGCTCAGAATGACTTCATTATCTGCACTACTGTGTGTTTCCTGAATCAACAGAACATCTATGTTCTTCAGCTCCATCAGCTTAAAAACAGCAGTTCTTTTACCATCGTCCCTCCTATTAGGTTCAAAGTGCCTCTGCTGAAATCACACATGGAGAAAAAGAAGAGAACAAGAGGAAACAAGAAAAGAGAAACGTTTTTGTTTAAACATCAGCAGCTATTTGTGCTTTTACTCTGAGTCCCAGTTTCTTTAAATGATAGACTTCCTGCTCGGTTAGAACATCTACAAAGTTTCCTGATCTTTCTGTCAGAGACTCAACAAATAGATTCAGATCTGATCTTTCACCTTTAGTTTCTGCAGGAACTTCCTGACATCAGCAGGAGAGTACCGGTCCTGCTGGTCCTCCTGGTCCTGCTGGGTCAGGGAGAATCCCATTCCTCTAAAGATGTCCCAGCTTCTGTGCCTGTAGTGATTTTGATGGCTACATTACTATGGACCTGTTCTAGATGTTTCCTGGTGACCGTTTCAACACGTCATCATCAGACATCTCTTCATTTTCACCAGAGTCCTCACACACTGACAGATGATCACGCACATCATCATGTTCTTGATGATCAGTGTTTTCCAAACTGTTGGGACACTCAGTCTGTTTATCATATCATCATTTAGCATAGAGGGGGGTCCCCGTCCCCGGGAGCCTGGCCGGGGCGGCGGACAGCTCCGGTAGGTTCTGTTTCCGGAGCCGACGGCACCCCCGACACCCCCTCTCCAGCAGCATCAACGGGCCGCTGCCCCCCCTTCTCTCTGGGCAGGAACCAATCAAACGCCCTTCCACACCACAACCAAGACACTTCATTCATTAGAAATGACTATCGGACTGACCAGCGGGAGAATGGGAGTCTGTTTCGACCACATCACTAACTTTGGCTGTGCTGTCGAGAGAGACAGCGACAGAGAGAGAGAGACAGACACAGGTCGAGAGAGACACACGTGTTCAGACAGACAGGTAGAGAGAGACACAGGTTAGTCACTCACCACCTCAAAGTCTCTGTCTCTGATGTCACAGAAGGCGCTGCTGATGTCATGGCTGGAGAACCACTGATTGGCTCTCTGCTCTCGGTCCGTCCTGGGAGTCAGACGACACAGAGCCTCCGATAGGCTGACCTGCAGCTCGTAGTCTGAAACGCCAACATGTCTTAAAACACGGAGGAGACGACAGCTTCCTCCCTCTGGGACACATTATTACAGCATAACATATTCACTTCTACACAGCCGAGTCCTCCCACAGCACAGGCGAGAGACGCCGACAGGTGCATACAGGAAGTTAGTTAGTTTCTGTCAGCAGCTAAGTAAAGGTTATTCATCTAAAGACAAGAGGACAGAATCTCACCTCCAACTGTCAGAACGGCTGCTGCAACCTGGGCTCTGTCAGACAGACAGGGGGAGAGACAGCTCAACAGACAGGAAGACAGGTGGACAGACGTGTGTACTCATTATGTACTGGGTGTGTCTTACAGTATCTGGGTCAGGTTCTGGTTGATCTGGATCAGTCTCCTCTGCTCTCTGCTCAGAGACTCCAGGATGCTGTTAAAGGTTCTGATGGCCTGAAACCAGAAACACCTTCAACTCAAACTGCAGACACGTTCCAGAGAGCAGGACACAGCACAGACCAGCAGAGACCAGTAAAAAGGAGTACAGACCAGCCGAGACCTGTACTAGTAGTAATTAATATTTACTAATGTTTGAAGCTGTAGGATGAAGTGACTATATGGTACATTCCAAGCCACTTTTGTATAACCCTCTACTGGCCACCCGTTCTGTGTGCCTTAAGAAACACTACAGACACACACAAGTTCTAACAGGTTTTAAAGTTTAAAAATGACTCTGCATGATCCCTCTTTGCTCCAATATAATATGTGCAAGATTTAAAGGGAAATACAGAGATTTAAATCAAATCTGTAAAATGATTTTGTTTTAACAACTATTATGCGTTGTCACTCTAAGACATCAAAAGGTCCAGGATCAAAGGACTGCTGTGCTGTGGTTGCTGGATGCCTAAAAGAGATAAGGATCCAGGTGCGAGAAGGGAGGTGGTGATTGTCTGCAAGCACACGTAAATGGAAAAGAGGGGAGTATAGCCTAAAAAGTAAACATCTCTGATAAGGAGAAATAATGAGCATTCTGTGCCAGAAACAACCCTTTAAAGGGCTATTTTGGAAACCTCTAAGATTCTGTTAAGAGAAACATTTGAAATATGTTGAAATGTATTACAGAAGCACTGTGGTTGATCTGAAATGATTGTGTGACCAGAAAACATGGCACTCTTTTTTAAAAATGTCATCTTGTTTGAGTTTTACTGGTGTCAAAATATGCATACATGTCTTAAAACAATACGATTTGACCTTCTGGGGGTTCTAATGGTGAATTTTAGGACTAGACCACAACAAAATAATATATAAAAACAACGTTGTGACTATGTTTTATAGTTAGTTAATTTTAAACAGACAAAATGTAAAATCATTAATACAAACTACCTAAACCAGTAAACAAAAGAGGCCACTAGTGGCAGCAGAGGATAAGAAAAAAATCAGAATGTGAAACGTGAACGTAGAATTTCCGCCTAAACGGGAGGAGATTGAGGATTATAAAAGACCCTGATGCCTGCTGGGATGTAAGTATGTAGGTTCTTGTCTTGTAATGGAATAAGATGCACCAATTTCTGACTCCAGTTAGTTTTTAGACACCAAATTGCTGTTTATTGTAGCAAGGTTTTGGGTTTTTAACTGGCCTAGCCCCGAAGTTTCCCTTCAACACAAGCCAGCACAGACAATCTGAGTCCAGCAGACCCCAGTAAAGAGTAGGACAGACCAGGACAAGTCAACAGAGAGCAGTTAATAGTGGTTACCTCCAATCTCAGTGGAAAGTGGATCTCTGGTTCCAGAGAGAACTGAGCCAACTGAAGGAGAACCACAGACAGCTGACTGACTGAGAGACAGACAGGTGAGTTTAGAGAAACAGACACGCGACACAAAATGAAGAAATTCTGACTAAAGATCAATGAAATGAAGAAACAAACCTGGGAGGGAAGCTTGGCCCAGCAGCTGGCAGACAGACAGACGGGCAGAGAGAGGGGGACAGTTCAACACACAGGTGCATCATATGTTGGAAAAGTCAGCGCCATACCATTGTTTTTTCAGTAACTTTATTCCAACAGTGAAACTTTCATAGATTCTAGATTCATTAACAAAGTGAAATATTTCTTTTGTAGTTTTAATCTTGATAATTACGGAAATCCCGGAAATCAAACTCCAGATCTCAGAATATTAGAATGAAATGAGGACCTGAGAAGAGTCCACATTTCTGGAGTGGAGTCTGGAGTCATCAAGACCCACCAAGCACAGACCGGTCCAGGAAATGAGCTACCGTGTCAAACCAGTCCTGAACCACAGACATCGGAAGAGTCTTACCTGGGCTAAGGAAAAACTGAACTGGACCAGTGGTCCTCTTTTCAGATGAAATCCAGGTCCCAGAGTCTGGAGGACAAGTGGAGAGGTCCAGAAGTCCAGAGTGAAGTTTCCACAGTCTGTGATGATTGGGGTGTCCTCTGCTGGTTCTGGTCCACAGGGTTTCATCTGCTGACAAGCTTTATGGAGATGCTGGTTTCCTTTTCCTGCAGGACTTGGCACCTGCCCACAGGACCAGAACCACTAGGAACTGGTGTATTACTGCGATTGGTTGGTCAGCTCACCTGACCCTCAAAGAATCTATGAGAGACACCAGACGAGCTGAACCGGCCACTATCAAAGAACCTGCAGGCATCATAAACAGGCTGCTCTGATGCAGCACCAAGAGCACAAACTAACCCTTACAGAACTTTTCAACTTTCAGAAGGTCCACATTTCTGTATTCTTCAGTCTTTACTGTAATATTTTGAGATCTGGAGTTTTGATTTCCAGGAGCTGTGAGCTGTAATCGAGATTAAAACAACAAAAGAAACATTTCACTTTATATGAATGAGTCTACAGAAGTTTCACTTTTTAACTTAAATTACTGAAAAAGAACTTGTCTCAGCTGTGATTTGAGCTCCGGCCGTACCTCAGCTGGAGGGGAATGCGAGTCCTGATTGGATGAACAGTGTGAGCTCACCTCTGTAGTGGGTACAAGGGGGTAAGCCAGATGTGGAACAGTGAAGCTGACCAAAGCCTGCATGGAAGGTTCAATTTTTTCCCCGATTAAGACAATTAACCCCTCGTTAAGTGGCGTGCGACCTCTGATCTACACTGAACAAAATTATAAAGGCAACCCTTTTGTTTTTGCCCCCATTCATCCTGAGCTGAACTCAAAGATCTAAGACTTTCTCTATGTACACAAAAGGCCTATTTCTCTCAAATATTGTCCACAAATCTGTCAAAATCTGTGTTAGTGAGCACTTCTCCTTTGCCGAGATAATCCATCCACCTCACAGGTGTGGCATATCAAGACGCTGAGCAGACAGCATGGGGACTACACAGGTGTGCTTTAGGCTGGCCACGATAAAAGACCTTAGGCTGGCCATAATAAAAGGCCACTGCCAATTTATTGGTCCAAAACTGCTCTCCGCTGTATTGCTTCGTCCAGTAATATACTGTCTATGAGTGGGTACCACATTTTTATCTCAGCGTGTTTAACCAGCAGGAGACTTCATTTCCCAGCATGCTCCTCACCAGGAAGTAGTCACAGAACTTTTCAGCGAGGCTCAGCAGGGGGGCGGAGTTCTTCTGGAGGTCAGAGGTCAGCAGGTCACGAACGGCTTCGAACCACATCACCACCTAAACAAAAAGAGTTAGCGGTAGATTACTGGACTACAGACAACATTACTCCACAGATTCCCGTCACAGATTGCCGCTGTACAGATTACAGATTACTTTAGCGGTCAGTCCGTGGTCGACGAGTGCCTGCAGGTCGTGTCTGTTCTCTGACAGGATCTCTAAAGACTTCAACACAACCAGAACTCTGCTGAACCCGGATCCACACAGGTCCTGAAACAACAAAGAAACAGTAATCAGATTAAACAGGATTATTTTGTTACAACAACATGTACTGCAAGTCTGGATCAGTGAAGACCAGGACCCTGAACCACGACGCAGGATTTGAGCTTGTCCAGGTAACTTCGGGGTTAACCCTGCTAGGTTTTCAGCACCACGACGGCGGTTCACTTCTTACCGGGGTAGATCTCCATGGTAACTGATGCTGAACGGCTAACCTGCTCCGGATCAGGTTCTGATCCAGATCAGCTCTGTGAAACAGCCGCCTACTGACCAATCAGCTCTCTGGAAAATGACGTCAGCATCAGTAGGAAATCCCACAGAGAGTTTTACAGGCTGCTTTATGTTTGCAGCGGTGATGTGAAACTCCGGTCTATAGAGAAATGATCCTACAGAGACGGACCGAAAGCCTCAGGTCACTGCAGCCTGCAGGTTTTTACAGTACAGTCCGTCTCACACAGCCTGACGCAGCGTTACAATAAACGGGTTCCATTTTTCTTCTGTGAGGCTGAATATTAGGAGCAGTTTGGTAGGGATGTTGAAATAAATGTAAATATGAACGCAGGCCGTTTATTTTAGGTTAGTAGCTTCTTATATGACAGAGACCGGCCACCTGTTGCTACCTGGGCAGGTAATGAGGGGAGTTTCAGCAGCCCAGATGTTGAGATTCGGTCTTTCAGCCACTATCTCAACACATTTTATGGCATGAATGGATTTTCATTACTTTATGAAGTTAATTCAGAACAATGCTTGGAACACTGAGTGTGTTAAATAAATTAATATGATGTTTGAAGTTTTTTTAAAGTGAGGTGGATCGACCACTTATTCAGTGGCCGAGTCTTTTACATTTTCATAGAGCTCATAAAAACACATTATTACAGACTACGCCTGTTCATTCATTCATTCATCCACAGTGAGGGTGATTTTCTGTCTCCCTGCATGTCTCAGCTGCAGCTGAGCTATGACTGTCGTATTTCTGATCAGCTGTTCTGGAAACCAAACCTGCTTTCTGAAACCATATTAAAGCCCTGAAGTCTAATCCTGATCCACAGAGACAGGAAGCGGGTTACCTTGGTGACCACCTGGTCCAGCCTGGTGAGGGTGATGCTGGTCAGTCCTTCGTAGTGCAGCACAGAGACCAGATGAGAAGAGTCTCTGCGGAGCAGACACTCCTCCACTTTCAGCTCCATCTAAAGAGAAATGCTCTACTTTACCAGGTGAACCAGACTCCATTCAATTTACACTCAGTGGATGACTGACAGACGTTTAGCCCATCAAACACCTCGGCTGCTGTACGGGAAGTCATCAACAACCACTGAGAACACTCTGCGCTACAACAGGTCCTCCCTGCCCCCCTCGTGATAAGCAGGTGGTCTAAAGTGAAAGAGGACCAAGTAAGGAGCAGAGAAGTCCAACATGCAGATGAACCTGAACACTCAGTGTGATCCTCCTGCAGACGGACAGCAGGTGGCGCTGCGGCTGCACTTCCCCTGTAATGTTTGTCCAGCACGATAACGCCGCATCTTCTGCAGTGGTCACCTGGCCTGAGCTTCTGGCCGCGGGTCCGAGCTCACCTTACCGACAGAGCTCACGCGCGTTCGTCACAACGAGGCTTTCGGGGAACGCGGCGCTGTTTGACCTGCTGTCTGTCTGGGTCCAGGTGTGAGGCTCACCTGTCCGCTGTGAGACTGGACCTGGACCGATAAGAAAAGAATCAATAAGTGTATTTACCATCGCAGCTCTCCTCTCCGTCTGCAGGAACACACGCGCGCGCGCACAGCTGCCGCTAATTAACTCATCAGCGCGTCCAGACCGCGCAGGCGCAGAGAGAGAGAGGTCAGCTTGGTCCCAACGTCCCTCTCTGAGGCGCGTTCCCGGGAAGTCCGTGAGGGCTCAGGGCCGTCCCACTGTCAAATCGCCAAGTGCAAGAGGGCTCTCTCGCGACATTTTGAGCCCTTTATAGACCCTTTTCGTAATTTCGCATTTCTGCAGAATTTTCTCAGTTCATGGCGGTATGACGTGAAACACGGGGGTTACCAGGGGAAGCCCATGAAGCTAGAGACGTATCAACGCATTGTTGAAAGTTTTCTTAACTTAAGATGCTGCACAGAACACATGAAGTCAGAGGAATGCAGTCACCTCATTTCACACCGAGTTTATTCAACTATTTCTTTTAGTTTCTGCTTAATGAGGCTGTTTGACCAACAATAGCGTTTTAATGATTACTGACAAAAGTAGATTGACATTTCCCTCTCCTCGAACTGCAGGGCGAGAGCCTGCAGGACTTAAAATCAGGCAACAACATGAAATAAAAAGTGTGCAACGTGTTTCAGCGTCGTCAGGGTGATAAAGTGGCAAAGTGCTGTCCCGTTCCTGTTTCAGCATTTTGAGCCCTCACAGCCTCTTAAACTCAATCACTTTCCAAGAGACGTCAGTAAAGTCTGCGAGGCTCCAGGGCTCGGGGCTCAGGGGGGACGTTGGGATTGGGCCGATCAGTGACAGGAAGTCCAGGGGCCTTTCTCATCACCCTAATATGCGACTCCTCGCGGCGCATCTTAGTCCCTCCCACCCGCGAGCTCGAGGAGTGGAGGAAACGGGCCTTTAATGAAATGAGACGTCCTCTCCTCGGAGCATCATCATCTGTCCACTGTCAGAGCAGCTGCCAGCGCTAAAGGCTGCAGATCAGAAACATGTGAACATTAGAACAGTAGAAACATCTGGAGGTTCCAGTGAACATTAGAGCATCTGTCGGAAGCAGATTAGAGCAGCCTGATCATTCACTACAGAAACACAGTCCCTTTTTCTGGGAGTTCATTTCAGCCTGATGAGGTGTGAGTTTCATCAAATGACACAGCAACATTTATTTAACTGTCAGCACTGACCTGTGCAGACTACACGGGCTCCGATCAGGTCTGAAGGCTCTGGGTCATATTACAGCCTGAACTGGTGTGATGCGGATCGGCTGGGAGATTTTATCAGATTTAGAGCCCACACCTGCATGGGCATTTACCCCGCCTCCCCCGGTCCCT
>NC_060150.1:49669164-49671683 GCF_021292245.1 Micropterus dolomieu | reverse complement strand
GTAACATGCAATAATGGGATGAGGTTGCATACAGAGGGAGAGAAAGTAGAGGAGAGAGGAGCTCAGTGCATCATGGGAAATCCCCCGGCAGTCTAGGCCTATAGCAGCATAACTAAGGGATGGTTCAGGACTCACCTGAGCCAGCCCTAACTATAAGCTTTATCAAAGAGGAAAGTCTTAAGCCTACTCTTAAATGTGGAGATGGTGTCTGCCTCCTGAACCCAAACTGGAACCTGGTTCCACAGGAGAGGAGCTTGATAGCTGAACGCTCTGGCTCCTAGTCTACTTTTGGAGACTCTAGGAACCACAAGTAACCCTGCATTCTGGGAGCGCAGTGCTCTGGTGGGGGTAGTAAGGTACTATGAGCTCTTTAAGATAAGATGGTGCCTGACCATTAAGTTGTTCAGTGAGCCGGAGCCAGGATGCCAATATGTGCTCCTTCTAGCTGCCTCCTCCGTAGAGCAACACGCTGTTCTATTTTTCATCTGCTTTACTAGTTAGTGTTATAATGTTGTTTATTGTTTAACTTTGTTCAAGTTAGAATAGGGGAGACCGGGTATGGTTGTAACAACACCAATTCCACCAAATAGAGTTAAGATAGGAGTCATGTGATCAGTATTTTCCTGCTTCCTCCCCAGTCAGGCCTGGTGGTTATCAAATCTGGAAACAGGCATGTTCAGAATATAGAGAGGAAAAACTGATTTTGAGGTAAGAAAGTAGATTTTTTGACCAACACTATTTTTTGTTTAGTATCTGTACTGTTGCAGGAAGAATTGTTTGACTTATATTAGATTAAAATGTAGTTTCTCAGGCAACATGTGATGCATCTTTTCCTTTCTAATTTCAAGCCACTATGGAAATACAGCTAGCTAAACAGTGGCTGACAGGGTGGGTTGTAACACTTCTTTAAAAAGTGTTACAAACATCCACGATACATAAAACTAGGTACTTTCTTGATTTTAATATTTTCCAGATTACCCTGTGCAGTCTGGGCCCCCCAGCCTGAACTCCAGGTTTACCAGTATTAATTTGTAGGCACTGTGACCAGTCCTCCCCCATTCACATGTTGGCGTGTGTATCGTCACTCGACCTTTTCCATACTCGGTCTCCGCCGGTGGAGAGGGTAGAAAAGCATACGGGCAGCTGGTGAAAAGTGCATGTGCGCAAGAAAAAGTCCCAGTACGCCCAAGAGTAAAATATTGAAGAACTGGTATACGTACTGGTGAATACCGGCCCACTTAAAGCACTGACTGTGACTCTGAATAAGAATATACACACACACACCTCTTTTAGTTAGACCTAAGGATGTACAAAGATGTTCTTTAATTAGGAACATTGTAGTAGTATTTATTAAGTAAATTTTTAAGTAAGTTTATTCTATAGATAAATTTACATACATCTACTGTTCGTGCACATGAGTCATGTTCTTCATCACTACCTGTTTTGGAAGATTATCATATAGTGTGGCAACTATTTTTGATTCTTTGGTGTGATTGTTACAACCTACCCTGGTCGTAACAAGGGAACACATTGCATTTGACATCAACTCACGAGGTCTGTGATATTCTTGTAGAGGATTGAATTGGTGCCATTTGTAGCGAACAAATGTGTGTACTTTTTGAGAATTTGAGAACTCTAGCTAAAAAATTCAGTGAGTTATAGTTGCTGAAGCAAAAGGTGTTACAACCATACCCGGTCTCCCCTACACATTTCAAAATGTCAGTATTTTGTGCATTCTCCTTGACAAAAACCAAGTATACTCGATGTACCATTTGTTCCATTACAGTCAAATCAAATCACAGTATTGTCCACAATATGACTTATTCTCCAAATCGTGCAGCCCTGGTAAAATGTATATTAAAAAATAGTCAACATTTAAGAACCTGCTGGTACTCTAACTTCTACAACTTAACAACTGGCAGACGAGCTGAATGGCTTTTACTGTAGGTTTGAAAAGCCCAGAGTCACACCTCTCCCCCGCTCCAACACCATCTTCAAACAATCTCCTTCCCCGACTGCCACGCTGTCACCCCCCCTCTCTGACCCCTCGCCTGCACTCATGATCTGTGAAGAAGACGTCTCTTCCAAAGGCAGAAGATCAGGAAGGCTCCTGGTCCAGATGGTGTGTCTCCATCCTGCCTGAAAATCTACGCAGATCAGCTGGCCCCCATCTTCACTCAGATCTTTTTTTTTTTATTTATTTTATTTTTTAAACCTGTCCTACCCAGCAGCCTGGTATAGAGCATAATGACCTGGATACCATATTGTGCCAGACAGATTTTACTTTAACAAGAGAGTATTAAAATACTCCTTTGTCTGTTTTATTATTTATTTAATTATGTATTGATTTGTCACCGGGCCGGACAGGGGGGCAGACACTGGGATGGGAGGGCACAAATCGACAGCACAGAGAAAGGACAAGACCTGTAAGAGAAGGGGGATGGAAGGTGGGGACAACAGGGAAAAGCTGTGGGAAACACCAATTGCAGAAAGCAACGAAACCTGCAATAGAACAGAGA
>NC_060150.1:49664320-49669064 GCF_021292245.1 Micropterus dolomieu | reverse complement strand
AAACAAACTACACAGGCCAGCAGAGAAAGAAAGAAACAAACTACACAGGCCAGCAGAGAAAGAAAGAAACAATCTACACAGGCCAGCAGAGAAAGAAAGAAACAATCTACACAGGCCAGCAGAGAAAGAAAGAAACAAACTACACAGGCCAGCAGAGAAAGAAAGAAACAAACTACACAGGCCAGCAGAGAAAGAAAGAAACAATCTACACAGGCCAGCAGAGAAAGAAAGAAACAATCTACACAGGCCAGCAGAGAAAGAAAGAAACAAACTACACAGGCCAGCAGAGAAAGAAAGAAACAAACTACACAGGCCAGCAGAGAAAGAAAGAAACAAACTACACAGGCCAGCAGAGAAAGAAAGAAACAAACTACACAGGCCAGCAGAGAAAGAAAGAAACAATCTACACAGGCCAGCAGAGAAAGAAAGAAACAAACTACACAGGCCAGCAGAGAAAGAAAGAAACAATCTACACAGGCCAGCAGAGAAAGGGAAAATAATCATCATAAAGTCATTTAAATTAATAACTTGATGAAATGCATAAAGAATAAGGCAACTACAAGTTGACAACCGGCGCAGCTTGGGCCCAAGAGGTAGAGTGGGTGGCCCGTTAATCGGAAGGTCGGCGGTTCAATCCCCGGCTCCTCCAGGCTACATATCGAAGTGACCTTGGGCAAGATACTGAACCCTGAATTGCCCCTGGTGCGGTTCCACCAGTGTATGTGAATGTTAGTTTCTGTTTGAGCAGTGTTAGTGTAAAAGCGCTTTGAGTGGTTGGAAAGGCGCTATACAAATACAGAGCATTTTACAACCTATGTGTGTGTGTCAGGGAATGTTACAGAGGGTGGGACGCCGCAATGACCCGAGCAACAGGCAGACAAGAACCCAGGCAGCCGGGACACCCCGAACCCCCACAGAGCGCAGAGGACCCGAGAACTCAATGTGCAAATGAAAAACAACAGAGTGGCCAAAAGCGTGGAGTTTAGCGTGCCAGTCCAGAACTCAAACGAAACCTCACTGTGTCCTGCTGCAAGAGGTGGATGAAAGATTCTGGTCCAATCAACATTTTATTCTGTCATGGAACCGGTCGTTCTGCAGGTACTTCCCTGGAAAAGTAGTGACATCGAATCAGAGCTCCGATGGTGACTTTATTATCCTGGAAAATGTCTACAGTTAGAACAAAATACACCGAAACAAGAATCTACTCTCTGAAACTGATGAGCTCACTAATAATGTGAAATTAAGTTACCCAACAACTAATATTATCTTAGGAGGAGACTTCATTATGGTATTTAATGAACAGTTAGACCGCTCACCCTCCACGTTTCATAACCATCACTATAACCCTCATTTACTCAGATCTGTAGCTCTGTAACGCATTATACATCCTAAATTAGAAAACTTCTCCTGGTTTGAGCTGGACGGTTCAGTCAAATCTAGGACTGACTTTTGGTTCATCTCTGACAGCGTAAAAGATTTAATATCTCACTGCTTCATTAGTCTCCTAAAGGTAACGAGGGTTACTGGAAGCTCGGCGCCAGCTCGTTACAGTATGAAGCCGACTGCCAAGGGCTGAAAGACATCATTTATGAAATTACTCAAGACGCCAAACTTCTGTCTTATAGCTTCAAATGGGAATATTTAACATTCAGAATAAGAAACTTTTCAGTTTCTTTCAGTAAACAACTGAAACAATCTGCCCTTTTAGAGGAGACCAATCAGACGAGAGAGATAAGTCTGCTGTAATAAACCCACACTTACACACACTGACAAAAGAAAACTACTTACACTTCAAACCAAATTAGATCCTATTTATACAGGAAAAGCAAACGGAGACTTCATCAGATCCAGAGCAACATGGCTCCAGGAAGGAGAGAGAAACTCTTCTTCTGTAGATTAGAGATAGGAACTCTGGTCATTAATGAAAACGAATGCTCTGATCCTAAAACCATAACCAATGAAACTTATTCCTTACAGCCGCTTATATTCCTCTAGATTCTCAGTTTCTTTAACCAAATCAGAGGTTTTATTCCCCAGATAAAAGAGGACTTGTGAGGCAGAGATCACGTATAATGAGCCTGAAAAGGCGCTGCGATGTCTGACTTCTGAGCGCCGCCCGACAGCCGACTGTTATATCACAGCACTTTCATTTGAAACACTTCAAGAAGCTAGAAACAAGCTGAGGCAAGGTGAAACCGTTACCACTCTATAAGTCGATAACACTCTTAAACACTGATTCTAAACTGCTGACACACGTTTCCTAACCGTCTAAAAGAGTCTCCCCCAACAATAAGTGACACTGGATCAGGATTTATGAGAGTGAGATCAACACACAATACGTTCTCTTTACTTATTTACTTGAACACAGTGAGCACATAAAGGACGATGGTTTGATTCTGTTTGGATTTTTACAAGGCGTCGAACGTCCCTTTGTTTTTCTGAAATGTTTTTATAACGACACCATCGGCTCAGTCTCTCTCAGGTGGCACCACGCCTCGCTTCACCCTCGCTCTGCACGATCGCAGCTGAAATGCTGTCAATCCTAAATGTCTTTGATAACCAAGCAGTCCCAGAGGCGACTGAAACTATGGACTCATTCTCAGGAGCATCTGGGTTGTCAGCTACACATGACTGCCACCTTGAGGCAGCATGTGGTGTCCCTATTAAAACCACATACTAAGTGAAGTGAAAGCTGCAGTGTACGGTGCAGAATGGATGAATGTAAATCAAGATCAGACCGACGGTTAGAGATCTTTCTCATCTCTTTCCAGATGCTTTTACCCAGCCTGCTCTCTGTCTGGCCCCAGCAAGGCTGCTGAAACCATCAGCACATTAAACTTAAGCGACAGTGAAAGACTTTAGATGGAACCTTAAAGACGTTCTAGCAAACAGCAGGAAGCTTCTGGTACTGCGTCTTCCACGCTGGGACTTTGATGCTGCTTTCCATTCCCAAGTCCTGTTACATCAGAAACTCTTGTACGAACAGTTTTACGCCCCATGATGTGCCCACCTGGAACTGCAGATTCATCCTCTTTAGAAACAACATTCTACTGGACAACTGTGGAAATGTTTTTACCTTCAGTGCACCGTAAACATTAAGAAAGGTTGTCCAAAGCGCCCCAGCTGCTTCCTTTCTGATGACAACCCCCCCCCCCATCTTCCTTCAGTGATGATCGCTGGTCACCAGCTCTGCAGGAAGACTTCCTCTCTTTACTCTGACTTTACATCCAACACAGCTTCTCTTAACTTCAGTCATTCTTCTCTGAAGAAACTAAAAGCTCCTCTCACACAGATTTATCTTTGATCCAGCTGACTGTATATTAGAGACCACGGATCACTTGTCCTGGTTGAATGTTTCATCCCTAAATGTAAATTAAAAAATTTAAATTTGCACTGTACTACAGGTCCCTGTTCATGAGGAACAGAACATCAAAAAATGTCTTCATTTTATTGATGCCGTCAAATGAACTGAAGCCCCTAACCCCTGATTTACTGCTCCCTTTCTTTAACCTCTTCTTTTATTTATTGATTATCACTATTTTACTTTCATTTATTTTCTTTTCCTTCAAGTTGTTTGTGTCATCTTACGTTGTTGTAAATTTTACACCTCAGTAGTTTAAAAGAGGCGTGACCTGCAGCTGGACCGAGCCGTAGAGCAGGACTCTGCAGTGGTTGTCGTATTACAAAGAATCAAACGCACGATTGAACTTTCTGCCCTTCACCGCGTGCAGCGCCTCACACAGCGGCTTCCTGAATGTCATTTCACTCTGATATCAGTGACGCTGGTGGATGTGATGTGTGGACGGGCAGCAGGATGTAAAAATGAACACTGAACAGCGGCTGGATGAAGCGCCTCACCAGTGACGCTGTGCGCGTTTACGCACGAGCCACAGCAGCATAAATGAATAATAATAAATCTCCCGACAGGATCGGTCATGATCTGGTGTTAATTCCTGTTCTTCATCCTGAAGCTCTCACACACAGTCCAGGTTCATCCAGAGAGCCTGTCTGGAGTAAAGCAGCCGTCCTCCTCACCAATCAGAGTCTAAACGTGGATTATAGAAGCTGGAAGGTTCATTCTGCTTCCTGTCTGTCCTGTCCAGTTCATCACTGCAGGTTTCTGTTTGGTCTCGTGATATTTGCTGTGACTTTACTGCACGGATGGAAACGTTTAAATGACTGACAGCAGCCTCTCTAAAGAAACACTCACAGTACATCAACACAAGAAAGAAACCACCTGAAGAGCTCCAGGGACCGGGGGAGGCGGGGTAAATGCCCATGCAGGTGTGGGCTCTAAATCTGATAAAATCTCCCAGCCGATCCGCATCACACCAGTTCAGGCTGTAATATGACCCAGAGCCTTCAGACCTGATCGGAGCCCGTGTAGTCTGCACAGGTCAGTGCTGACAGTTAAATAAATGTTGCTGTGTCATTTGATGAAACTCACACCTCATCAGGCTGAAATGAACTCCCAGAAAAAGGGACTGTGTTTCTGTAGTGAATGATCAGGCTGCTCTAATCTGCTTCCGACAGATGCTCTAATGTTCACTGGAACCTCCAGATGTTTCTACTGTTCTAATGTTCACATGTTTCTGATCTGCAGCCTTTAGCGCTGGCAGCTGCTCTGACAGTGGACAGATGATGATGCTCCGAGGAGAGGACGTCTCATTTCATTAAAGGCCCGTTTCCTCCACTCCTCGAGCTCGCGGGTGGGAGGGACTAAGATGCGCCGCGAGGAGTCGCA
>NC_060150.1:49659302-49664300 GCF_021292245.1 Micropterus dolomieu | reverse complement strand
TAGCCTCAGTAACGTTAGCCTCAGTGACCTTAGCTTCAGTGACCTTAGATTTAGTAATGTTAGCCTCAGTGACCTTAGCTTTAGTGACCTTAGCTTCATTGACCTTAGATTTAGTAATGTTAGCCTCAGTGACTTTAGCTTTAGTGACCTTAGCTTCAGTGACCTTAGATTTAGTAATGTTAACCTTAGTAACGTTAGCCTCAGTGACCTTAGCTTCAGTGACGTTAGCTTCAGTGACGTTAGCTTCAGTAACGTTAGCCTCAGTGACATTAGCTTCAGTAACGTTAGCTTCAGTGACCTTAGCTTCAGTGACCTTAGCCTCAGTGACCTTAGCTTCAGTCACGTCAGCTTCAGTGACGTTAGCTTCACTGAGAGAGAAAGTTATTACATCACATACTTTTGGGTTTGTGGTCTTGTTATTTTCAATGTCTTATACAACAGTTTTACGACAACGTTGACCCATGGTGGTCCACCTTCAATAAACAACAGAAGAAGAAGGAGGAGGACCGCTCTGGCTTTGTCGAGGTCACTGCCTGAAGAGGTCGTTTTCTGTGTATCTGTGTGTTTGTTGATAACCGGTCACAGCTGACCTCAGAGCCCCCGGCCTTTATTAGAGAGGTGTGTCTGTAGGATATCTGGAGGGGCAGCGATCACAGATATGTATGATATATTTCAACTTTCATAGTATCAAACACTATCTAAATCATTTGAAACTGCACTTTAACATAACTGCAATGACAGAAACTTGGATAAACAGTGAAAAAGGGTGACAAGAGTCGGGGTGGTGTGACACTCTATGTGGACAAGGATTTAAATTATGGCCCAATCCCAACGTCCCCCCTGAGCCCCGAGCCCTGGAGCCTCGCAGACTTTACTGACGTCTCTTGGAAAGTGATTGAGTTTAAGAGGCTGTGAGGGCTCAAAATGCTGAAACAGGAACGGGACAGCACTTTGCCACTTTATCACCCTGACGACGCTGAAACACGTTGCACACTTTTTATTTCATGTTGTTGCCTGATTTTAAGTCCTGCAGGCTCTCGCCCTGCAGTTCGAGGAGAGGGAAATGTCAATCTACTTTTGTCAGTAATCATTAAAACGCTATTGTTGGTCAAACAGCCTCATTAAGCAGAAACTAAAAGAAATAGTTGAATAAACTCGGTGTGAAATGAGGTGACTGCATTCCTCTGACTTCATGTGTTCTGTGCAGCATCTTAAGTTAAGAAAACTTTCAACAATGTTAACATCAGCGTAGGCGTTGATACGTCTCTAGCTTCATGGGCTTCCCCTGGTAACCCCCGTTTTTCACGTCATACCGCCATGAACTGAGAAAATTCTGCAGAAATGCGGACTTACGAAAAGGGTCTATAAAGGGCTCAAAATGTCGCGAGAGAGCCCTCTTGCACTTGGCGATTTGACAGTGGGACGGCCCTGAGTCCTCACGGACTTCCCGGGAACGCGCCTCAGAGTCTGTGAGTCTGTGAGGGGGACATTGGGACTGGGCCTATAAGGTATTGGAAAAAATGTAATGGTTGTGGATAATTTACTGGAATGTGTCACAATAGAAATATGTATGGAAAAAGAGAAATATTATTGTAAGCTGCATATACAGGTCACCAGGTTTAAATATTGACACATTTAAGGACTGGATGGAAGAGACGTTTAGAAAAACTAGCCTAAAAGTCATGTTCATCTGCAGGGACTTCAATATTGATTTGTTAAACCCAAATAACCATAATATGATTTTATCAACACCATGTTTAGTCTAGGCCTCTATCAGACCCAGCCAAATTACTTCTCATTGTGCAACACTAACAGACAATATATTCACAAATATCATTCATAACGAAACAGTGAGTGGTGTTGTGGTGGCAGCCCGGCTGACGGTGAGTGTCCTGGTTTTTTTCTCCGCCTCCTCTCCAGGGGAGCCTCTGGAGAGGTCGCCACACCCGGCTCCCTGCCCGGCTCCCCGGCCTCTGGAGAGGTCGTCTCGTCCCTTAGCCCAGCCCTTGGGCCACCCGCCAGACCTCCCTGGCTCCCCTGCTCTGTCCTCGGGCTGCCCCCCTGAACTCCCTGGCTCCCCCAGTTCGCCCTCGGGCGGCACAGCTCAGTCCTCGGGCCGCCCGAACTCTCTGGCTTGTCTCGCCCCGCTCCCCGACCTCTGGAGAGGTCGTCTCGTCCCTTAGCCCAGCCCTCGGGCCGCCCGCCGGATCTCCCTGGCTCCCCCAGTTCGCCCTCGGGCGGCACAGCTCAGTCCTCGGGCCGCCTGAACTCTCTGGCTTGTCTCGCCCCGCTCCCCGGCCTCTGGAGAGGTCGTCTCGTCCCTTAGCCCAGCCCTCGGGCCGCCCGCCGGATCTCCCTGGCTCCCCCAGTTCGCCCTCGGGCGGCACAGCTCAGTCCTCGGGCCGCCCGAACTCTCTGGCTTGTCTCGCCCCGCTCCCCGGCCTCTGGAGAGGTCGTCTCGTCCCATAGCCCAGCCCTCGGGCCACCCGCCGGACCTCCCTGGCTTCCCTGGTCCGCCCTCGGGCCGCCCGCCAGACCTCCCTGGCTCCCCTGCTCTGTCCTCGGGCTGCCCCCCTGAACTCCCTGGCTCCCCCAGTTCGCCCTCGGGCGGCACAGCTCAGTCCTCGGGCCGCCCGAACTCTCTGGCTTGTCTCGCCCCGCTCCCCGGCCTCTGGAGAGGTCGTCTCGTCCCTTAGCCCAGCCCTCGGGCCGCCCGCCGGACCTCCCTGGCTCCCCTGGTCCGCCCTCGGGCCGCCCGCCGGACCTCCCTGATTTCCCTGGTCCGCCCTCGGGCCGCCCCCCTGAACTCCCTGGCTCCCCTGCTCTGTCCTCGGGCTGCCCCCCTGAACTCCCTGGCTCCCCCAGTTCGCCCTCGGGCGGCACAGCTCAGTTCTCGGGCCGCCCGCCGGACCAACCTGGCTCCCCTGCTCTGTCCTCAGGCAGCCCCCCTGAACTCCATGGCTTCCCTGGTCCGCTCGGACCCTCAGGTCCCTCTGCTCCGCCCTTGGGACGTCCGCCCGAACCCCCTGGCCTCCCAGCTCCACCCTCGGGACGTCCGCCCGAACCCCCTGGCCTCCCAGCTCCGCCCTCGGGACGTCCGCCCGAACCCCCTGGCCTCCCAGCTCCGCCCTCTGGCACCCCATCTGTACTCCCTGGTTCCCCAGCTCTGCCCTTTGGATGTCAGTCTGTACTCTCTGGTCCCCCAACTCTACCCTCAGGCACCCTGTCTAGCCCTATGTTTTCAGTTCAGCCCTGCCCGTTCCCCTAACCCTTCCCAGTCCTGAAGCCCTCCCTGAATTCCCTGTTTGGTTTTGGACCCTGGACCCCCACCAGCCGGATCCCAGTGATCCCAGACGTTCGTCTGCCAAGCCCCGCCTTGTCCAATGGGAAGGCCGCCGGGAGGCGTCCATTGAGGAGGGGGCCCTGTTGTGGTGGCAGCCCGGCTGACGGTGAGTGTCCTGGTTTTTTCTCCTTTTTATCAGTTTTTCTGCTTTTTTCCTTGGTTTTCTGTTCCCTGCCTGCCTCCCTGTGTTTTCTCCCCTGTGTGCTCTCTCTCCCTCTGCTCCTGAGCCCAGCCAACTACCTGCACCTCATCAGCCACCTCGTCAGCCTGCCACACCTGCCACATCACCTCATGACTGCCTGTATTTCAACCCCGGTTCTCCACACCATCCTTGCTTGATCGTCGTTGCTCCATACCCGGTGCCACCTCCACGTTCAGGCTCTCGTGTTTCTTGTTTTACTCTCACATTTACCCCGTGGTTTGTGTCTGTTCTCTCTAACCCTGTCTCTCTGTCTGTTTCCCTCCCAGGTACACTCACCCTCGTGCTCCGTTCACCGGCCCTCTCCACCTCGGACTTCCCCCACGGCGTCCTCAAAATGACAGTAATAAAGAAATACTTTTAGATAAGTAATTATATTATATTTGTAGGATCAAATGCCTTCTCAGAGGTATGTACAAATAAATAACTACGTGCCAATCTTCTCTGAGGCCGACCTAAAACCAGGCTCTCCAGAGAAACCATCGACGTGCTGGTCCAGATGTTGCCTCGGCTAAAGCCACATGGATGGAGCCATGAAATCGAGGTGGCTGTCCGTCTCTGCTGGCTTGCATGTGGTACCTCATACAGGGCCTTTCCGAAACTAGAGCCTCGCCACTTCCACTCCGACACGGAGCCAAAATCGAGCTCCCTAACCCGCAACAGCGACAACTTTCGGACCAACTCCCCTCTCCCCTCTCCCCACTGCGTAATTAGGATCTGACGTTAGCGCCGCACTCACTGCTGAAATACGTGGATCAAATAAACAACAGTGGTGTTAAGATTCCGGATCGATGTTGGAGAAAAGTGTTTTTTGTTTTTCTCAAATTTGATGGCTGTCTCCAAATAATTTAAAAAAAGGGCATGATTCTGACATTGTAAGATTTGCTGTCTCACCTCAAGTCAAATATGTCTTTCCAGCGTATTACTACTTGATGTACTACAACTGTTTATTTAGCTACCACCAAAAATATTTATAGAAGAGAATCCAAAACAATAAAAATAAAATAATAAAAAATAATGTAGACTATTTACAATTTATTTTTTTATAGCATCTGCCCTGTCAGAGGCTGCTCGCCGCTGCATCCTGCTCGCTGGCTCCTCCTCCCTCACCGCTGCCTCCTGCTCGCTGGCTCCTCCTCCCTCGCCGCTGCCTCCTGCTGGCACCTCTTCCCTCGCTCCCTCACCGCTGCCTCCTGCTCGCTGGCTCCTCTTCCCTCACCGCTGCATCCTGCTCGCTGGCTCCTCCTCCCTCACCGCTGCATCCTGCTCGCTGGCTCCTCCTCCCTCACCGCTGCATCCTGCTCGCTGGCACCTCCTCCCTCACCGCTGCCTCCTGCTCGCTGGCTCCTCTTCCCTCACCGCTGCCTCCTGCTCGCTGGCTCCTCCTCCCTCGCCGCTGCCTCCTGCTGGCACCTCTTCCCTCGCCGCTGCTCGCCGCTGCATCCTGCTCGCTGGC
>NC_060150.1:49657551-49659202 GCF_021292245.1 Micropterus dolomieu | reverse complement strand
AGGGACCGGGGGAGGCGGGGTAAATGCCCATGCAGGTGTGGGCTCTAAATCTGATAAAATCTCCCAGCCGATCCGCATCACACCAGTTCAGGCTGTAATATGACCCAGAGCCTTCAGACCTGATCGGAGCCCGTGTAGTCTGCACAGGTCAGTGCTGACAGTTAAATAAATGTTGCTGTGTCATTTGATGAAACTCACACCTCATCAGGCTGAAATGAACTCCCAGAAAAAGGGACTGTGTTTCTGTAGTGAATGATCAGGCTGCTCTAATCTGCTTCCGACAGATGCTCTAATGTTCACTGGAACCTCCAGATGTTTCTACTGTTCTAATGTTCACATGTTTCTGATCTGCAGCCTTTAGCGCTGGCAGCTGCTCTGACAGTGGACAGATGATGATGCTCCGAGGAGAGGACGTCTCATTTCATTAAAGGCCCGTTTCCTCCACTCCTCGAGCTCGCGGGTGGGAGGGACTAAGATGCGCCGCGAGGAGTCGCAAATTTGGGACCTCTGACTTCTGATCTTCAATACTCTGCGCTCAGGTACAACAGGTCCTCCCTGCCCCCCTCGTGATAAGCAGGTGGTCTAAAGTGAAAGAGGACCAAGTAAGGAGCAGAGAAGTCCAACATGCAGATGAACCTGAACACTCAGTGTGATCCTCCTGCAGACGGACAGCAGGTGGCGCTGCGGCTGCACTTCCCCTGTAATGTTTGTCCAGCACGATAACGCCGCATCTTCTGCAGTGGTCACCTGGCCTGAGCTTCTGGCCGCGGGTCCGAGCTCACCTTACCGACAGAGCTCACGCGCGTTCGTCACAACGAGGCTTTCGGGGAACGCGGCGCTGTTTGACCTGCTGTCTGTCTGGGTCCAGGTGTGAGGCTCACCTGTCCGCTGTGAGACTGGACCTGGACCGATAAGAAAAGAATCAATAAGTGTATTTACCATCGCAGCTCTGCATGTGAGACCATGTGGGATCTTTTTGGGGTCTGTTAACACACACACTGTTTTATTTATTTAATTTTTAAGTTACATTTTATTATTATTTATTGTGATTAATGAACTGTTTACAATTAATGGTTCATTTGTCATTTATTTGTAGCTTTGGCAAAATCGTTGTTTTACAATCATGCCAATAAAGCTGATTTGAATTGAACTGACGGACACATACAGGTACTACTGTTACTGATAAAGGTGTAGAGACTCCACCTTCAGGCAGTCGTGGGTCTGAGGATCTTCATCCAGAACAATAAAGATGATCCTAACAGAACAAAGAAGAAGCTAAGGTGGTTAAAGAGCTGAACTGGTAACTCACTCTGCTGGAGAACATCACAGAGCAGAGCCTGGCTGGACAACACTACAGAAAAAAACGCTGCTAGAGAACATCACAGAGCAGAGCCCAGCTGGACAACACTACAGAAAAAAACGCTGCTAGAGAACATCACAGAGCAGAGCCTGGCTGGAGAACACCATAGAACAAAACGCTGCTGGAGAACACCACAGAACAGAACCCTGCTGGAGAACATCACAGAGCAGAGCCTGGCTGGACAACACCATAGAACAAAACGCTGCTGGAGAACACCACAGAACAGAAGCCTTCTGGAGAACACCACAAAGCAGAGCCCAGCTGGAGAACACTACAGAAAAAAACGCTGCT
>NC_060150.1:49656475-49657531 GCF_021292245.1 Micropterus dolomieu | reverse complement strand
AACACTACAGAAAAAAACGCTGCTAGAGAACATCACAGAGCAGAGCCTGGCTGGAGAACACCATAGAACAAAACGCTGCTGGAGAACACCACAGAACAGAACCCTGCTGGAGAACATCACAGAGCAGAGCCTGGCTGGAGAACATCACAGAGCAGAGCCTGGCTGGAGAACACCATAGAACAAAACGCTGCTGGAGAACACCACAGAACAGAACCCTGCTGGAGAACACCACAAAGCAGAGCCCAGCTGGAGAACACTACAGAACAGAACCCTGCTGGAGAACATCACAGAGCAGAGCCCAGCTGGAGAACATCACAGAGCAGAGCCTGGCTGGACAACACCATAGAACAAAACGCTGCTGGAGAACACCACAGAACAGAAGCCTTCTGGAGAACACCACAAAGCAGAGCCCAGCTGGAGAACACTACAGAAAAAAACGCTGCTCGAGAACATCACAGAGCAGAGCCTGGCTGGAGAACACCATAGAACAAAACGCTGCTGGAGAACACCACAGAACAGAACCCTGCTGGAGAACACCACAGAACAGAACCCTGCTGGAGAACACCACAAAGCAGAGCCCAGCTGGAGAACACCACAGAACAGAACCCTGCTGGAGAACATCACAGAGCAGAGCCTGGCTGGACAACACCATAGAACAAAACGCTGCTGGAGAACACTACAGAACAGAACCCTGCTGGAGAACATCACAGAGCAGAGCCTGGCTGGAGAACACCATAGAACAAAACGCTGCTGGAGAACATCACAGAACAGAACCCTTCTGGAGAACATCACAGAGCAGAGCTCAGCTGGAGAACACCACAGAAAAAAACGCTGCTGGAGAACATCACAGAACAGAACCCTTCTGGAGAACACCACAGAGAAGAGCCTGGCTGGAGAACACCACAGAACAGAGCCCTGCTGGAGAACACCACAGAACAGAACCCTGCTGGAGAACACCACAGAGCAGAGCCCGGCTGGAGAACACCACAGAGCAGAACGATGCTGGAGAACACCACAGAGAAGAACGATGCTGGAGAACATCACAGAACAGAACGC
>NC_060150.1:49655936-49656375 GCF_021292245.1 Micropterus dolomieu | reverse complement strand
CCAGAACAATAAAGATGATCCTAACAGAACAAAGAAGAAGCTAAGGTGGTTAAAGAGCTGAACTGGTAACTCACTCTGCTGGAGAACATCACAGAGCAGAGCCTGGCTGGAGAACACCATAGAACAAAACGCTGCTGGAGAACATCACAGAACAGAACCCTTCTGGAGAACATCACAGAGCAGAGCTCAGCTGGAGAACACCACAGAAAAAAACGCTGCTGGAGAACATCACAGAACAGAACCCTTCTGGAGAACACCACAGAGAAGAGCCTGGCTGGAGAACACCACAGAACAGAGCCCTGCTGGAGAACACCACAGAACTGAGCCCTGCTGGAGAACATCACAGAGCAGAGCCTGGCTGGAGAACACCACACAACAGAACGCTGCTGGAGAACACCACAGAGCAGAGCCCGGCTGGAGAACACCACAGAGCAGAACG
>NC_060150.1:49653174-49655836 GCF_021292245.1 Micropterus dolomieu | reverse complement strand
AAAACGCTGCTGGAGAACATCACAGAACAGAACCCTTCTGGAGAACACCACAGAGAAGAGCCTGGCTGGAGAACACCACAGAACAGAGCCCTGCTGGAGAACACCACAGAACTGAGCCCTGCTGGAGAACATCACAGAGCAGAGCCCTGCTGGAGAACATCACAGAGCAGAGCCTGGCTGGAGAACACCACACAACAGAACGCTGCTGGAGAACACCACAGAGCAGAGCCCGGCTGGAGAACACCACAGAGCAGAACGATGCTGGAGAACACCACAGAGAAGAACGATGCTGGAGAACATCACAGAACAGAACGCTGCTGGAGAACATCACAGAACAGAACACTGCTGGAGAACATAGAACAGAACCCTTCTGGAGAACATCACAGAGCAGAGCTCAGCTGGAGAACACCACAGAACAGAACCCTCCTGGAGAACATCACAGAGCAGAGCCTGGCTGGAGAACACCATAGAACAGAACGCTGCTGGAGAACACCACAGAACAGAACGCTGCTGGAGATCACCACAGAACAGAAGCCTTCTGGAGAACACCACAGAGTAGAGTCCGCCTGGAGAACACCACAGAACAAAACCCTTCTGGAGAACACCACAGAGCAGAACGCTGCTGGAGAACACCACAGAGAAGAGCCCTGCTGGAGAACACCACAGAACTGAGCCCTGCTGGAGAACATCACAGAGCAGAGCCCTGCTGGAGAACATCACAGAGCAGAGCCTGGCTGGAGAACACCACACAACAGAACGCTGCTGGAGAACACCACAGAGCAGAGCCCGGCTGGAGAACACCACAGAGCAGAACGATGCTGGAGAACACCACAGAGAAGAACGATGCTGGAGAACATCACAGAACAGAACGCTGCTGGAGAACATCACAGAACAGAACACTGCTGGAGAACATAGAACAGAACCCTTCTGGAGAACATCACAGAGCAGAGCTCAGCTGGAGAACACCACAGAACAGAACCCTCCTGGAGAACATCACAGAGCAGAGCCTGGCTGGAGAACACCATAGAACAGAACGCTGCTGGAGAACACCACAGAACAGAACGCTGCTGGAGAACACCACAGAACAGAAGCCTTCTGGAGAACACCACAGAGTAGAGTCCGCCTGGAGAACACCACAGAACAAAACCCTTCTGGAGAACACCACAGAGCAGAACCCTTCTGGAGAACACCACAGAGAAGAGCCTGGCTGGAGAACACCACAGAACAGAGCCCTGCTGGAGAACACCACAGAACTGAGCCCTGCTGGAGAACACCACAGAACTGAGCCCTGCTGGAGAACATCACAGAGCAGAGCCCTGCTGGAGAACATCACAGAGCAGAGCCTGGCTGGAGAACATCACACAACAGAACGCTGCTGGAGAACACCACAGAGCAGAGCCCGGCTGGAGAACACCACAGAGCAGAACGCTGCTGGAGAACACCACAGAGAAGAACGCTGCTGGAGAACACCACAGAGAAGAACGCTGCTGGAGAACATCACAGAACAGAACACTGCTGGAGAACATAGAACAGAACCCTTCTGGAGAACACCACAGAACAGAACCCTTCTGGAGAACACCACAGAACAGAACCCTCCTGGAGAACATCACAGAGCAGAGCCTGGCTGGAGAACACCATAGAACAAAACGCTGCTGGAGAACACCATAGAACAGAACGCTGCTGGAGATCACCACAGAACAGAAGCCTTCTGGAGAACACCACAGAGTAGAGTCCGCCTGGAGAACACCACAGAACAAAACCCTTCTGGAGAACACCACAGAGCAGAACCCTTCTGGAGAACACCACAGAGAAGAGCCCTGCTGGAGAACACCACAGAACTGAGCCCTGCTGGAGAACATCACAGAGCAGAGCCCTGCTGGAGAACATCACAGAGCAGAGCCTGGCTGGAGAACATCACACAACAGAACGCTGCTGGAGAACACCACAGAGCAGAGCCCGGCTGGAGAACACCACAGAGCAGAACGCTGCTGGAGAACACCACAGAGAAGAACGCTGCTGGAGAACACCACAGAGAAGAACGCTGCTGGAGAACATCACAGAACAGAACACTGCTGGAGAACATAGAACAGAACCCTTCTGGAGAACACCACAGAACAGAACCCTTCTGGAGAACACCACAGAACAGAACCCTCCTGGAGAACATCACAGAGCAGAGCCTGGCTGGAGAACACCATAGAACAAAACGCTGCTGGAGAACACCATAGAACAGAACGCTGCTGGAGATCACCACAGAACAGAAGCCTTCTGGAGAACACCACAGAGTAGAGTCCGCCTGGAGAACACCACAGAACAAAACCCTTCTGGAGAACACCACAGAGCAGAGCCCTTCTGGAGAACACCACAGAGAAGAGCCCTGCTGGAGAACACCACAGAACTGAGCCCTGCTGGAGAACATCACAGAGCAGAGCCCTGCTGGAGAACATCACAGAGCAGAGCCTGGCTGGAGAACATCACACAACAGAACGCTGCTGGAGAACACCACAGAGCAGAGCCCGGCTGGAGAACACCACAGAGCAGAACGCTGCTGGAGAACACCACAGAGAAGAACGCTGCTGGAGAACACCACAGAGAAGAACGCTGCTGGAGAACATCACAGAACAGAACACTGCTGGAGAACATAGAACAGAACCCTTCTGGAGAA
>NC_060150.1:49634688-49653154 GCF_021292245.1 Micropterus dolomieu | reverse complement strand
ACCATAGAACAAAACGCTGCTGGAGAACACCATAGAACAGAACGCTGCTGGAGATCACCACAGAACAGAAGCCTTCTGGAGAACACCACAGAGTAGAGTCCGCCTGGAGAACACCACAGAACAAAACCCTTCTGGAGAACACCACAGAGCAGAGACTGGCTGGAGAACACCACAGAGCAGAACGCTGCTGGAGAACATCACTGAACAGAGCGCTGCTGGAGAACATCACAGACCAGAGCCCGGATGGAGAACACCACAGAGCAGAACGCTGCTGGAGAACACCACAGAACAGAACGCTGCTGGAGATCACCACAGAACAGAAGCCTTCTGGAGAACACCACAAAGCAAAGCCTGGCTGGACAACACCATAGAACAGAACTCTGCTGAAGAACACCACAAAGCAGAGCCCAGCTGGAGAACACTACAGAACAGAACCCTGCTGGAGAACACCATAGAACAGAACGCTGCTGGAGAACACCACACAACAGAACGCTGCTGGAGAACACCACAGAGCAGAGCCCGGCTGGAGAACACCATAGAACAGAACGCTGCTGGAGAACACCACAGAACAGAACGCTGCTGGAGAACACCACAGAACAGAACGCTGCTGGAGATCACCACAGAACAGAAGCCTTCTGGAGAACACCACAGAGTAGAGTCCGCCTGGAGAACACCACAGAACAAAACCCTTCTGGAGAACACCACAGAGCAGAACGCTGCTGGAGAACATCACTGAACAGAGCGCTGCTGGAGAACATCACAGAACAGAGCCCGGATGGAGAACACCACAGAGCAGAACGCTGCTGGAGAACACCACAGAACAGAACGCTGCTGGAGATCACCACAGAACAGAAGCCTTCTGGAGAACACCACAGAGTAGAGTCCGCCTGGAGAACACCACAGAACAAAACCCTTCTGGAGAACACCACAGAGCAGAGTCCGCCTGGAGAACACCACAGAGCAGAACCCTACTGGAGAACACCACAGAACAGAACGCTGCTGGAGAACATCACAGAGCAGAGCCTGGCTGGAGAACACCATAGAGCAGAACGCTGCTGGAGAACACCACAGAAAAGAAGCCTCCTGGAGAACACCACAGAGTAGAGTCCGCCTGGAGAACACCACAGAACAAAACCCTTCTGGAGAACACCACAGAGCAGAACGCTGCTGGAGAACACCACAGAACAGAACGCTGCTGGAGATCACCACAGAACAGAAGCCTTCTGGAGAACACCACAGAGTAGAGTCCGCCTGGAGAACACCACAGAACAAAACCGTTCTGGAGAACACCACAGAGCAGAACCCTGCTGGAGAACATCACAGAGCGGAGCCTGGCTGGAGAACACCATAGAACAAAACGCTGCTGGAGAACACCACAGAGCAGAACCCTGCTGGAGAACATCACAGAGCAAAGCCTGGCTGGACAACACCATAGAACAAAACGCTGCTGGAGAACACCATAGATCAGAACCCTGCTGGAGAACATCACAGAGCAGAGCCCAGCTGGAGAACACCACAGAAAAAAACGCTGCTGGAGAACATCACAGAGCAGAGCCTGGCTGGAGAACACCATAGAGCAGAACGCTGCTGGAGAACACCACAGAACAGAAGCCTTCTGGAGAACATCACAGAGCAGAGCTCAGCTGGAGAACACCACAGAAAAAAACGCTGCTGGAGAACATCACAGAACAGAACCCTTCTGGAGAACACCACAGAGAAGAGCCTGGCTGGAGAACACCACAGAACAGAGCCCTGCTGGAGAACACCACAGAACTGAGCCCTGCTGGAGAACATCACAGAGCAGAGCCTGGCTGGAGAACACCACACAACAGAACGCTGCTGGAGAACACCACAGAGCAGAGCCCGGCTGGAGAACACCACAGAGCAGAACGCTGCTGGAGAACATCACAGAACAGAACACTGCTGGAGAACACCACAGAACAGAAGCCTTCTGGAGAACACCACAGAACCCTCCTGGAGAACATCACAGAGCGGAGCCTGGCTGGAGAACACCACAGAACAGAACGCTGCTGGAGAATACCACAGAACAGAACGCTGCTGGAGATCACCACAGAACAGAAGCCTTCTGGAGAACACCACAGAGTAGAGTCCGCCTGGAGAACACCACAGAACAAAACCCTTCTGGAGAACACCACAGAGCAGAGCCCAGCTGGAGAACACCACAGAGCAGAACGCTGCTGGAGAACATCACTGAACAGAGCGCTGCTGGAGAACATCACAGAGCAGACCGCTGCTGGAGAACATCACAGAGCAGAGCC
The DNA here is from genome assembly GCF_021292245.1 of Micropterus dolomieu. Classification (NCBI taxonomy): domain Eukaryota; kingdom Metazoa; phylum Chordata; class Actinopteri; order Centrarchiformes; family Centrarchidae; genus Micropterus; species Micropterus dolomieu. The sequence goes on along the minus strand of NC_060150.1, from coordinate 49,650,875 downwards.
CGGATGGAGAACACCACAGAGCAGAACGCTGCTGGAGAACACCACAGAACAGAACGCTGCTGGAGATCACCACAGAACAGAAGCCTTCTGGAGAACACCACAGAACAAAACCCTTCTGGAGAACACCACAGAGCAGAGCCCGGCTGGAGAACACCACAGAGCAGAACGCGGCTGGAGAACATCACTGAACAGAGCACTGCTGGAGAACATCACAGAGCAGAGCCCGGATGGAGAACACCACAGAGCAGAACGCTGCTGGAGAACACCACAGAACAGAACGCTGCTGGAGATCACCACAGAACAGAAGCCTTCTGGAGATCACCACAGAACAGAAGCCTTCTGGAGAACGCCACAGAGTAGAATCCGCCTGGAGAACACCACAGAACAAAACCCTTCTGGAGAACACCACAGAGCAGAGCCCGGCTGGAGAACACCACAGAGCAGAGCCCTGCTGGAGAACACCACAGAACAGAGCCCGGCTGGAGAACACCACAGAACAGAACGCTGCTGGAGATCACCACAGAACAGAAGCCTTCTGGAGAACGCCACAGAGTAGAATCCGCCTGGAGAACACCACAGAACAAAACCCTTCTGGAGAACACCACAGAGCAGAGCCCGGCTGGAGAACACCACAGAGCAGAGCCCTGCTGGAGAACACCACAGAACAGAGCCCGGCTGGAGAACACCACAGAACAGAACGCTGCTGGAGATCACCACAGAACAGAAGCCTTCTGGAGAACGCCACAGAGTAGAATCCGCCTGGAGAACACCACAGAACAAAACCCTTCTGGAGAACACCACAGAGCAGAGCCCGGCTGGAGAACACCACAGAGCAGAGCCCTGCTGGAGAACACCACAGAACAGAGCCCGGCTGGAGAACACCACAGAACAGAACGCTGCTGGAGATCACCACAGAACAGAAGCCTTCTGGAGAACGCCACAGAGTAGAATCCGCCTGGAGAACACCACAGAACAAAACCCTTCTGGAGAACACCACAGAGCAGAGCCCGGCTGGAGAACACCACAGAGCAGAGCCCTGCTGGAGAACACCACAGAACAGAGCCCGGCTGGAGAACACCACAGAACAGAACGCTGCTGGAGATCACCACAGAACAGAAGCCTTCTGGAGAACGCCACAGAGTAGAATCCGCCTGGAGAACACCACAGAACAAAACCCTTCTGGAGAACACCACAGAGCAGAGCCCGGCTGGAGAACACCACAGAGCAGAACGCTGCTGGAGATCACCACAGAACAGAAGCCTGCTGGAGATCACCACAGAACAAAACCCTTCTGGAGAACACCACAGAGCAGAGCCCGGCTGGAGAACACCACAGAGCAGAACGCTGCTGGAGAACAACACAGAACAGAACGCTGCTGGAGAACAACACAGAACAGAACGCTGCTGGAGAACACCACAGAGCAGAACCCTGAGATAATTGCAAAAACGCAAAGTTGATTGTTATACCGCCACCATGAGGTCTGTGAGGGCCTGAGTAGAGGGTGGAATTTGTAACCTACCTGCCAATTTTGGTGAGTTTTCGTCCAGCAGTTTTTGCTGCCCAAACTCTTTTAGCGTAGAAAAAGAAGAAAGAAGGAGAATCAGAACAGGATCCCTATATATGAAATATATTTCATCAATAAGGAGACAGACAGGTGAGCAGACAGACAGGTGAGCAGAGAGACAGGTGAGTAGACAGACAGGTGAGCAGAGAGACAGGTGAGCAGACAGACAGGTGAGCAGAGACAGGTGAGCAGAGAGACAGGTGAGCAGAGACAGGTGAGCAGACAGACAGGTGAGCAGAGACAGGTGAGCAGAGAGACAGGTGAGCAGAGAGACAGGTGAGCAGAGAGACAGGTGAGCAGAGACAGGTGAGCAGACAGACAGGTGAGCAGAGAGACAGGTGAGCAGAGAGACAGGTGAGCAGAGACAGGTGAGCAGAGACAGGTGAGCAGAGAGACAGGTGAGCAGAGAGACAGGTGAGCAGAGACAGGTGAGCAGACAGACAGGTGAGCAGACAGACAGGTGAGCAGAGAGACAGGTGAGCAGAGAGACAGGTGAGCAGACAGACAGGTAGCTGACGTCCTCTCGTCCTCTAATTGATGATTAATGAGTTTGTTTGTTTTGGGAGAAACACTGGAGTGTTTACACAACACACACACACACACACACACAACAGGTGAGCAGGTGAGCAGATGTGTGTGTCTGAATCAGCAGCTTCAGAACCAGAACCTGAGCCTTACAGCGTCCCTGACCTCTGATCAGTTTAATTATCCAGGTCTGACAGGATTCTGGTTCTCAGAGACCACAGGTCTGGCTGCTGGTCCACAGTCTGCCACAGCTGTCCCTGTCTGCTGTCTCTGGGTCCTATTCAGACTCTGTGTACTGAACTCAGTCAGGGTCCAGACTCACTCTCAGCTGATCAGAAGTGGGAGGGGCTCAGAGTAACTTCAGCGTTTAATCTGTGTGGACCCGGGGGTTCAGAGCTGCCTGCATTCCCCTAGAACCAGAACCACCTGAGCCACATCCTGGTCCACTGAGAGGCTGGATCCAGAGTCCGAGGAGGAGACAATGTTAATGTTAGACCGTGAAGTGAAGTGAAGAGTGTCAGTTCAGATGTGTAACTTTCATTCAGTAAATCCTTGTGTAGTAAAATCCGCAGGTCCGAGTCCTGAACTTTGGGCTAAAACTCAGCAGTTTGCCAATTCTTTACTGAAGCAGAAGAAACCAGAACCAGAACCTGTTCCGACCCTTTATATTTAATATTAACCATCTGTGACGTCATCAAGAAAACAATAAACACCGTCAGATCAATAATCACTGAAGTCTGATTATAAACGCCCCCCCCCCCCCCCCCCCCCCCCCCCCCCCCCCCCCCCCCTCGGCCCCTCCCCCTCCTGTCTGCCAGCTCGCGCCTGTCTCACCTGTCTGTTCACTCCTACCTGAAGACTCACCGGAGCCGCACGCGCTGTCGGGAGGAGCCGCGCGCAGGGTCTGAGAAACTTTAACGAGTTTCAACTCCGAGCAGCTTCCGGTTCCTAAAACATTATTTCTCTTTTATTTCGGCTTCCTTTTGGTTTTATTGTTTCCCCTCCTGTCTGAACTGAACCTGGAGGATCCGGACCAAGACCAGGACAAGGACCAAGACCAGGACCAGGAGGATGTCCCGGGCGGAGGAGCGCGAGGAGGCGGACTGTGTGTGTTCGGTCGGGATGAAGTTCACGTGGGACATCAACGACCCCAAACTGCCGCAGGTAACCACCCGACCTGGTCCGGGTCCGGTTAAAGATCTTTAAACCTGCTCGCGAGGTTCCTCCTTCAGACTGTCGCTAAAATAAAATGTTAATATTATAAAGGAAAAAGAAACTGAGCCGCGTCTCTGGCTTAAATGCTGTGAAAGTTGTACGGAGTTTGGTGGAGGCTGGTGCGCGCTTTCTCTGGAGCTGCGGAGGTTTAATGACGTGAAAAGAGTTTACGTACAGTGTCATATTTAATCAGTTTAATATGTTCATACAAAATATAACTTAATAAATAAACTGCGGCGTTTTATAATTCTCCTAAATACTCAGAAATGTGTACAGAGTTTGGTTTAAGGATTTCTCAAAAGAATTTATTCACATATTTGAGACATGATTATAACAAACTCTGTCTCCCATAAACGATATTATGTAAAACAAATGTAACATAAATAAAATGTTTTTAGAACAATATGAGGACACGTGTCTCACAAAATGTTGATCAATAACCTGATTAAAGGAGTTCGATCAGAATTTTAACCGCTGATTATTTTAATTCTACTGATGACTAAAAACAGTGTAAAGTAAATCACAGCTGACAGTGAAGAGAACTTTAAGATCATGTTGATGATTCACAGAAAACCATTTAATATCTCACTGAATTTATATAATTGTATTTGTTTAAATACTATAAATATTGTATAGAGTTTGGCTGGAGGCTAAAATCAGTGGTTTCTCAGGTGGAGTTCTGCTGGAGGAGTCTGACGCCTCTGTTTATTCTCAACTCTCACATGGGTTACAGGATTATTAGAGGGATGTAAATTCAGAGATTTACTGACTGATGTTTGGTACCAACAGCTGTAATTGTTGTTTTAAAGACAATATTTTTACTGTTTTAATCTGAAAACTACAGATTTAATTGTGAACAAACGCTGATTTGATTTATGTCATGTCAAACAGAAGATTACAGAAAACCATTAAATATCTTAATAATATATCTTAATCAATATGTCTATATTGTTTTGTTCATTCAGTGTGTATATTAGTGTTGTCTATTCTGTAGTTTATGTCTGATTTTATTTTTATTATATTATTATTTTATTATTGTATAAGTAAGCACATCGTAAGTCAAATTCCTCATATGTGTACACATACCTGGCAATAAAACTGATTCTGATTCTGATAAATAAAATAAAAATATATTTTTTATATGAATAAAAATTAAAACTATATATTGAATGTATATGTTTGTATTTGTTGAAATACTAAAAATATTGTATAGAGTTTGGTTGGAGGAGTCTGCCGCCTCTTTGTAGTTGGAACTCTCAGGATACTTGTTATATATCGTGTTAATAATACAGGATAAATTAAGACGTTTAATAACTGATGTTTGGCACCAACAGCCGTTTCAGTGTGACCAGGTGGCGTTTGAGGTTCCTCAACACGTTGAACCAGCTCGTCCGTTTATTAACACGCTCCTCGTCGTGTTGATGAAACATTCAGTCTCTCTGGAAACATTTAAGGTTCAGTTAGTTTTACATAAAGTCATTTTTAGGGGAGTTTGTTTTAATCAGGATTTCTAAAAGTTTAGAAGTTCCCCTGAGAAACGCTTTATTTTTTAATTTCATTTAACTATTTATTCAGAATCCCTGTAAATCTGTACGTTCTGAATCTTTCTCCACTCTCAGTAAATCTTTTGGAAATCAAAGCAAAGTTTGATGAGTTTTTACCTAAAATTGGTTCCTTGTTAATATTAATATATTTATTTAAATATTACGATATTTATTCTGAAGTCTGTTGGCCTGTGTGTAACCTGTTTAACATAATCAAACCCTCAGATTCCCACATAAATAATGGACTGGAGCCAACAACCAAACTATGTGCAAGTTTTTATTCATTTAAGAAAACAACAGAATAAGCAAATACATTTCCTTTAAATGTTGTTTCTGTATATTCTGAAATTGTCTTCACAGCCTCTCGCGTCTCTAGCTTTTGTTTACTATATATACATATATATCACGTTAAAATATTTTCACTAAATTATTTTAATTTCATTAATTTTTTTGCCTAAAAACAGTAAATTATTAATAATTAATTAAAATCTGATTTGATGTTAAACTGTTCTTTTTAGGAGACGCAGTTTGTTGTAATCAGGATTTTATGGACTCTGAGGACGTGTGTTCAGCAGAACTCCACTCAGGAAATCACAGATTAAAGCTTCCATCCCAACTCTGTACATTTTACACGAGTTTCTAAGAAAATGACCAAATGAACTGCTGTTCTGTTGTTTCAGAACTTCTCCACACTGTCAGGTCTTTTGACCGTAGTCTTATTGGTAGGATCTGAGAAAGCAAAACGTAAACAGACTTCAGGACACATGGTTATATCCGATAACATTATTTAGTGTCTGATGTTTGGATTATTTTCTAACACCAACATTGTTTTTTAAAATCTTTGTCCCGTTTTGAAAAGTACAGATTTAAACTGTGAACAGACGCTGAGCTGATTTACTTCATGTCAAACAGTCAGATGTTACTGAGGATTCTCATTTCATCAGCTGATCAGTTCCCATCAGTCAGATCTATTGATTGATGTATTTAAAGGGACAGAGCACAATAATTTAGTATCATCAGTATCGTTTAGTCAGAGGCGCGTTTTCACGTGTCGTCCCCGGCGGGTGGCCTCAGAGGTCAGAATGAAATCTGAATATTTACTGTAAAGGGGCAGCTGTTCTGTGTGATTCTGATCCAACAGGTCAGGAACAGACTCGGAGATCACAGACTTCGTGTCTTCAGCCTCTTCGTCTCAGTCTTGATGTGGGGTCAGCGTGGCGTCCTCTTACTGCAGCCGGTAGCTTGATCCAGATCTCTGAACCCTGAACGCGTCACTGCTCTGCACCACCGGCTCATTCCACTTTAATGTGTTCACTAATGTGTAGTTATGATGTGCAGCACGAAAACGTTTTCATGGCTCTTTTAAAAAGGGACTCTGGTGGTTTGAGCGTTTCAAGATTCAAGTTTGCTTTATTTGTTCCGAGGGAGCTTCGTCCTGGACAGAAAGGCCGCCACACGTTAAAGCACTTACAGTTGGTTCAATAAGACACAAACAGGAAATACAGCACAGCCTCCCTACAGTTTTGATTTGTTTGACCTTTATTTAAACTCATGAGATTCAAAGACAGGCAGCAGCACCGTCCCAGTAATCAGTCAGAGCGTCTACAGTTAGAGTGTGCAGCCCCACGTCATTTAAAAGCAACCAGAGAAGCGGCTCCTGGACATTCAGGACATTTTGCAGCTGAGGAGCCGAATACTGAAAGGCCCCTGTTCCCAACTCAGTCCGGACTTGAGGGGCAGATAGTAGTAATAAGTCCTCAGAACGAAGACAGCATCTTCCTGTGCCTTTCTTTTGGATGTAGGTCTGTAGGTCTGGGGGAAGCAGACCGAGAACAGCCTTGTAAATAAGAGGGGGCCAGTGATTAAGTCTACGGGTGATATCCGGTCCTGAACAGAGTTTGCAGAAAGCATAAAAGAAGAACATAGAAAGTCCCGGGGGCCTTCAGAGCATCATTCAGGAGGGGAACAGTTCCTGGAAGTGCTGCTCTGATGGGATTTGTTTGATTTGTTTGAAGTGAGATCCAGTGGAACGCCACGGTGTCTGGATCCTGAGTCTGGATCAGACTCAGTCAAAGTTCAGCATTTATACAGTTTCTACCCGCTGAGCCAATCAAATCACAGGATTCACTTTAATGACCTCCTTATTACATATTAATGAGCCAAAAGAGTCAGAGAAATAAAGATGTTACGGACAGAAGGCTGAAGGTGACCTGAAGGCTGTGAAGCAGCTGACTCAGCTCTCCGTCTGTTGTTGGCCAAACAGAAAAAACTGGTTTTTATATTTTTGTTTTCAGTGAAACCAAACAGCCTCTCTCCGGTCTGGAGTCAGCTCTCTCTGTGACTGACTGATCCGGAGTCAGCTCTCTGTGACTGACTGATCCGGAGTCAGCTCTCTCTGACTGATCCGGAGTCAGCTCTCTCTGTGACTGACTGATCCGGAGTCAGCTCTCTCTGACTGATCCGGAGTCAGCTCTCTGTGACTGATCCGGAGTCAGCTCTCTGTGACTGATCCGGAGTCAGCTCTCTCTGTGACTGACTGATCCGGAGTCAGCTCTCTCTGTGACTGACTGATCCGGAGTCAGCTCTCTCTGTGACTGACTGATCCGGAGTCAGCTCTCTGTGACTGACTGATCCGGAGTCAGCTCTCTGTGACTGACTGATCCGGAGTCAGCTCTCTCTGTGACTGATCCGGAGTTTTCAGTTCTCAGAAAGTTCAAACTCCTGCGATGAACTTTAAATATAAATTATTAAAAACTGTCAGTGTTTTTAAGTCAGCTGGATGACGGACGAAGACACGAGCAGTACAACAGATACTACACACAGTACACACACCGGAAATGTTGTTGTGTTCAAAAGCAAACTTTTAGTGCATGAAACCTCAGACTGATCAGGTGTTAATGCTGGTTTGTAGCAGAGGTCAGCCCTGTGCGCCAACAGCACGCTGTGTTAATCCAAGTTCATCACTTAAAAGGCTGACTGATCTTCAGGGTTAGAGAAGCCTCTAGCAGCCACGGCAGCGCCGCTTAACAACTGGTTAAAGAAACTTCTTCAGACTGGCCGAGGATGTGGAGCTTCAGCAGCTGCTGGTTCCCAGAATACTCCGGGAGGCTGCTGGCCTGCAGAGCACTTTGAACTTCCCAGGAAATGTGCTGCACCATTACATCCTCACTCCTGACTCGCCACACGCTGACGCTTGGTCAGGACCCTTTAGCGTCACTTTTAGACGTTTAGGGCTCCGCGGTCAAGTTAGCAACGCTTAGCAACAACAAATATGCAACGTCCAGTTACACTTTCAAAATAAAACGCTAGCATTTCAAAACGTCGGCACTTTGAAACGGCACATTATTAAAGTTGTGAAACGTTGCAGTTTGGTTCAGTTTAGGCAACAAAATTATTTGGTTAAGGTTCGGAACAGATCATGGTTTGGGTTAAAATAACTACGTAGGTCAGTTAACACACAAGTTAACTAACGTCACTGCATAACTTAAATAAATATATTGAATGTTGACTTTTTGTTTCACACAGGAGACAAACCCCGGTCTCCTGGTTCAAAGTGAGGGTTCTGCCCCTCCATCCACCCGATCCACCTCTTACTCAGTCTGTTCTGTTCGATATCATATACCTGCCTTCACCGTCACAAGCTGGCGCTACAGGCCTTCCCCCACTGCGCTGAACTATGACGCTGTAGGGATCCCCAGTACGTTACAAACTGACGCCGAGGGGTCTTGACCGTGCGTCCATATGTGACGAGTCGCGGAGTGAGAACGGTCTTTCTTTGATCAATCTGATGTTATTTTAATGGAAACAAGGACCTTTCTACGTCGACTGGTAGCGGACAGCGCTGGGGAGGAACTAGTTACATGTAATTCAGTTACATCATTTAATTACAAAATAAACCTAACTGTACTCTCACAGTTACTGATAAAAATGTTGATGATTACCCCGAACACATCTACACATCTGAATATCTTCTGTAAAAAGCTCGGCTGTATGTTTAATATTCATTTTGTTGCTTTGCACGTTTTTCATGTTTTGCTGTTTCCATTTAGTTTCTCCTGTCTGTCTGTCTGCAGGACACGAAGCAGTTCGACCCGTTTCAGGAGTGGACAGACGGTTACGTTCGGTTCATCTACAGCGGTGAGAAACCTGCACGCAGGAACCATGAATCAGTAAAGCTAATTAAGCTCCACAGCAGTTTAACCAATCAGGACCTTCAGTGGAAACAATCCAAGTGAATTTAAATGTCTCTACTGTTACTGTTTGCCAGTTGAGCCCTTGAAGCTGATGCAGTACTTGTACTTGTTGTGTCCACAAGGTTGAAGTGAGTCGCTTTGGATAAAACCACCAGCTGAATAAATGTAGTGTCAGTGTTGTTTGTTTTTACCTGAAGATAAGAACAGTCAGACAGATTAAGCTAACTCAGCTGACATGTTGTTTTCCCAGCAGCAGTAACCGGTCCTCTGGTCCAGCTAACTGCTCGTTGCTGCTGGAAACATGAACACTCACTGTTGGCTTGTTTGTAGGCGAGGATAAGAACGCTCAGAGACATCTTTCCGGCTGGGCGATGAGAAACACCAACAACCACAACTGTCAGATCCTGAAGAAGTCCTGTCTCGGCGTGGTGGTCTGTTCCCGGGGCTGCACGCTGCCCGACGGGTCAAGACTGCAGCTCCGTCCCGCCATCTGCGACAAGGCACGGCAGAAACAGCAGAGTAAGACAAACCAGAACCTGTTCAGGTCTCCTGCACCTGGGGCCCTGTTTGCCTGACCGGACTCTTTGTGTTTCAGAGAAGCTGTGTCCGAGCTGTAACGCCACCCTGGAGTTGCTGCCGTGTCGCGGCCACAGCGGTTACCCCGTCACCAACTTCTGGAGGATCGACGGAAAGGCCATCTTCTTCCAGGTCACCGCAGTTACCCTAACAGACACACACAGGCTAACATGCTAAACAAGCTAACTGGCTAAACGCCGCAGCACATTCAGGCGCCGAAAACAATCTGAAAGTTCATACCAGATTCTGAATGGTAAACCAGTCCTTGGAAATCTAAACCAGTTCCTTAAAGCCTGTCCAAGATGACATGTACTTTGGACTGTCCAAGCTACATGTCGTCTTGGACAATGTCTCCCACCCGCTCCATGACGTGCTGCTCAAACACAGGAGCACTTTAAGTGCAAGACTCATTCCCCCAAAATGCACCACAGAGCGCCACAGGAAGTCATTCCTGCCTGTGGCCATCAAACTCTATAACTCCTCCCTCTAAGTGTCTGACACACGGATGCTTAGTTAGTTTTAAACTGGACATTATTATCTGTTTTGTGCGATAACACCTGCTTAATTACTTAATGTGCAAAACTCTGCAGCTATTTATTCATTATTACTGTTCAGCATAAGAATTATTTAACTATGTAAATATTGTACATATCCACACTCCTTTATATTGTCTTTATTTTATATTTTCTTTATATACCAACATCGCTATCTTTATTTATATTCCTATTGCCTTTTGCGCAGTGTGAGAAACTGTGACACAGAGGGATCAATAAAGTATTTCTGATTCTTATTGTAAAGAGGAAGCATTTTAAAAAGACCGGACAATCTGGACAGCTGGTTTAAACCAAATAACCAGATCTTTGATGTTTACATAGGTTGACTTGACTTGGCAGGTCTAAACCAAATCCTGGGAGTCTAAATAGATTTAAAACAATATCTGAAAGCACAAACAAATTTAAACAAGGCCTTCACCATCTAAACAGGTTTAAACTGGATAATGACAATATAAACTAGGCCTTAGCTAGATTCCAGTAGCCTTAACCGATTTAAACCAGATACGGCACTAAAGCAATACTAAAAGCGTAAAAATATTTAAATAATCTCCAGACAGTCTGAACAGGTCAATAAAACAAATTAAAAAAAATCAGACAATATGTACAATCTAGATTCTGACACTGAACCAGATCCTGGATGTCTAAATGGGGATCTAAAAGCAAAACAGATTTGAACAAGGTTCTGAGAGTCTGGACAGATTTAAACCAAGTCCTGGCAGAACCTGCAATGTAAACCTCTTCATACCAGATACCGGTAGTCTGAATGGGTAAAAACCAGATTCTGACCATCCAAACAGGGCCAAACACATCCTCACAGTGTAAAAACCCAATCCTGGACCTTTAAATATGATAATAACTAGAGGTGTCACAACAAAACCAGATTCTGAAGGTCTGAATGAGTCCCAGTCAGATCCTGGAAGTTTAAACGTCTTGTGGTCCTTCAGGCTAAAGGAGTCCATGATCATCCCAGACCAGAGTCCAAGTCCGAGACTGAAGCCAGGAGAAGCTCAGTGAAGAGACGAGTCAGCTCTCCGCCGTTCACACCCAAGAGACGACTCATCGAAACACAGGTCGACTACAACAAACAAGAACAGCAGCTGTTTGTTAATGTTGGTGTTGTTTATTGTTTGTTTATTGTTTGTTTGTTGTTTCCTGTTTCAGGCTTTGGGCCCCACCCTCCTCTCCTGCGTCGATCCATCAGACAGACTGTCCTTCATCGAGCCGAACTTCCCACAGCATTACCCAGCATTCCAGAGCCCAGAGCCCTACTACAACCCCCACAATGCACTAGGGGACACCCCGCCCACACTACAGAAACCAGCCAATCCCAGGCTTTACATGGGCCGGCCCAGCTATGAGTTCCAAGGATACCTGACCTCGCCTTCCTATCCTATGACCTCTGACCTCTGTGACCCCAGGTCAGCCTCACACCTACCCAAATCCCTGATGGTTCCAGATGCCAGTTTAAACAGGATCTGATCCAAGCAGATCTTCATAGTCTAAACAGGTCTAAACTAGATTCTGGTTTTGTGTGCAGGGTGGCCCCAGTCCTGGGATCCTCATCCTCCTCCTCTTCATCATCGGCTCCTCTCTCCTCCTCCTCCTTCGACCCCCAGACCAAGTCTCCCGCAGGCTGGAAGGACCTGCTGAAGAGCTCCGCCCCCTACGGTGACAACCACCACTATTACAGCACCGAGTACCCCTGCCGTTACCCCACTAATGCCCCAGGGTCCCCCGCAGCGCTGCAGACCATCATCACCACGACCACCAAGGTGAGTAACAACAGTAACTAAGAGGGGCTGGCACTGACCGTTACTGTTACTGTCACATTAAAACCAGTTCTGATCCTCCTCAGGTCTCCTATCAACCCTGTCCAAAGCCTCCTGCATCGCTGCCTTCCTACCCGTCCTGTCCTAAACCTTCGGCCGGACTCTCGTCCTACCAGTCCTGCGCTCCCCCAAAACCTCCAGGCCTGCCCGGCTGCTCCTCCATGATGGATGATGCCTCCCCTTCCTCATACTCCACTGAGGTGAAGGTGACGGAGGAGTCGGGTGGAGTCATCAAGTCTTTGTCATTTCAGCCTGAACCTCTGCAGACCAAAACAGAGCGGGCCGACGGCTATGACTATCGCTACGCCTACCCCAACACGTACCGCTACGACGACTACTGACGCAGCACTACCCCCAACACCATGACCACAATTACCGCTACGCCTACCCCAACACCATGACCACAACTACGCTACGCCTACCCCAACACGTACCGCTACGATGACTACTGATGCAGCACTACCCCCAACACCATGACCACAACTACTGCTACGCCTACCCAAACACGTACCGCTACGACGACTACTGACGCAGCACTACCCCCAACACCATGACCACAACTACCGCTACGCCTACCCCAACACGTACCGCTACGACGACTACTGGCGCAGCACTACCCCCAACACCATGACCATAGTTACGCTACGCCTACCCCAACACGTACCACTACGACGACTACTGACGCAGCACTACCCCCAACACCATGACCACAACTACCGCTACGCCTACCCCAACACGTACCGCTACGACGACTACTGGCGCAGTACTACCCCCAACACCATGACCAGAACTACCGCTACGCCTACCCCAACACGTACCGCTATGACGACTACTGATGCAGCACTACCCCTAACACCATGACCAGAACTACCGCTACGCCTACCCCAACACGTACCGCTACAACGACTACTGACGCAGGACTACCACCAAAGCCGTGACCACAATTACGCTACGCCTACCCCAACACGTACCGCTACAACGACTACTGACGCAGCACTACCCCCAACGCCGTGACTACTGATACTACAACTAGTACTAGAAGTACAACAATTACTTTATCTACACAAGCTGTTTGGTTCAATATCTGAATGGTGGACTGAACTTCTGCTGCGACTGGACGGTTTAGGAGCTGAGAGGATCTTCAGGACTAAACTCTGAACTGAACCTAAACTTTGGCCCATGAGAAACTTTCTGAAGATGTTCATGGAGTTCATTCATGTTCCCTAAGGAAGATCCTTTTTCATCTCACGACAGCTGTCCTCTAGCGCCCCATTCAGGACAAAAAGTGAAGATTTTGGACACAAGATTGGACAGAAATGTAAGAACACTCAAACTGGGACTTGGTGTTTCTGGAGCTTTCAGTCCCGTCTCATGGCCTTCAGCAGTGAAAGGAGTTGAATGGAGCAATTGTCATTTTAATGGTTTTGATAGTTGTCACGTGACATAAGTGTGGAGTGCATTTTGGTATAGGTGGTGGAATATGTGTGGAGGTGGTCTCTGCAGGTAGAAGTGAGCTGTATGTTTTAGGCCGTGAGCAGACAGGAAGTGTTTTTTTGCAGTGAAAGGTGTCTTTATCCAGTTTTCTACAGGCAGCGTTTGGCGCACTGCTCAGCGCACTGCTCTGAACACCTCAAGTAGAAAAAACAAACTCAGAAGTGGAAATCCCAACGTCATTAGCTCTCTGTCTGATCCTCTGAGTCCTCAGAAGTGAGGTGCTTTTGGTCACGTGATGATAAACTAAACCGTCCTGTTATTTCCAAAGTCATGTGTGAACCTTCAAGCTCAGGATTCAGTTACTTTGAACCACAAATGACCTCAGAAAGAACCAGCTCTTTATTTCTAACATCCTCTGTTTTATATTTGAACATATTTTAGTACGACACCCCCCTGTTTTCTGATTCCACTCAATCAAAATGTTAAGATATTTTTGGTCACTGCATTCAGAAAGTGTGTTGAACCTGTGGGATTTATCATCAGGAATGTTTGTGTTTGGGTTATTTATTGCATCAGTCAGTAAAGTGGTTGGACTGACCTACAGTGTGAAAGTGAACTGGATTGAACTGGACCGTCTCTGCTGCTGAAGGAAAGAATCAGCTGCTGACTGAGATGAGAACATGTCAAAATGTTTCTGTATGAACTGAAGTCTCACATTAAAGAAACTTGTACAGACTCTTGTTGTCTGTATTCATTCAGAGTGAACACGCAGGAATGATCATTAAACGATGTCATTTTAAGAAGAAAAAGAACTGTTGTAACGTCCCTTCAACAGCATGTCGACAGCAGGTGGTGAGACTTGAGATAACGTGATCTCCTCTTCTTGATCCCACAACACTGTAAAATTTAGATTTAAAATGGAAAAGTATATTTAACAAAAGTAAAAGATTTTGTAGAAAGAAAGTTTTAAAACATGAAGTGAATTTTACTAATTGTTTGTTACAGATAAACACAAAACACTGTTTAAATGATAAAAACTGTAAAATAACAGCACAGGAACTGCTGGGTTTGGTCTACAGTCACTAAACACTGTGATAATAATAATATAAAGTGCTAACAAAATAACATCAAGCGCTAATCCCAGGTGATTAGCAGACCAGACCTGGACCCCAACACTCACCCGGTGAGTGTCGGGGCCCAGGTGAGAGCACCCGGTGAGTGTCGGGGCCCAGGTGAGAGCACCCGGTGAGTGTCGGGGCCCAGGTGAGAACACCCGGTGAGTGTCGGGGCCCAGGTGAGAACACCCGGTGAGTGTCGGGGCCCAGGTGAGAGCACCCGGTGAGTGTCGGGGCCCAGGTGAGAGCACCCGGTGAGTGTCGGGGCCCAGGTGAGAGCACCCGGTGAGTGTCGGGGCCCAGGTGAGAACACCCGGTGAGTGTCGGGGCCCAGGTGAGAGCACCCGGTGAGTGTCGGGGCCCAGGTGAGAACACCCGGTGAGTGTGAAAATGTTGATTGTGGGATCTGGAGGGTTTGTGCTGGACTGCTACTTTAGACTCCTGCTGTGCTGAAATGCTAATCTGTTATGTTTCTATATATTTTATATAATCTGTATTTAAAAGGTCTTTTTAGTGTATGTATAACTCTTGTTCATAAGTTTTATTTCTGTTCTGTCTTGTATTTTTATCTGAACTGTGTTGTCCTATTCTCTGTTGTGTATCTGGAGCTACATTTCCTCTGTGTGAGATCAATAAAGTCTACCTTATCTTAATCTCCTGAGGGTCATATGAAATCACATGGGTACCACTGAGGCCCCTCCAGCGATGTTCTGGTCCGAGACCGCGCAGAGGTGAACCCGTGTCCCCTCCTGGGTCCGGAGCCTCAGAGTTAGCACCCTGCAGCAGAGGATCAAAGAGCTGGTGTTTGGATGTCGTCTGGTTTCAGTCTGTATGAGTAATAAATGTTGTTTTGACAGGAACGCGTCGGGACAGGAATCACTCTGCTGTCCTCACGGTGAACCTTTAAAGCCTTCTCCTCCTCCTCTCTTTCACTACCTTCCATTAAAATCACTCATTCCTTTGCCCTTTTCCTCGTCTCACTCGTTACCTTCCCTTCAGTTTACATTACATCCATCAGTACGTAATTATGTTCCGTGTTCAGAGGCTGAACCACCCACTCTGATCCCGCTGCACGGCAACCAGCACTCACATCATCTCTGGACAGGCGAGGGCGCCAGGTGAGAGTCCAGCAACAGGTTATGGGTCAGCAGCAGGCGAGGACACCAGGTGAGAGTCCAGCAACAGGTTATGGGTCAGCAGCAGGCGAGGGCACCAGGTGAGAGTCCAGCAACAGGCGAGGGCGCCGGGTGAGAGTCCAGCAACAGGCGAGGGCGCCGGGTGAGAGTCCAGCAACAGGCGAGGGCGCCGGGTGAGAGTCCAGCAACAGGCGAGGGCGCCGGGTGAGAGTCCAGCAACAGGCAAGGGCGCCGGGTGAGTGTCCAGCAACAGGCGAGGGCGCCAGGTGAGAGTCCAGCAACAGGCGAGGGCGCCAGGTGAGAGTCCAGCAACAGGCGAGGGCACCAGGTGAGAGTCCAGCAACAGGTTATGGGTCAGCAACAGGCGAGGGCACCAGGTGAGAGTCCAGCAACAGGTTATGGGTCAGCAACAGGCGAGGGCGCCAGGTGAGAGTCCAGCAACAGGCGAGGGCACCAGGTGAGAGTCCAGCAACAGGTTATGGGTCAGCAGCAGGCGAGGGCG
>NC_060150.1:49627433-49634588 GCF_021292245.1 Micropterus dolomieu | reverse complement strand
ACAGGTTATGGGTCAGCAGCAGGCGAGGGCGCCAGGTGAGAGTCCAGCAACAGGCGAGGGCACCAGGTGAGAGTCGAGGGCACAGGTGAGAGTCCAGCAACAGGCGAGGGCGCCGGGTGAGAGTCCAGCAACAGGCGAGGGCACCGGGTGAGAGTCCAGCAACAGGTTATGGGTCAGCAACAGGCGAGGACACCAGGTGAGAGTCCAGCAACAGGCGAGGGCGCCGGGTGAGTGTCCAGCAGCAGGCGAGGGCGCCGGGTGAGAGTCCAGCAACAGGCGAGGGCGCCGGGTGAGAGTCCAGCATCAGGCGAGGGCGCCGGGTGAGAGTCCAGCAACAGGCGAGGGCGCCGGGTGAGAGTCCAGCAACAGGCGAGGGCGCCGGGTGAGTGTCCAGCAACAGGCGAGGGCGCCAGGTGAGTGTCCAGCAACAGGCGAGGGCGCCAGGTGAGAGTCCAGCAACAGGCGAGGGCGCCAGGTGAGAGTCCAGCAACAGGCGAGGGCGCCAGGTGAGTGCTGAAGAACCCTGCCACCCTGCTTTGTTAGCCAGCAGCTACGACACAAAGTCTGCCAGCTAACTTCACATGCTAAAAGAAGCAACAAAGTAGCTGAGGAGAACAGACTGGTTCCCTCATCTGAATTGACTGCAACAGAACCACAGTTCTTCCCCACCAGGCCGATCCACAACGGACCTGCCACCTAACGACTGGCACGCCAAAGCAGCTTCTCTTCCTCTACGGGCCGGGAACATACCTGTGCGTTATAAAACCATAACTCCCACCAAAGAGAATGCCGCTGTTGGTGACAGATGTCTCGCTGCGTGTTGGTTTTGTCCAGAAAGTCAACGACACGTGAAGGTTAATTCACCTCCACAGGTGTCACATTTTAGGAAGTTTTAGTGACACGCCTGAGATCATAACTCAATATGTTTAGCTTCCCTCCAGATGATTCAGATTTAGAATTCAGAATCAGATTTATATTTCACTGAATTTGTTTGGAAATGGTTCACTGATGGCGAATTTCACTCGTCTCTTGCACTGCAGCCTGTACAGGACAGGGACACCTGCATTTAGCTTCACTAGCAGCTCTGTTTATGCTAATGTCCACCTGTCGGAAATGTGCTTCAGACCGCCATGCTCCCCTCAGGATGAACTGTAGGAACTCTGGTGATGCTCTGACCTCCCATCCAGCACCATCATCAGGTCAACATGTTAACATGTCCAGTACTCCTTAGATTACATCTGACCCTGCAGATCAGGTCTCTCAGCATTTACATTTATTCATTTAGCTGACCCTTTTATCCAAAGCGACTTACAAGTGCTACATGTCAGAGGTCGCACGCCTCTGGAGCAACTAGGGGTTAAGTGTCTTGCTCAGGAACACATTGGTGTCTCACATTGGATTTGAACCCGGGTCTCTCACTCCAAAGGTCAGGTCAGCAGAGGTCAATGGTGCAGTAATTATAAATCCCCACTGTACCTACTTGACCTTCTCCATCCCTACTCCCCCCTCCCAGAACCTGCGGTCCATGTACAAAGGCTTGCTCTCCGTTCGTCCCCCACACCAGACTGCAGACTTTTGGGGATGGAGCCTTTTGCGTCGCAGCCCCCGCCCTCTGGAACTCCATCCCTTCAGAGATCTGCAATGCCAACAACCCACCTCTTCACCAAGGCATAGAATCTTTAATGACCTCCTTTTTATGTGTTTGTGTGTAAAATGGGTCCCTTGAAAGGTGCTGTAAAAAGTGTTTATTATTATTATTTAGTACTGATGATCTCTTTGCTTTGAGACATTCCTGATCCGTCCCGACTCTCTGGACTTCTCCTGGGATGTTCAGTCAGACTAGTTCTGTTCACAGTAATCCCAAACAGTAGAAAGACTTGCTGCTGTACGTTTATTTTGTTTATGTCATATTTTCAGAAGAATGTTAAAAGAAACCAAACGTATTTGTCTCTTTCTGGTTGACTGAGTTTCTCATCACTGTGTCGCAGAAACAGAAAGAACATAAACTGTCAGGCGTGACCTCGGCTGAATGGCTTGTTCCCAGACGTTTTTACAGAGAAGGTGCTGTCCTCTGATTGGTTGAAGTTTGAAATGTGTTTTTGTAGATCGGACTTGTGGGTAAAAGATGTTTGGAAGCTGCAGCTCTCAGCCCATCAGCCAACGCCTCACCTGTCTCTCACCTGTAAACCAGGTGAGCCGAGTACAGATAATCCTGAGCTGAGTAATTCTATCCTTTCACCAACAATCACCTCATCCTGTCTTCTTATCTTCTTATCTTCTTTTTCTTCTTCTCTGCTGATCTCCATCGCTGCTTTTTCACACGCAAATCATTTCATCCCTCTGCCTCTTCTTCTTCTTCTCCGCTAAATAAATCATCCCATCTGCTGACATGAGATACCTTTCCAAACAACCTCACATCTGTCCCCCCACACCTGCCCCCCATCCATCCATCCATCCCCTCACTCTGATGTGGCTCCGCACTAATGGATGTTTTCAATTTGATGCTACATGGTTGTGATTTAGGACAGACAGACAGACGGAGGGAGAGACAGGAGAAGAAGGAAGAATTAAAGGAACTAAATCTAAGACATTAACAGGAATTAGAACTTTACTGTATCACATGTACAAAATAATAAACTGCTGTCCAACAGGGTGACGTCTGACGAGACTTAATAATGAATAAAGAACTTTAAAGGACACTTCTGGTTCATATGTGGAGGGGGAACTCTCTGGGTCGGGCTGACTGCACTCTTCACCTCTGTAGCAGAGATTTGGGGAAATGAGGACAAACCAAGGTATTTCAGGGTGAGCTGCTGAGTCTCCTGCAGCCTTCTGAATAAACAGGATTTTTACATGAATGGTTTTAAACACTTGTCTCTGAGTCCGACCCAAAGCAAACAGAAACTGGTCACCTGGAACAAACTTTATGGCTACCTGCAGAAGATTTACCAGAACAACTGCAGTCAAAGTCGCCCATGTTAACAAACTGGCTTGTGCGGAGGAATATGCACGCTAAAGGTAAGTTGAACCAATGTAGTTCTCTATGCAGTTAGTCAACATGGCCGTTCCATGCAGCTACTTCCTGTGTTTACTTTTGGGTCGGACTCTCATACTCAAATCCTGTTTCTTCAGAAACTGTAGGGTGCTCTAGCAGCTCTTGTTTTGTTCTTGTTTGCCTGAATCTTTGTAACAGAGGTGGAGTGCATCTGTGATGGTTCTCAGTCATCCAGGTCATAGTTGTACAAGGAAGGTTCAAATCAAGGGCAGCTGGACTTGAAGATACTCAAAGACATTTCGTCTCTCATCCGAGAACTTGTAAGAAGTTGGCCTTGATTTAAACTTTCCCTGGAGAGGTGAAGAGTGAAGTCAGCAAGACACAGAAGACACTAAAGACTCTGGAACGTTTCCAGGTTGAAATCTACTGGAACTTTCTTTCAACTCAGGATTGCATCTCTGCTTCTTTGCAGATGATGTAGTTTTGTTCAGTCAGTCAGTTCCCCTGAGGGTCACGGTCATTGCTCCAGATGAGGAGAGACAGGTATGGGAGATGTAGTAAGTACAGTGTTAGTTCCTGAGCTAATTGCTAACATGCTCTCGAGCCAGGAACATGCTTGCAGTAGTCAGTCACAATATTTCTCAGAGCTTCTCTCTGTTTTCTCAGTACTGTTCCGGTTCCTCCCTTCTGACACTGTGTTCTCAGTCTTGTTCATCATTTCATTTAGTAAAGATGGTTGTTAACTCGTTCACTTAGCTCAGGTGGTAACAGTGTGTATCCACACCGACACTGCTGGTCAGAGGTTTTCAAACTGTGTGACGCAGTAGAGTTGGGGTTGGGGGGCGGGGTGTAATATTCTGAGAAAAAATACTATTTTTTCAGAAGTGCTTGTGTTTCACTAACCAGTACTATGACATAGGTCTACTTACTCATTGTTCAAAGACCGAAAGCATACAAGTTGTAGATGACTAAGATGTGACACATGCTTTCCCTCATATCTACCGAACTGTCTCTGCCTCTGCAGTCTGTGCTGCCTCTTGTCTTAAAAATGACTGAAACTAACTCAAAGAACAATATTATCTTATTATAAGTATTCATTATTTTATATCTACAATTGCTCTAATACGCTGTTGTGAAGAACTGCAGCTGGAGAGGAGGCAGAAGATGGGTGGAAGGTGGAGGGGGGCCCCTATAAACAAATAGCTGCTGCAGAAAGAAATGAAAATCATATCAGCTTCAAAGAAGCTCAACTTTGGAAACAAAGATAGAAACAAAGATAAAAACTATCAAACTGCAGTAATTTGCAGCACGCCATGAAAACTGCAGTAATACACAGCGAGTAAATTAAACTGCAGTAATACACAGCGAGTGAATTAAACTGCAGTAATCCACAGCACTTCTTTCTGCGTGTATTTGTGCCGTGTTGTGTCATGTTGTGTGTTGTTTCAAGTTGTGTGTTGTGTCGTGTTGTGTGTTGGTGTGTTGCACAAGTGTGTTGATACTCGGTGTTCTCGGTGCCGTGAGAAGTCTTATCGGAGCAGGACGACTCATAGAAATGTACTGTCTTCTTAAAGAGGCATGACAGTGCCGGTCTGATCACTATCTGCGCACAGCATTGTGCTCCGATAGCATCTCTCAGCCCGATGATGTTTACAGCTCTCTGGAAAATCAGGATATTTTTGTGACTCAAAGGTTGATAAGAAGTTTAGGATATTTGAGGGATCATTCCACGAGCTTCTTTAGGGCGATGTATTTCCTGTTCAAACAGGATGTTCAGGCAAGACATCGGGAGGAAACCAGTCACATGATTGTTGGGAAGAAAGTGGATTTTAAAACTGAAGAAATGAGCGATCAACATGAAATCATCAGACAGACGACAGCTCACAGCTGTATGTGGTCAAATGTAAATACATGCTTCTCTCCATCCACACGAGCTCATTGGCTGATGGAGATAAACAGCTGGTGGAGCTGAACTCCAATTGCTGCCTTTAAGCCACCAAAGAAGAAGAAGACAGAGCTGCAGTCAAACAATGGAAAACATGATGGTTGCAGCACAGTTGCAGTATTTCTGTAGTACAGTTGCAGTGCAGTATTTCTATAGTTGCAGTATTTCTGCAGTACAGTTTCAGTGCAGTTGCAGTATTTCTGCAGTACAGTTTCAGTGCAGTTGCAGTATTTCTGCAGTACAGTATCTCTGTAGTACAGTTGCAGTATCTCTGTAGTACAGTTGCAGTGCAGTTGCAGGATTTCTGCAGTACAGGTGCAGTATAGCTGAAAGACTTTGTTGAAACTGTAACTTCCTGTCTGTCCTGATGTCATAGGTCAAACTGAACCAATCATCTTTTACTTCATAACCTCCTCCGTACATCCAATCAGATTTGTTTCATCTCCCCACTGCATGCTGGGAAACATCACTGACCTCTGGTTGTTTATTTGGATCCAAACCAGTCGTACCTGTTGCCTTTTAATCTATCCGTCGTCTATCTGTTCTCTCCATCTGTCCGTCTCTTTTTTTATCTCTTCTTCATCTCTTCTTCATCTTGCTGTCAAGATTCTTACAAACATCACGTAGGCATGGAGGCCGACATGGCCGCGGGCCAGCAGCAGCAGCAGCAGCAGCAGCAGCAACATGCTGGTAGCTTTGATGTCTCTTCAAAACAAACGGGCAGGATGAGCTGCAACGCTGCCGACACTAACATAAACTACACAGAGAGCAGAGGCAACAGGGGAAACAGAACAGAGGAAAGAGGGGAAACAGAACAGAGGCAACAGGGGAAACAGAACAGAGGCAACAGGGGAAACAGAACAGAGGAAAGAGGGGAAACAGAACAGAGGAAAGAGGGGAAACAGAACAGAGGGAACAGGGGAAAGAGAACAGAGGAAAGAGGGGAAACAGAACAGAGGAAAGAGGGGAAACAGAACAGAGGCAAGAGGGGAAACAGAACAGAGGAAAGAGGGGAAACAGAACAGAGGCAACAGAACAGAGGCAAGAGGGGAAACAGAACAGAGGAAAGAGGGGAAACAGAACAGAGGCAACAGAACAGAGGCAAGAGGGGAAACAGAACAGAGGAAAGAGGGGAAACAGAACAGAGGCAAGAGGGGAAACAGAACAGAGGAAAGAGGGGAAACAGAACAGAGGAAAGAGGGGAAACAGAACAGAGGAAACAGAACAGAGGCAACAGGGGAAACAGAACAGAGGAAACAGAACAGAGGCAACAGGGAAACAGAACAGAGGAAAGAGGGGAAACAGAACAGGGGAAACAGGAGCAATTAGAATCAGGATAACTAAAGAGCAGGACCAGACGGTTGCCTGCCTGTACCTCTGCCTCTGTGCCTGTAGGCCGGCCTACTTGCCTACCTGTCTGTCCACACCTGGACTCAGCTTTCTCACAGACATTCTGAGGTTCATTAAAAGGATAATGTGTTAACAGTAGACAGAGAGCAGCACACTCAGTCACCTGAAACACCTTTCATTAACATCATCCGTCTGCATGTACAGAGCCAGCACCAGTTTCAGGTCACAGACCGGGACCAGGTCCTATGAACAATAGGAACAAGGTCAATTATCAAGACCACATTAGTGTGAGGTCAGTACCAGGTTCATACAGTGTTGGGTCATGTGCAGGACCAGGTCTAAACAGTGTGTTGCAGTAAAGGTGGATTATCAGGACCAGGTCTGGGTCAGTCCAATCAGTCCCGGTCCAGATTCCAAAATCAGAACCACTTCCAGGTTACAAGACAGAGTTAATTTAAGAATGACCAGGACCTGGTACAGTGTGAGGTCTGTGAGGGTTTCCTGTGTGCAGGGAGCGGCAGCTGTTTCTTCTTCTGCTGTTTTGACAGAACAGGAAGTGTTTGTGGTTGAGTGAAGAAGAATGAAGTTTATCTTTAAAGAGACGAGAACCAGACTGACAAGACGAGTCTAGACCTGAGGACGAGAGACACCCGCTACACATGCAGAGAGAGAGAGAGAGAGAGAGAGAGAGAGAGAGAGAGAGAGAGAGAGAGAGAGAGAGAGAGAGAGAGAGAGAGAGAGAGAGAGAGAGAGAGAGAGAGAGATCAGATAATGTGGAAGTCACAGTGATGAACCAAAACCTCAGTCTGACTGACTGCAGTGGTTAAAGTGTTAACAACAAGGCTGACTCTCACGCTCCAGTAAC
>NC_060150.1:49607055-49627333 GCF_021292245.1 Micropterus dolomieu | reverse complement strand
AGGCTGCGGATATTTTCATACAGCTCATAAGAACACGTCATTTACACGCCTGCTCATTTAGGCTTTCACACTGTCTCCCTGCATTCAGTCCTTATTTTGTTTGTTTATATATTTTAAATTCATTGCATTTTTGTCTATGGAAATATTTTGTAAACTTTGTGTAAATCTGTTCTATTTTAATTTACGGAATGTATTGTTTTTCAACTTATGGTTGACAAATTGTGTTACTCTTGCAAAAGAGACCTGTTTAAATAAAGGTTTACGTATAAATGTCAGCTGCAGCCGTACGTCTTATTTCTGTAAAATCGTTTGTAAAGTATGACACAGATGCCAGCGGACTTGTTCATGTCTGTGATTGGTCATCTGCTGCTAACACCGCCTCTTGTACGTGAACGCGCTCACGGCTGGATTGGATAAACCCTGGGTTGATAACCAGCTTCGTGGTACCGCTGATCCCGATTGTTCGGGTTAGTTTAGCCAGATAACAAAAACACATCCTGGGTATGTTGACCTCGCTTCGTGGTGCAGGAACTGGCCTGGACCTCCTCAGCGTGAACTCGGGTATCAGCAAACTCTGAGCGCTACACTGGAGTTAAATGGTGAAGGTGGATCAGACGTTGCTTAGTTGAGTCCGTGTAACTCAATTGCAGTCGGTGCGCGTTCGCATGAAAGCGGCGTGTTCGAGTTTCTTCTGAACGGCGCATGCTCCGTATTTCTCCAGAGGAACGTTGGAAGTGTCGGGAAATTATAAGACAAGTAAACTGCTATAAATCTGTAGCCTGATTCTCTTCTTGTAGTTCAGATCTCTATCCTGTACTTTATGGGCTCTTCTTTTATGTGGAATATGATGAAGATGTAAAGGTCCAGCTGCACAGGAAGGAGAGGGGGAATAATCCCAGACACAATTTCATCTCCAAGATTAATCTACAAGTAAGATTAACTCTGGTTCTGTGAAAACAACAGAAGGGCTGCAGCTAAGAAACTGTCTGTTAATTAAGATTCCTCTCTAAACCCAGCTCGGGTACGCACGCTGTGTATTAATACTTCTCCTCAGTAACGCCGAGTACACACGCTGTGTATTAATACCTGTCCTCAGTAACGCCGAGTACACACGCTGTGTATTAATACTTCTCCTCAGTAACGCCGAGTACACACGCTGTGTATTAATACTTCTCCTCAGTAACGCCGAGTACACACGCTGTGTATTAATACCTGTCCTCAGTAACGCCGAGTACACACGCTGTGTATTAATACTTCTCCTCAGTAACGCCGAGTACACACGCTGTGTATTAATACTTCTCCTCAGTAACGCCGAGTACACACGCTGTGTATTAATACTTGTCCTCAGTAACGCCGAGTACACACGCTGTGTATTAATACCTGTCCTCAGTAACGCCGAGTACAGATGGTGAGTATTAATACTTCTCCTCAGTAACGCTGAGTACAGATGGTGAGTATTAATACTTCTCCTCAGTAACGCTGAGTACAGATGGTGAGTATTAATACTTCTCCTCAGTAACGCTGAGTACAGATGGTGTGTATTAATACTTCTCCTCAGTAACGCTGAGTACACACGCTGTGTATTAATACTTCTCCTCAGTAACGCTGAGTACACACGCTGTGTATTAATACTTCTCCTCAGTAACGCTGAGTACACACGCTGTGTATTAATACTTCTCCTCAGTAACGCTGAGTACAGATGCTGTGTATTAATACTTCTCCTCAGTAACGCTGAGTACAGATAGTGTGTATTAATACTTCTCCTCAGTAACGCTGAGTACAGATAGTGTGTATTAATACTTCTCCTCAGTAACGCTGAGTACACATTAAATGTTATCAGTTTAGCATCTTAGTTCGACATTTTTATGTCACGAATTACAAGTAATGCCATTTCTTTTTTTCACTTTTATGCTTTATGATAGTTATGAAAGTTTGTAAATGTGGTAATATTTGATTTAATACTAGAAGAATTTCACCATTTCTTGTTTAGCTGATATTTATAGATGAGGTGCATCATCACAACCATTAAAGCCTCAGAATTTGAACAATAATTAGCAAATATTAGTCTCAAACCTTGATTGTCTCTCTTTGTTCTTAGACTCACTGTTATTGCACACACATGCTATTAAAAAGAGCAACCTGTGCCTCAAAAGAGACCAAATGACTGAAGACCTGAAGAAGGAGCTGACGGCCAAGCGAGCGTCTTTAGAGGTAAATTATTTACGTGGTTCACTGAATACTAGCTTGTATGTGACTTTGCTGCTACAGAGGCTGCAGACGGTTTAATCTTGTGTCTGACACTGTGTGTTGGTGTAGTCAGCTTCTGGAAAGGAGTCATCAGATGAGGACCTACTGGCCAGGAACTGGAGTAAGGCTGCAAATAAAGGAACTTAGAGAGAACAAGAGGCCGAAAGAAGGCAATGTTGAAGAGACACTGGATGCCGTGAGAGGTCATTTTAAAGAAACAAATAATTTGCCCTTGTGTAGACAAGATCACAAAATGCAGAGAAAATAAAGCAACATCAAATCTGTAAAGGAACAATAAACCCACAGTTGCATTTCCCCCTAATGTAATGCAGTTAAATGGGTACGTGTAGAGACAGCTGGCCAGTGTTGGCTGCTCTCCTTCATTCCATGGCGTCCGTTGTGTTTGGGTGACAGATGACAGTGAATGTAGCACAAATATCCAACCTTAGCAGATCAAACTGAAACTAAATGAATAAATCTTTGCATCACTGAAAGTCAAAGGCTGAAAATGGCAGTTTCGCTTGGTCTGTCCGTCCGTCCATTACACACTTAACTTCAAGACCTGGACATTAAAGATTGCCAGTCAGTTTGGACCGACACCTTCAGGCTGCCTGAACCCTGACAACATCCCCAGGATCCACCAGGGCAGCAGGGCAGCAGTGACGGGGGGTAGCTTTGTACTATTTTGAGTGAACTAGTCCTTTCAAAATATACAGCTGTTCTCGCTCACCTTAGCTTTGTGATGTTTGATTTGCAGGTGGGTTTCATTATATAAATTGGAAGGTTTCCTTCATTAAATATTAGTGAGAGCTACCATATCATCAGACACCACATGCAGAAGCTGTGGCTGTTGACCAGGTGGATGCAGAAGTGGAGGTCTGGTATGTGACTTTTTCAATGACTTCTTTCGACTTTGTTACTACTACCGGAAGCTCTGTTAAAAGAATGAAGACATAAATGATTACAAGACCAGGGTGCAAAATCTTAGAGTGTCTGCAGGTTTCAGTAAGCTTAATATAAGACATGTTAAGAGGTTTTATGCCATCTGATTATATTTAATTAAAAAAATTTAGGGACAATTTAGTGCCTTTTTTCGAAGCCTAAATCTCATGCATAGATATGTCATGAGGGAATATTCTGATTATAAAACGACTTGGCAGTGACCGTACACATTACCTGGGAAATCTGCATATTCAACTGTGTGGTACATGTGCATGTTAACTGGTTATTATGTATATTGCCTAACCAGACAGGAAACCAGGAAGGTATTCCCACATTTCCCAATGGAAAGGTTAATGTCAATGGAGACACAGCAGTGTGGCAAGGCTCTCCCTTGCGTGGCACAGTAGCATTTTGCACTCTAATTCACGGTTTTTATTGGGAAATGTCTAGTCAGGGAGAAATAACTTGGTTAATATGCATACTGGGGAACGTGTATGATTGTATTTTCATAACTTTGTTGTGTAAAAACAAAGTGATCACAGGTGTCTCTGATGTCAAAGTCCCTAGACGAAGGCTTAACTGTCTGCGGCCTGCACCTCCACCGCTCCACCAGCAGGGAAACCCTGTCCCAGAGACAATCTGGGGCACAAAGACATGGAATCCAAGCCACAACTCCATAACACAAAACTCAAAGCTATCGTTGGTGAGTGCGTTTAATTAAAGTTCCTACACATTACTCAGACAGTTCTTTTTACTACAGTACAATTACTGTTACCGCCAACATGGGAGAAAAATAATACCTTCCAAACATCATGTGAAAAGTCAAATCTGGGACCATCAGTTCAGATTTGTGAATCTCACAACAATGCAAACAAAAAGGCCACTTTGATGATGCCCTAAAAACACTCACCTGATCTATGTAAAGGTAGGCCTTTAAAGGACATTTTCGGTTGCGTGTACATATAGTATTTTGCAGATTGCATTAATATTCAGAAACTTATCTGAAATAAATCAAACGTGCTCCTTTGACTGTTTTATTGTGTTAATTCTGGATGGTAAATTTGGTGTGATAGAAAAATCTGTTATAAAGTAATGTTTTGATTTGTTTTTGTGTTTTAAGTCACAGGCCACGCTCTGTTGAAACTTCCTAACATCAGCATCCACGATGTGAGAAAAACTGCAACAACGAAAGCTACGCCAAGCAAGCTACTGCAAAGAAGACTCCTCTGCCATTTAACAGGGCAGAAACTAGAGGAGTACAACCTGTTTGCGGGGAGCGAGTGACCCTAAATATGTGCTCGTACTGTGTGTTGTACTTTGTTTGAACTGGACATCCAAAAGAATATTTGTTTAAAACTTTGATTTATAAAGTAGTGAGTTTTACCTTGTGTTCATGTATAATCCACAGGTAGAGTACATGCGAGTTAACATCAAGTCTACATAAAGTACAGTAAAAGTATAAATACTAATATGTAAGTAGTAACCTAGTATTACACAGTGCAAATACATAAATAGTAAACTATAAGTATGATATTGACTTAAAGAAAACTTACGAGTATACTTGCAGTATAAAAACTATTAAACTAGTAGTTTACTGAGTTGTATACTTAAAAGTGTACTTTCATAAACTACAAATCTAGGCTAGAAGTATATAACAAGTAAACTAGCAGTATATCTATAAGTTCACTTCTAGTATAACTGCAGTACAAAATAAAACTAGTTGTACACTTTAAATATACTTAAAAGTATACTTTTATATACTAAAAAGTGGGCCTATTTAGTCCCAAGAAGTATTAAATTAGTACACTTACAAGTATGCTACTAGTACTATGATCCAAGTACACTTAGTATGTAAGTGTACTTGGGAAATATACTTGAACGTATACTTAAGTTTACTTAGTAAAATAGACTTGAAGATACTTTATTTAGGTAAGGACGTGCAGGGGAACCTCGAGTTAACCACCAACAGAACCTGCTCGGAGCAGTTTAGAGATGTGGCGTAAATTGCCATGGCAACAGACCTCGGTAACACCCGTCCACCTTTCGGAGTACGGGTTAACCGGGAAGAGTGACAGAGTTACTCCTGAAGTTACTCCTGAGGGCAGGATAGCGGATTAAGCCGGGATTTTCCAGATATCCAGCGGCGCATAAGTTACTAGCCTGCTCCAGACCAGGCGAACAGCCGGGCTTAGTCAATGCCGGGGCCTGATCTGTGCAGTCAGCGCTCACCGATCACAAATGACATCGTAGATGATGAAGCACTCATATTGAGAAGGGCTTTCAGACGGGAAAGAGTGTTTCGGGACAGGTCCGACCCGTTGGCTTTTCCTGACAATTACCTGCAAGAGCGTTACCGCTTTTCTGGGGATGGCATCCGCTACCTGTGCAGACTGTTGGGTCCCAACATTGAGCTCGGCTCGGAGCCATGCCTTGACCGTTCACAGGTGATCTGTACTGGGCTCAGATTTGTCGCTAGTGGGATGTTCCTGAATGCAGTAGGAGATGCTGAAAAGCCACTGTTTGCCGCACCATCAGAAGTGTGTATTTGGACATTTTCATAACCTTCCCCGGCCACAGAAGAATGAACTATATCAAGGAAGGATTCTACAACATTGCAGCTAACATGAATTGGGCTACACATCACAAAAGAAACGTTAGAACAGGTGGACCACTCTTCTTTCCTCTTTTATACAGGACTCCCTTATGCTATCGGTGCGCTGGACTGCGCACACATTAGGATAAAGCGAGGATCACAAGGTAAGCCACACAATTTGTTTGGATAAGCATCTTGACCATCATGACGTTGTCAAAGTTTTACTCTACGTTGATGTAACCATCACACTTTGTGTTCTCAGGTGAATTCTCTGGTGTGCTGCTGGGAGACGAGGTCAGACATTTTTACTTCCTTTGCGGACCCCCAGACAGCAGCACAACGCACATAATCTTGCCCACGCAATAACAAGGGCCCGAACAGAAATGGCATTTGGCCTTCTCAAGTCCAGTTTCCAGCGCCTTCCCCACCTGAGGGTCACCCCAGACGGGTCTGTGACATCACTGTTGCATGCGCTGTCCTTCACAACATTGCCTGTCTCAGGAAGGAAAGGGCTCCCGGAGTGGCCTTGGAGATGGACAGGGACAGGATAATGTCAATGGCAGCCTGATCGCTGACCAATACGTTGTTAACTATTTCAGTTGATTTATTGCTTTTTCGTGTATTCAACAAAGGTGAGGACACAATGTTTTTCTTTTAATGAGGTCACTGAGAGCTTGGGAGAGAAAAAAATAATGATTAATAAGTTGTGCAGGCGCCTACAGTCATACTTACAGCGTGCATTGAATCATGACCGACTTCTTTTTGTAGTCCACTTTCTTTAGTGTCTCTCTCTCTTTTGTGATATTTGATTTGTATGTCTGCTAATTCAGTTTGTTTTTTAAGTGTATTCTGTACAGTAATCCTGTAAGACACATATCAATTACAGAGCATGAATTGTGCATGGTAAGATGTCCTCTTGTCTTGATTGCACTATTTGTTCAATCTTACTGCTTCACCTAGGTATTTATCCCATTGTGTTAGTAGATCATATCGTGTGTATATATATATATATATATATATATATATATATATATATATAGGTACTCATACATCTCTTACTTTACTATTGTTTGTATGTTGTTCCTCAAATGTAAGTTGCTTTGGATACAAGCGTCTGCCAAATGAGTAAATGTAAGTTAATACTTCCTATGTTCCCAGATTGGCTCTCGGGCAGTACACCGTCTGAGTCCTGTTCAGTGACTTCTTTTCCATTATGGATTAAATTAAAGTATTTCCACAAGAGTGACATGATACCTCCAGCCTTCTTGAGTCTCCTGATCGTCTACTGCAGAAGTTCTTTCACCCTGCCACATTAACCAAACTCATATTAAGCTAGCGTGCGCAGGCGCCTGGCCTTTATGCCTTTAATGAATAATACTCACTGGATTCACGTTATCCTCGGTAGCTCCACAAGTCAGAGTCAGTGGCTGCCCCCCCCTGACTCGATGCACCGATCGCACTATGTCAAGCCTGGCTTTATCTCTTATCCTGGATTTCTAAATTCTGCTTTTGTGAAACAGCCCTCTGAAGTTACCTGGATAAGCCAGTTTCCCCGCTTCGTAGTACAGGCCACAGCTGTGGGGAACATTAATCGGACACAACCAGGAAGCATCCCAGGCATCTCATTGGACGCTAGTGATGGGAAAAGTCAGTCTTTTGAAAGACTCGAGTCACCAAATCTCGTTCATTAAAATGAACTAATATTTTTTGTCATTTTTTTCATTTTAACTTGGCTGGTTATTGCGTCGCTGCAGCCCTCTAGTGGGCGATTTAAAAAACACAGCTCAGTTCTCAAACACAGAAGGCTGCTCTAAGTATAACGCACAAATTCACCTCCTGATCGTTCTCCATCATGGTTCTATAAAGCCCCAAATTCAAACCATGTAAGAACCACAGAAATATGTTGTCAATATTCGATGAAGCCACTAATCCAACTGAATCCGTCCATCACAATCTTTCCTGAGTTTACAACCAGACCGGATCACTATATCTCTAAAGTGCTCATTCCTGTGTAGTGTTGTTATGAAGAAATAAAACACTGTTATTAAAATTAATAATAATCTCAAACACTGCAGGTTGTTCACCAGTCAGGAGCTGCGAAACACAGCAGGGCTCTGTCCATGAATAAAAAGCCTGCCGAGCGAAGACAGACTCTGAGAACGACTCGTTCCTGCTCCACAGTAGCGAGATGTCACGTGACAAATGAACGACTCAAACCCAGAGACCCACAGAGTCCTGAACTAATCAGTTCTGTTTCCCGTGCTGACGGAGCCCAGGCAGCTGCTGTGAACTCACTGAGACGACCCCTTCCTCCTGAGTCACATGCAAGATCAGGTCAAATGAACGAAACGTTCTTTGAACGACACAACACTACTGGACGCCCTCACGGGGGACGCAGGCGTGTCAGGGCGACGACGGTCCAGCTGTGAAACCAAACACTTGCTGTTTGATTCATTTTGAAGTCTACGAGTTTAAAGAACATCTTCTAGTTTCTACTGACAGTCCTCTGCACCTGAACCAGGAGCTCTGTTTGACAGGAACAGCTGTCCGTCCAAGGCAGGTTAAAATCAAGGGCAGCTGGACTGAAGAAGGATGAGAGACGAAACGTCTTCGACCAAGTCCAGTTGCTCTTGATTGAAACATTTTTGGAGTTTGTTTGGAATAAACACCTTCCGCTCACCAGTTACCTGCTCCGTGTCTGCGTCTCTGGGTCCTAAAGCTGCGTTTCCAGTAACAGAACCAGCTGATATGAATTTGCACTGACAAGGTGCAGGACTGCTTTCTGTTTACTGATAATGTCAGCTGGCGCTCGGTTTACCAGCGGCGGGCCGTCAGAGTCTGCAAAGCCTCCTCTGCTGGCCTAGAAATAGTCCAAACATGAAAAGACTAAATATCCATCCATCGTCCATAGCGTTTACCCCGCTTATCCTGCGTACAGGGTCGCGGGGTAAACAAAACATATTTTAATTAACGTTATTTCGTTTTCGTATCAGTTGCTCTGCTTCCACACAGTGCAGCTCATATTAGGGCTTTTATCCAATCAGATGTTCCCATCTTGCTGTCTCAGCCCTGAAACGCATTAAAACTTCTTAAAGAAATCCGACTGGGCAGGATCGACTGTCAGCACTGGTCTCCATGGCAATCGAGAGGAACGTGTCATGAAGAATTTCTAAAGAAATAAAATGATGAGCAGCTTTGGTAAGTTTGATTTTTATATATCACTGCGAGCTGGGCCTCTGTTTCAACAACAGACAAAGGAGGTCAACAGACAGACTGCTAGCGTTAGCTTCTAGCTGCCTGTTGCTGCTGGTGTGAGACCGAGCGTCTTGTTGGCGTGGGGATTTAGGCGCGGCAGCTCGGCTGGGATATCTGGGGAAGCCTGTTGAATGCTGATTGTGTTTGCTTGGTAATGGTGAGTTTGTTCTTGTTTCTGTGGAAGTGATTTGGGCGATGCGTTTTATATTTGCGGTGCAGCATCCAGTCAAACTGCGTAATATATACGGCCTCTTGAATACAAACACGACTGCACGCGTGCAGCCAGGGGCCAAAAGCGTTTTGGTTTGCCTTTCCATTTTTTTCCACTGGTAATAAACCCGAAAAGAATGTGCTGCAGAATTCACTCAATCATACCACAAAATATCATTATATTCCACAAAAAGTTCAATTAATTAAGGTAAAATGCTTCAAACCATTTCTTTAACACTGGATAAACATGTCAGCTAAATCAGTAAATGCAAATCAAGGTTAATCACATCAAACTACCAAATTAATACCAGTAATCCACTTTTTATATACTCTTTGTATGTATTAGTTTTTAAAACCTGTTAATTCACCAGCCTCAATTGTTTATCAATTATTTACCTTTACTCCATTCTTCAAACATCATAGTCATCACCTGTTAATACATTTCACACATTGTGTCAGTCTGAGATTCAAAGAACATGTCGTCCGTTGTAAACTCGCCAACTTTTCTCCATCTGATTTACTGAAGCATCTGCTGAAGCAGCAACGTGACACTCACAGAAAGAAACTCCGGCAGCTGCTGTCACTGACGCTGGACTCGTGGGGAGAGAGCGGCGTCGACGGATGTGCGGAAACTTACACACCGCTGCACAAACCTGTCCAAAGTTAGAAAACAGCTGGGTTGTCGAGATCAGCGCTTACTTTTATCTCCCAGTATCAAGTGAATATTACTTTTAAAGGAGGATATATTACTTAGTACTGAGTAACTTTCCCAACACTGCTGATGTCAGGATATACGCTCTCTCCTAAGCTGTCATTACATTTCACATTTCATTTTTGTCATCTCAGTGACAAATATGCTGTTACTGTCAGAGGCTCCAACACTTTTACTTTTACGTTGTGCTCGTTTATTCAGATCCCTCCAGCTCGTCGAGGAGAGCCTTCATATTTCTCATCTCTTTCAGGATTTCATAGAGAGCGTCTTTGCCTCTGGCTGTAGGCAGAAACTTAAGAATGTCTCTCATCTGGTCGTGTGTGGTTTGTTTGGCTCTCACAGTTTCATAGTTCTCACTTGAGATCAGCCCCTTTTCCATGAGGTTATCCAGGATGGCTCCTGTGTCGCTCACTCTGTTAATCAGAGCTGTCCGATGGCGATCCACAAAATGCTGACCTGAGGACGTCACGGAACATCAAACAAACAGTGAATACTAGAAGTTGTAATGGTCACATGGTTGAACTATGTCAAGTCATCTTATCATTTCTCAATCCTAATTTAATTCTTGCATATTAAATGTGGTTTTTTTACCATGTTCATGATCAGTGCTTTGGGTTTTGTAGTCTCCTGAAAAAGAAACAGGTCACAAAGCTCATTAGTTACTGGATATAGCTCATGCCCAGGGTTGGGGAGTAACAGATTATCCAGTTATGGAGAAACATACTTCCCGATGAACACGTGGAGCAAGTCCTCCTCCTTCGTCATAACAGAGTGTCGACTGAATGTGTAACCAGTGGCGCCTGCGTACTACACTCAACTCGAACTGTGAAGGAAGCTAACGTCATTTTACAGGAGCTTTTACCTCATTTTATTTTAGTAAACCTGAATTTGATTTATGATTTATTTCTTTTTAAACTTTAAATAGGTGGTTTGTTAAAAAATGCAGTGGATGTTCTTAACCTATGTACTAAAAGAAAGCCTTCCTTTCTTGGATGGTGAGGTTGGAAGGGGGGGCCTTCGCATTAGAAAGGGCTGCAGATACCTTTA
This sequence comes from Micropterus dolomieu, assembly GCF_021292245.1. Classification (NCBI taxonomy): domain Eukaryota; kingdom Metazoa; phylum Chordata; class Actinopteri; order Centrarchiformes; family Centrarchidae; genus Micropterus; species Micropterus dolomieu. The sequence continues at coordinate 49,616,327 of NC_060150.1, read as the reverse complement.
GTCTGAGCTGTTCCGCTTCTGTTTCTGTTAATTTGTTTTTCCTAATGGCCAATTCTGTGGCTGTGGTGTGATGGCAAAGCTTGCTCTGGTATGTTAGTTCCCTTTCTGGTTTTTCACCCATCTGTTGTCTGGTTCTTGTCCTTTCTCCTCCAAGACAATTCTCCTGTTTTGTTAGTGCAGCTCGCTCTGGACTGTAGGTTTTGGAATTTCCGTGTCTGTCTTTCTTTGCTCTTGTTGTGCTGAGATAGCTGTGCTTTCTTGATGAAGTCCATGACCTTTCCCAGTGCTGTACTGGGCAGGTATGTTTCTAGTTTGTGGTGTATGTTGTCCAATTCTTTGTTCAGGGCTTCAATTGTGAAGTGTATCTGTCTCACTCTCTCGTTCAGTAGCTGGTGTTGCACTTTCTCCAGGATTATTCCGGCTCTGTGTCCTTTCACCTTGGAGGCTGTTGGGAATGAGTTTGTGTTGTCTGCATCTCAGGTTGAATCATAGATGGTTCCTGTAGTCTGCAATTTTCCTGGCTGTCCTTTCATACTCCCGTACCAATCTGAGGGTGTTCATCCCAAAATGATTAGCAAGAGTATCTGCAGCCCTTTCTAATGCGAAGGCCCCCCCTTCCAACCTCACCATCCAAGAAAGGAAGGCTGTGACATCTCTGAGCAAGGATCAAAACATCACTGTCCTGCCTGCTGACAAAGGAAGATGCACAGTAGTCCTTCACACAGCGGACTACCAGAACAAAGTCAACACACTACTAATGGACACAAACACGTATGAGACACTGAGACGAGACCCAAGAAAAGACTTGGCCTCGGGTAACGACTGTCGTTACCACAGCCAGGAGCACTAACGAACCAGCGGTATCGACAATCCTGGAAAACGACCCCACTGAGGTTAAATACCAGTCAGTCAGAACTGAAGAAGCCTCTTGGATGAAGGACGAAACGTCTTCTATCTTTAACCAAGTCCAGTTGCCCTTGACTTTAACCTTCTTTGGATATCTTTCATCTCAGGTTCTACAGGTCCACTTGTTTACTCACAAAATACTGTAGACCGCAATAGATCTCACTCTCCTCATCAACCATCTACTAAAAGATTATTTAAAGGAGAACATCTACCCGCTCCAGAAAACTTACTCCCAAAGAGTTCGCATAGGTTTTTTTCTCTGATCACAATTTCCTACAGAGACCAATCACCTCTGAACCCTGGAAAGACCCTTCACTAGCAAGAACCACACAATCGATAGGTACGATTAAATGATTTATTGATGATCGAAACAGAAGATGTACGAGACTTGCAGCTGGAATGTCCTCAGATAATTAAAATGCCCCTTGTTCTGAATAGTATATAATATAATAATAATAATTTTGGCCAGAGTCTCCCTGTTAATTTGCTAGTTAAGGACATCCTATCAGGTGAGAAGGCAGTTTCTGCTCTGCCTGGAGACACTTTTGGGTCTTTTTTTCGGTTCTGTGGTGGATTTTTAAGTCCACCATTATTATAAAATGTTGTGAAAGTATTTATGGAGTATTGCATTTAGTTTAATATATTTATTGGTGTAGAAATGCAACAGTAGTTACAGCAGTTTTATTGTTGATGCAGTGGAAGTTGTATTTTAGGCCCCACAGCTATCACAACCTAATTATCTTAGACATCTTTTTATCTTTTAAGTCCACATAACATCCCTACTGTACATATATGTCCCCACACAGGTTGGTTTAATAAAGACAACGACTGTCCAAACACCAAAGTCCAGGTGATTCGGCAAAAACAAACCGACAGTTGAACAAAGAGCTGAAGGTCACTATAAAGCTCTGTAAAGCTGCAGATTCATCCCATAATTCACTACCAGAGACACCAACAACGGTTACTTCATACAGTGTCTTATTCAAACTGGCCCTGGAGCTCCATGGCCAATGAGATCCTTAAAAACTGGTTTAAAAAGTGGACTGCATGACGATCTGAGGCAGAGTAAGAATAAAGGCACCACGGATCAATCATTAACAGTTAATCTTTTCTGCTGCACTATCAGGTGGAGTGATGCAGAAAATGTTTTACCTGTTAGATCAACTTCACGCTTCCAGACCTCCGTCTCTCTTTGATCTTGGACCGTTAAATTAACTTCTTCTGCATTTGTAGGCAGGAAGATCTCATATGTTGGATGGAAATTTGGTCCAAAGTCCAGATCAAAATCTTCTTCCTGAAAACCAAAGTGTCAGAAGTTCCATAGCATCCAAAGTAAACCAAAGGTAACCAACAGCAGTTATTTAGAATACTCACCGTAGGCTGAATTTTGATGGCCTCAGGACAGACAAGAGTGTAACTTTCATCTTTGATGAGTTTGCATTTAGAAGCAGTCTTGATGTTCTTATAAGGCTGCTGCTGTTTACTGACCTGAAGAGACAACAGAACATGTTAACATTTAAAAGGGTTATCTTCAAAAGAAAAAAAATCCTAACATTATGTGAGAACCTTTGACAGTCTGTGTTCGACACATCAGTGGAGATCTCCCAAAGTGGGTTCGGTATAAAAAATGGTGCCTTTAGCAGCTACAAAATGAAAAAACCTCACCTCTGTAAAATAGTAATGGACAGATTGTTGTTGATCCTCCAGGAATTAATGAAATAGCTATTTTGAAAATATACATAGTTCAGATATAACATATGGGACAAAAGCAAAAGTCCTTTCTAGATGCCCTTCGAATACCTAGTATTTCAGAATTAGTACAGTATTATTGTACTTCAGTACAGATGTAGCTAGAGCAATAGAGGAAATATAGCCGGGGCTATATTGGCTTTTTCTTCTGTTGGATTGTTTAGAAAGTGGATTATTCGGTAAAATGTTTTGCCTGCTTTCTTGTTTGTATTTGTTTGCCTTTTGTTGGACTGCCTACCTGCCTTTGACCCTTGCCACTGCTGTAAGCTTGTACCCGCCGTTAGGACCGTAAATCTGCCTGGTGTTCTGTGTTTGGGTGCAGAAACCCCCGTTTTATCTTTTTTTGGAAATGTAACAACCTAAATTGCTTATATGAAGAATTAATATGCAAATTCAGGAGTTGTGAAGTCAAACATACTCCTGTACTTGTTTCAGAACGTCCTGTTGCCGCCTCCTCCAAACCTATTCTCCAAATTAAAGGTTCAGTGTGTAATATTTCTGATTTCTACCATAGCTGACAACGGACAAACAGCGCTACACAGCGTGTTTCGTCATCAAGGCCTTCTTCTTCTGCTTGTATAATTCTGGCAGTGTAGATGCCCATCACTACATTGAATACATACAAGAAGAAGAGGAAATAATAATAACAATGATATGCAGTCTGTGACTTTATTAGAAGTAAGAAGAGAAGTGACATTTGGACAACTGAACGAGCACATGTTATTTAGCCCGAGAGCCGACAGCCTGTGGATCTTTATACCATGAAGCCAGACCGGGACAGATACAGACAGCTGACGGCAGAAATCACGGATGTCGATTTTCCCAGTTGGAAGGCTATAATGTGGGACAGATGTTTTCAAAGCGGTGCTGAAGTTATCCGTTTTCTGTTGGACAGGTAATTAACTAAAGTCAGACTTTAGCGACACAAATGAAAGCTCCTGTTTGATAGCTTTAGCTATTAGCTGGCCATAATCACAGAGAGCCCTGACATGTTTCCCCTGTCAGTGGTGTGAAATATGGATTAATTTCATGGCGCCTACTTATTCTCCAGCCTGTGCTTTGGCTTGTGGTGTAAAATATGTAAACCTGGTTTGGTTTTGACAATCAGCTGATCACTAATTGGCAATAAAATGCAGCTTCCAGCATCAAAGCACAGATCAGCAAGCTAAACTTTTACTGCGCTGGAAGAAAAAATATGTAGTTGGATTTTAACTTCATGTAGTTCTTCTCCAGCCTCTGTTATGGCTTTGTTAGGTGGACAGAAATGTGCCGTCACCTTCCTGAGACAAACAGCTGATGAATATTATTGGCAATGAAACCGTAACAGCAGGGAAGCTCAGATCAGCAGCTAAACTTCTGTTGAATACTACCTGGTGGAAAACATGTATTTCCTTTACTGCTAATAGTGATATATAACAGGACCATATGTCTATCAAGTGATCCATAATAAATACTTTCTGAATTTGCATTAAAAAAAACATGTTTTTTTTCACTGTGCACACAAATGTGTAATTTGTACTTTCACATGCTAAATGACCATTAAAAATGCACCGTTTTACTACAATCTGAAATTATGGCTGTCAGTACTACTTTGTGTTTCTGTAAAAAAAACATTTCGGTAAGATTTGCAGATTGCTCACCAGCCAATGCCTTTGTTAACTTCATGTATGATGTTGTTTATAATGGACTGTGGTGCAGAAACAGTGAGGCTCACATTGTCCTGTTATCTGTCAGTGGTCATACTTGATGCACTAGATGTGATAGTTTTTGAGATGTTCTTCATTTACTTTGGTGTGTTAGTCCAGATGAGCCAACCCTCCTCCAAGATGTAAAATACTGTATTACAGGAGTATGAGACATCATGTAGCACTTCATTTCTTCATGTGGCTGTTTATTAATGAACAAGTAACAATAATATTCAGAAAAAACATGTGGTTTTACTGAATAATTAAGTAAATATAGTTTATTAATATATCTATCTAAAGAAACCTGATTTCTTGACTGGCAAAGCCTTTTATCTCATAGATGACATATTTTGTCCTGTCTCAGGCACCGTAGCTATACAACTCGCTTGGATAAGGGAGGGGGGTGCCATTCACAACCCTCACCACTAGATGTCAGTAAAACGTACACACTGAACCTTTAAAGAAAGTTTCTGTAAGACTTCTGTGGAACTGGAACCCCCCAGTCCTGTACCCTCCTTGTGATAGAGGAGGCGTTCTGTGCCCCAATCTGAGGACAATGATTATTCAGATAAATCCCCTCCATCTTGAAGGATTATTGAAAATGGCTCAGTCACAGTTCCTCTCCCTCAGTATTTACTACTTTATTTACTCAGCAAAAATCAAAATGTTGAAAAAGCATTAAAAAATCCCATAGTTGGGAATGATTATGTTGTAGTATCAGGTTAGGAAATATTTGGATGAAACCCTCTCAATTGTTAATTTCAATTTGCTTTCTTGACATGAAAGTCAAAAGAACAATATTGCCAAAGCTTCAAGGCAAATACAAAAAAAAAAATATTATTAAAAAATTAATACAGTTCATCTCAAAGTTTGTCTATCCACCATTATCCATCTCAGAAACTATATCTTCTATACTAAAATGAAATACCTGGAGAAAAGACTTACAAGAGTGTTTCCCTTCAAAAGACATGAAGCATGAAGCACAAACACAAACTGTTAATGTGGCTCAAATTGCTGCAATCTAACTGGATTATCTACTGGCTGATACAACAGAACAGCTAAAACTATGACTGCTTTGTCCTTTTTAGAGAAATGTGGAGGGAGGCTAACATATTGGGTGTTCATTTAACATTTGACTACATTTATTCCTGACCTAATTTTAATGTAATCTACCTGCGGTTGTTTTTTTATACAGGATGAGACCACATTTGCTTCTATGTTGTTGGAAGTGTTTTTTAATATATTATTAAAGATCATGCTGGGAAAAAATAACTCTCCGCATGATGTGCCTGAGACTGTTCAAGTTTCATATCAACTTCAGAACGAGGAGTCAGTGTCAGTTAATGAGTCCAGATTGAAGAATAGGAATGGTTACAGCAAGAAAAAGCTGTTCAGAGTTCATATGACCACCAGTCGTTTAAAGTATCTTTTTTGTTTTTGAAAAGCTGTCAAACTGTCCTTTAAAGACAGATCAGTGAAGTCCTGTGCGGTGTGAAAGCTGGAACATGAAGCTTTACCTCCTCCAGATGGATGTTACTCGGTAGCAGAAGCACATTTAGGACCTGCCTCTGTGTTCTTGGGTTCGGTGGTCCGAGGAACAGCAGAACTTGGCCGCAAACAGATGTTGTCCACAACCTTTTAACGATGTCCCAGACCAGGCCAAAGGCAGACAGGTGAGGGACTTTGACAACCACATGAGTGTCTGTAATCTCCAGCGGCTCGAGGATGCTCATTCCATCATCAGTGATGTGGACGACAGACAGCAGACCGTCAGGCAGCAGAGCTGTGAAAACACAGAGCTGGTAAACTTCTGGTTTACTGATAACAACCTCAGCACCATGTTAGTCCTTAATCCGGGACATCAAGTCAATGAAGAGTATAACCGTTGAACTCAATTTACTGAACTCAACTGTCAGTGTTGGTGGAGGAGAAGCTGGTGAGGCATTGTGCCCTGGGCTCCTGCCTAGAGGGGATAAACTGTTGTGCCTTTATGGAGAGTTTATAGAGTCAGACGGGAAACGGAACCATTCAGCTACCAGGATTCTAATCTACTGTCATGTGAAGAACTCTGTGCATCTACTTTATTTATTTATTAACACTCTGAGCTGTATTGCTTGGATGAAAAGTTTTATACAAATAAAGTTTGTTATGATTAATAAATAATCAGAATCTTTGCAGATTAATTTTCTGTTGGTGGAGTAATCGACTAATTGTTTCAGCTCTGTACAGTCTGTCAGAATAACATCATACACAACTGTCCAACATGCCATGAAATGTTTTGTGGTCATTCCTGGTTCCAGAGGACCCCACTGCCTGTCCCCTAGTGTGGTATATAAGTCATAACATCAGTCATATTTCCCTGAAATGAAACACATTCATACTCTTTAGATGTTGAACCCTTTATTCTAGCGCCCCCCTCAGGACAAACCTTCCATGTTCGGCTCCACAGCTGTTCAGACTGTAAGAACAGGATGTTGTTTCATCGTTGCTCAGACAAAACTCTCCCCTCACTAATCACAATAAAGTCCTCACCGTCCTTTGTTTCACAGTGCGGCAGGTGGAGCTGACAGACAGCCTCCTCAGGACACTTGATACTGAACAGCAGCCCTGCAGCCGTCTTGCCAGCTGATTGGAGGAGGCTCTCGTCCCATTGGACAGTCCAGTATAGCAGCTCCGCCTTCTGAGTCATACCAAACACCAGTCCAGTCAAAGTACACTGGAACACACCTGGACCAGGACACCTGAACCTGCAGGACACAGAAGGGCAGATTACAACAGGCTTTCAGCCTGCTGGTCACATGATCTGTTGAGTTCAACAACAACTTTCAGAGACCATCTTACATCCCTTCATCTCCTCATGCCTCGACTAATGCAACGGCCTCTTCACCTGCCTCAACCAAAAGCCTATTAATCGGCTCCAGACTGAACAGAGCATTTATCAAGATCAGGAGAAGTGACCACATCAAGCCTGTTTTAGCCTCTTACACTGGATCCCAGTATGATTTAGAATTGATTTCTGTAATGTTCAATAATCTGAGCGTGTGATTTTTGTTCGCCCAGATTCCTTTATTACCAATTGACAGAAAGCAAATCTTGTAAATATGATTTTAACCAATTAAGGACAGTGCCAGAAAGTCCCACCCACTTTTCTAGCCTGTCGAGCAGTTTCTTATGGTCATCCATGTTGAATCAGCACTGAGGTCCAGTAATAACAAAACTTTTACCGCTGCTTAGGTGAATGTTGTTTAACAAGACTACGCTTAGTGCTGTTGGACCAGGTTTTGATGAAGATTGCAGGCTATACAGCCTTATGAGCTAAAGTGTAATCGCTGAAAGGAGGTGAAGCGTAGGTGAATGTTTAATCACTGAGAGGAGGTGAAGAGTAGGTTAAAGTTTAATCACCGAGAGGAGGTGAAGAGTAGGTTAAAGTTTAATCACCGAGAGGAGGTGAAGAGTAGGTGAATGTTTAATCACTGAGAGGAGGTGAAGAGTAGGTGAAGCGTAGGTCAATGTTTAATCACTGAAAGGAGGTGAAGCGTAGGTCAAAGTGTAATCAAAGTGTATATCACTGAGAGGAGGTGAAGAGGAGGTTAAAGTGTAATCACTGAGAGGAGGTGAAGAGTAGGTGAATGTTTAATCACTGTGAGGAGGTGAAGCGTAGGTGAATGTTTAATCACTGAGAGGAGGTGAAGAGTAGGTTAAAGTTTAATCACTGAGAGGAGGTGAAGAGTAGGTGAATGTTTAATCACTGAGAGGAGGTGAAGAGTCGGTTAAAGTTTAATCACTGAGAGGAGGTGAAGCGTAGGTTAAAGTTTAATCACTGAGAAGAGGTGAAGAGGAGGTGAAGCGTAGGTCAATGTTTAATCACTGAAAGGAGGTGAAGCGTAGGTCAAAGTGTAATCAAAGTGTATATCACTGAGAGGAGGTGAAGAGGAGGTTAAAGTGTAATCACTGAGAGGAGGTGAAGAGTAGGTGAATGTTTAATCACTGTGAGGAGGTGAAGCGTAGGTGAATGTTTAATCACTGAGAGGAGGTGAAGAGTAGGTTAAAGTTTAATCACTGAGAGGAGGTGAAGAGTAGGTGAATGTTTAATCACTGAGAGGAGGTGAAGAGTCGGTTAAAGTTTAATCACTGAGAGGAGGTGAAGCGTAGGTTAAAGTTTAATCACTGAGAAGAGGTGAAGAGGAGGTGAAGCGTAGGTCAATGTTTAATCACTGAAAGGAGGTGAAGCGTAGGTCAAAGTGTAATCAAAGTGTATATCACTGAGAGGAGGTGAAGAGGAGGTTAAAGTGTAATCACTGAGAGGAGGTGAAGAGTAGGTGAATGTTTAATCACTGTGAGGAGGTGAAGCGTAGGTGAAAGTTTAATCACTGAGAGGAGGTGAAGCGTAGGTTAAAGTTTAATCACTGAGAGGAGGTGAAGAGTAGGTGAATGTTTAATCACTGTGAGGAGGTGAAGAGTAGGTTAAAGTTTAATCACTGAGAGGAGGTGAAGAGTAGGTTAAAGTTTAATCACTGAGAGGAGGTGAAGAGTAGGTCAACGTTTAATCACTGAAAGGAGGTGAAGCGTCGGTTAAAGTTTAATCACTGAGAGGAGGTGAAGCGTAGGTTAAAGTTTAATCACTGTGAGGAGGTGAAGCGTAGGTTAAAGTTTAATCACTGAGAGGAGGTGAAGAGTAGGTCAACGTTTAATCACTGTGAGGAGGTGAAGTTTCGGTTAAAGTTTAATCACTGTGAGGAGGTGAAGCGTCGGTTAAAGTTTAATCACTGAGAGGAGGTGAAGCGTAGGTTAAAGTTTAATCACTGAGAGGAGGTGAAGCGTCGGTTAAAGTTTAATCACTGTGAGGAGGTGAAGCGTAGGTTAAAGTTTAATCACTGAGAGGAGGTGAAGCGTAGGTTAAAGTGTAATCACTGAGAGGAGGTGAAGCGTAGG
>NC_060150.1:49600990-49606955 GCF_021292245.1 Micropterus dolomieu | reverse complement strand
TGCTAAAACAGGTGTGATGTGTACTCTTATGTTAATGTGAGTTAAAAGCCTTGCAGCAGAGTTCTGAACAGCCTGGAGACGGTAAAGCTCCTTCTTGCTCAAACAAGTAAAAAGACTGTTACAGTAATCTAAACAAGAGGAAATAAAAGCATGAATGAACATCTCCAACTCACACTGACACCAGTGTTCTTAATTTGGATACAGTCTTTTTGTCCAGTATTTGGAGTTCTTTTGTATAAACTGTGCATGGGCCTTAGAATGTTTCTGCTGCTCAGGACCATGTGGTAATACAATATGACGGTGTGGAGGAAACAGAGTGCAACATAGCAGCAGCTGGTGACAACTGGTTCCTGATGAATCTGAAGACGCTAAGGTTCAGTTTGACATGGATGACCCTTCACCTGTTTCTTAAAGGTTATGTGTGAGTCGATAATTATCTAAAGGTTCATGAAGTCTGAGACTATTTGAAGCTTGTCACCCTAAAAAGATTTCAGGATGATGAAAATATTTTCTACTGAGTGAAAAATACATACATGCAGTCTTGCTAATATTTAAAGTGAGACAGGACTCAGTGGGTCAGTCAGAGACATCACTTGCTTATCTGTTGTCAAAATGACTAAATTATTCTTCAGGGAATGATCCTGCACAAGTGAAACCTGCAGAGCTCTGGTACAGCAGCTAGAGGTTTCATAGATGAAGCGGTGGAATTAGGAGTGGGAGGAGTTTAGAAGTTAAGAAATATTAAACCCTGGGGGCGGTAAAACTAAGGAAACTGAATCTGATCACTGAAAAATAAAAATGTTCAAGTGAAAAAGTGACCTTTGTATTCAGAGCCTCTCCACACAGAAGCTGCTGCTGCTTCAACCTCTCTGGATCATCAGGACACAGCTGATCCTCTCTGGCGTCCTCAGACGGATCTGGTGGTGATCAGAGACATCGGATGGAGAGAAGCAGAAGCAGACGTCAAACTCACTTTTGGACGTCCTGGTGACCCAACATTCAAAAACCTGTAACCACTGTAACCAGTTCAAGGCTGGCCAGGGCCCTTTGGAGCAGGTCGTTACCCCATGTGTCCTGTTGAACTCTACTGGAAAACCATCGAATAAGGTCAAGATGTCCAAAGATACCAATTTAGCACCGTGTCCATACAATTAAATATACAGAGATTGAAGACATTCTTGCAGTGAGGCAACACAGCAACAAGACATCATCTTTCCCAACATGCAGAGCAGAACAATGTTACTGGGATTAACCAGAGCCATGTAACATGCAGAGACCAATCTTCCAGTTGGCTTTAATAACATTTTCTTTAAGATATTCCAGTGGGCTTTTACTCACATCCTTCATGTCTGTCACGTGTAGATTTGTTTTCTTTGTCATCCACCCTGTAATAAAAAACACATACAGCAGTTATCTCTAATGAAGACAGTTAAAATGGTCAGACAGTCAAAGAGGATAATTGTCCTTGCCACGATACACTGAAAGGCAAAGGCAGCTGATAGGTCAAGCAGGATAAGGACCGAGGATTGGGCTGCAGCTTTAGCTGACCTTAGGGCTTCTGTTACAGACAACAGAGATGTTTCAATAAGCGTTTTACTGAAGACGAGAGGTCTTTCTTTAGACCAGTCACTCTTCACAGACAGACATCTCGATCCTGCAGACTCTGATCTTTCCTCCTCTTTCTCCACACAAACACTCATCTTCTGCACTCCAGTCAATGTGACGGTGAACCTTCAACACTGAGGAAGCTAGACGTCTGTACAAAAATACACTTCAGATACAGTTACTTAAAGGAACTGATCATTTATAGCAAACATTGATCAGACCTGCAAGTCTGCAATTGTTTTTTTTTTATTTAATGTTGAAAAACAAGGAGGGTGCAAGTCTTCATCAAGTGATTTCCCAGTGGCCTGAGGGCCGTTTTGATATGACAGTAATTGTCAACTTGACCAGCAGCTGCGATAATTATAGCAAGCTTTTTTTTTTAACATTGGCCATAACAAGCCAGAGAATCCATGCATCCACCATATCTGCGTTTCTCTCTCTCTGTTTATCTGCAAAATATTGCGACCGCTACTAGGTTGGTGTTAAGAACTTCCACAACCTGGCAACATGTTTTAGCGTTTAACATGTCCAAAGAACTTTTCAGACGGGGAGAAACGCTCTGCCTGCTGACTGTTTTTGATCTGCGGGAATTAACCGCTTCCTCGTGAACAGACAGGCAGGCGAGCGCGTTAAGAACCATGGCAACAACTTCTGTGCCTACTGAATCTCTGCCGGTGCAACTGTATTTTCTTTATAGGCTAGAAAACATGACAATATATCTTCTAGAAATTATTGGAAGATAGATGGTCTGTTTTCTTTCTGGACACCTGTGATTGAACATTGTATGTTTTTTTACTACTATACTTTTGATATGATTGGTGTTTGTATATAGAGATAATCATGTAAACATTTGAGCAAACTATGTATATCTCATTCTCTTTTTCAAAAGTCTAGGCTACTGGTGTATTGTGTCTATCCTTTTACATGTGTATGTGCTATGATTGGTACAGGCTAGGCTATTTCTCTGGAGTGTTTGAGGGTGCACCCATAGCTGCCTTGAAAACAGTGTTCAGACAGGTTATTTAAATGGTCTGTCCTGAATGTTTGCATTTTGTAAAGTGAATAAATTTCTTCCCACGCGAACATAGTGGCCAAATCTATACCTAGTTTGGAACCAGTTACATTAACAAATAGGGTTAGTCTACACCATTAGTGGTCTGGTGGTTTGCGTGGACAGGGTAGCCTGGGATGGAGTGGCTGGCTGACCCTAAACTAAAATTAAACAGCACATTGTAGTTTCTGTATTAATTACCAAAGCATTTACTAGTAATGCAGTTAAATTGGAGAAAATGTGACATATTGTGTTGCAGGTCGATTTTAGCCCTTTGAGGAAGATCACAATAAATCTGAGCAGTGATGAGGAAAACTGAACTCTCTTAATAAACAGTGCATTAAATACTACAATACTAAATACTTGGTGTGAGCATATCAGCGTGAGAGTAATCAGTGAGTAGTGTCAGGTTATAATGGAGACACCTGTATGGATATGATTGGATATTACTGGTCAGCTGGTAGCTAAGAAGCTGATGAGCCACTGAAAATGTGACATCAGTGCTCAGCCTGAACGAACGCAATGCTCCTCTCACGCCTGCAACTCTCACTTAGCAAGAAGAGACTGTGCCTGGAAATAGTGGATCTTTTATTGGATGCTACTGACACAAGTACCAGTTCCGAGACCAACAAGGGGCTCATCAGAAAGGGCTGATTTCAACTCAGTACTAACTTCAAAATCTGCAGGCTACAGTGTGGACTCTCCTGTCCAGCAGTCAGCAGCTTCTCTCCTGAATCCTGCAGCTCGTTGTCACTCAGGTCCAGCTCTCTCTGGGAGGGGTTGGAATTCAGAGCTAAGGCAAGAGAGCTGATCTCTGACAAACTGCAGCCCCTCGACCTGAATAAAGAAAAAATGAAGGAGATAAAAATCCATTTCTAATCCAATCAGATGTGTTCAGGTTTTAAATGTGGAGCTCAACATTACTATGTTCTAATCAATGAGCTTTCCCCTAAAATGAGTAGAGGGACTTTGTCATTGTGTTATTGTGGATCATAATAATGTCAGCCTTCTACAGACATCATCCAAATGTCAGCACAACATTCATACACCTATTCATGTCAACACAGATCAATAACATGCTGCTGATCTCAGGCCAGTGTGTGTGTGTGTGTGTGTGTGTGTAGGACGGCTACTGCAAAGGCGGCCTTTAATTAAAAAATAATGTGATTATGAATAATAAGCATAACCCTGGACTTTTATTTGAAACTGTTGATAGACTTACACAGTGTCAGCAGCCAGTAAGTAGTACAGATTTGTCATCACATGATTTTATGATGTATTTTTATGAGAGAGTTGAGGACATCCGACCTACGATACCGATTAGACTGCGCTATCATGGGGCCATTTTCTACAGGACAGGGCCACTCTGAGTTAGAGCCGATTTCTTTAGCGGAGTTAACTAAAATTGTTGTGACTGCAAGAGGTACCACTTGCTCTTTGGATCCCTTGCCTGCCTGGATTATTAAAGAACTAAGGCCAACATTACGATTGTATGTTTTAGCTGTTTTAAACCTTTCGCTCTCCACAGGAGTTTTTCCAGCTTGCTTCAAATCTGCAGTGGTTAAACCATTATTGAAGAAACCATATCTGGATATAAACTCGTTGGAAAATTATAGACATGTTTCTAATTTGGCCTTCTCTCATTTAATATCCTTTTTGAGCTGCCGCATTCTGCTTTTCGAGCACTCACAAAGGCTGTAAATGATCTGTCGGTTGCTGACTCAGACTTAACATCTGCGTGGCTTTTGATACTGTGGAACACTATTCTTTTGGAAAGAATCAAGAAATACTTCAGCATCTCTGGCCAGGTGCTTAAAAGGTTGAGATCTTACCTTTCAGAAAGATCTCAATGTGTGTTTTATAACAACACATTTTCCAACCATTCCCCACTTCAACACGGGATTCCACAGGGTTCAGACCTTGGTCCATTGTTGTTTTCGTTATACTTGGCGCCACTAGGTCAGATCATTCATTCTTTTGGGATAGCTTTTCATTGCTATGTTGATGATTTACAAATATATATGCCAGTTATTGCAGGACATGCATCTGATTCGGTCAAGTTATTGACTTGCTTGGCTGCTGTGAGGAGCTGGTTATCAGCAAATTTCCTGCTATTTAACTCAGCAAAAACTCAGATGATAGCTATTGGACCAGCTAGATTAAGTCATTTGTATAATAATTTTACTTTATCCATTGAAATATTTCTACTCTCAACAAGTAAACAAATAAAGTTTAAAACAAATGTTAGTTCAGAGGATCTTCTGTACACAGATGTGACCATTTACCAATAATTTGAAATATTAATTTACTTTAACGACTAACAGCAGATATTTTCTACATTTTCTTTAAGAAACACAAGTCTTAGTGACTGCAGACTAAATTTAGCACGCGAAACATAAAAATAGTAACAAAAGGACATTTACAACTTTATGAATGGAAATTATGCATGAACAGAAATTAGCTTGAATTGTTAATTAAACATATCAGATCTACAATAGTAACAGAGCGCCAGTGAACTGACCCCAGAGTCTCCAGTCTATAGTGTGGACTCTCCAGAAAACCACACAGCAGCTTCACTCCTGAATCCTGTAGCTCGTTGTAGTTCAGGTCCAGCTCTCTCAGATGGGAGGGGTTGGACTTCAGAGCTGAAGCCAGAGAGTCACAGCTGATCTCTGACAAACTGCAGTGCGTCAATCTGAATAAAGAATAAATGATGGAGATAAAAATATATTTCTAATCCAGTCAGATGTGTTCAAGTCTTAAATGTGGAGCTCAACATTACTATGTTCTAATCAATGAGCTTTCCCCTAAAATGAGTAGAGGGACTTTGTCATTGTGTTATTGTGGATCATCATAATGTCAGCCTTCTACAGACATCATCCAAATGTCAGCACAACATTCATACACCTATTCATGTCAATACAGATCAACAACATGCTGCTGATCTCAGGCCAGTCTGGAATTAGAGGAGAAAAACTATATTGATCCTTTAAATAGCTGCATTTAGAAGAATGCTTTGATCTGTGTGTGTGTGTGTGTGTTCTGAAGGATCAATATCAGTGATCAGACATTATTTCTGAAAACACATGGAAACCAACAGAATGCAAAAGTAAACTTGATCAGGTTAAAACAAATATTAGTTCAGAGGATCTTCTGTTTACAGATGTGCCTATTTACCAAAAATTAGAAACATTCATTTATTTTAATGACTAACAGCAGACATTTTCTACAGTTTCTTTAAGAAACACAAGTCTTTGTGACTGCAGACTAAATTTAATACAATAAACATGAAAATATGAACAAAAGGAC
>NC_060150.1:49579358-49600890 GCF_021292245.1 Micropterus dolomieu | reverse complement strand
GAAACATTCATTTATTTTAATGACTAACAGCAGACATTTTCTACAGTTTCTTTAAGAAACACAAGTCTTTGTGACTGCAGACTAAATTTAATACAATATACATGAAAATATGAACAAAAGGACATTTACAACTTTATGGATAGAAGTTATGTATGAACAGAAATTAGGTTCAACTGTTAATTAATAATCAGATCTACAATAGTAACAGAGAGTCTGTGAACTGACCTTAGAGTCTCCAATCTACAGTGTGGACTCTCCATTCCAGCAGTCAGCAGCTTCACTCCTGAATCCTGCACCTTGTTGTCACTCAGGTCCAGCTCTCTCAGATGGGAAGGGTTGGAATTCAGAGCTGAGGTCAGAGAAGCACAGCTGATCTCTGACAAACTGCAGCCCCTCATTCTGAATAAAGAATAAATGATGAAGATAAAAATCTATTTCTAATCCAATCAGATGTGTTCAAGTCTTAACCTCTTAATATTCCAACAGCCCGCCCATGGGCTGTCAGCTCCTGGCGGCTGCTTTCGGTATGTGCACACAGCATGTCAGCCTTCTACAGACATCATCCAAATGTCATAAAAACATTCATGTACCTATTCATGTCAACAAAGATCAATAACATGCTGCTGATCCCAGGCCAGTCTGGAATTAGAGGAAAAAAACTATATTGATCCTTCAAACACCTGCATTTTAGAAATATGCTTTGACAACCCGTTCTCACTCCCATGTTCTCACATATGGACGCATGGTCACAGCATCAGTTTGTGATGCACTGGGGAACCCCTTAGGATCATAGCTTAATGCACAGGGGGAAGCCCTGTAGTGTTATTTTTTAACACGAAAGGTTGCTAGATGTTATTTAAAGAAAAGTCTAAGTAACAAGGTGGTTGGGGTGGATGGGTGAACCAGAAACCGGACTTTCAGTCAGGAGGCCGGTGCTCGTTAACTATGTGAAACAAAAAGTCATCACTGAATGTTTTTAAGTTATGTTAGTTATGCAAGTAACTTAACTTGACTTAGGTAAGTTACGTCACCTAAGTTGTTATTTTAAGCCAAACACCAAAACTTTGACGTTTCACAATGTTAACTACTAGTTACATTTTGAAAGTTGCTAACTTTTCCATGCGTTGCGTAATTTTTGTCAGTACCTTCACCATGGAGTCCTAGATGTCAAACAATGATGCAAAAGGGGTAGCCAGGGCGTTAAAAAGCAATGCCAAGGGGTCCTGAACAGATGTCCATACATTCCCCATCTCGACTAGTTCACTTTAAACAGTCCCCTCCAAAATTACTGGAACGGTAAGGTAAATTCCTTTGTTTTTGTTGTTCACTGAAAACATTTGGGTTTAAGATCAAAAGGTGAGTATGAGACAAGAGAATTTCAGCTTTTATTTGCTGGTATTCACATCTAGATGTGTTAAACAACTCAGAACATACCAACCTTTGTATTAGACCGCAGCATTATTAGGTGAGCAAAAGGAACAAATAATCTTAAAGTAAAATAACATTTCATATTTGGTGGCATAACCCTTTCTTCTAATAACTGCCTCAAGCCTGCGACCCATTGACATCACCAAACTGTTGCTTTCTTCATTTGTGATGCTATTCCAGGGTTTTACCGCAGCTTCTTTCAGTTCCTGTTTATTTTGGGGTGTTTCTCCCTTCAGTCTCCTCTTAAGGAGGTGAAATGCAGCTCTATTGGGTTAAGGTCAGGTGATTGACTTGGCCAGTCTGAAACCTTCCACTTTTTTTCTTGGCAGTGTGCTTTGGGTCATTGTCCTGCTGCATGATAAACTTCCTCCCGATTTGTTTCAATGAATTTCTCCGTAAAATGGCAGACAAAACGTTTCTGAATTCATTCTGCTGTTAACCATGCTCAGTGACATCATAAATAAATATTAATGAGCCTGTTCCAGAAGCAGCCATGCACACCCAAGCCATGACATCACCTCCTCCATGCTTCACAGATGAGCTTGTATGCTTCGGATCATAAGCAGTTACTTTCTTTCTCCAAACTTTGCCCTTTCCATCACTTTGCTAGAGATTAATCTTGGGCTCATCAGTCCATAAGATTGTGTTCCAGAACTATTGCAGCTCATCTCTGTACTTCTTTGCAAATTTCACTCTGGCCTTCCGATTCTTCCTGCTGATGAGTGGTTTGCATCTTGTGGTGTGGCCTCTATATTTCTGCTCTCTGAGTCTTCTTCCAGCAGTGGATTGTGATACCTTCACCCTGCACTGTGGAGGTCGTTGCTGATGTCACTTACTGATGCTTTGGGGGTTTTCTTCACAGATCTCACCATATTTCTGTCATCAACAACTGTTGTTTTCCTTGGTCGACCTGTTGGACGTCTGTTGCTCAGTACACCAGTAGTTTCTTCCTTTTTCAGGACATTCCAAATTGTTGTGCTTGCTCTGCCCAATGTTTGTCCAATGACTCTGGTCGATTTTCCTTCTCAGCTTGACAATGGCTTGCTTTTCCCCCATAGACAGCTCTTTGGTATTCACGTTGGTTTATCATCTTTAACAGGAAATGCAGTCTTTATAGGTTTGAATCAAGGATGAAAACTTAGACTAGTCATGCAGAACTATGTAATGTTTGTACAATCATCCTAAAAGACAACACCTGGGCAACAAGAAACATCTGTCAGTCACATGTTCCAGTAGTTTTGCCCACTTGAAAAATGGGTGGATTGTGTGTGTGTGTGTGTTCTGAAGGATCAATATCAGTCATAAGACATTATTTGTGAAAACACATTGAAATCGTAACAGAGAGTCTGTGAACTGACCTTAGAGTCTCCAATCTATGGATGGAAGTTAGCTTCAATTGTTAATTAAATATATCAGATCTACAATAGTAACAGAGAGTCTGTGAACTGACCTTAGAGTCTCCAGTCTACAGTGTGGACTCTCCATTCCAGCAGTCAGCAGCTTCACTCCTGAATCCTGCACCTTGTTGTCACTCAGGTCCAGCTCTCTCAGATGGGAGGGGTTGGAATTCAGAACTGAGGCCAGAGAAGCACAGCTGATCTCTGACAAACTGCAGCCCCTCAATCTGAATAAAGAATAAATGATGGAGATAAAAATCCATTTCTAATCCAATCAGATGTGTTCAGGTTTTAAATGTGGAGCTCAACATTACTATGTCCTAATCAATTACCTTGTCCCAAAAATGAGTAGAGGGACTTTGTCATTGTGTTATTGTGGATCATTATAATGTCAGCCTTCTACAGACATCATCCAAATGTCAGCACAACATTCATACACCTATTCATGTCAACACAGATCAACAACATGCTGCTGATCTCAGGCCAGTCTGGAACTAGAGGAGAGAAACCATATTGATCCTTTAAATAGCTGCATTTAGTAGCATACTTTGATCTGTGTGTGTGTTCTGAAGGATCAATATCAGTGATCAGACATTATTTCTGAAAACACATGGAAACCAACAGAATGCAAAAGTAAACTTGATCAGTTTAAAACAAATATTAGTTCAGAGGATCTTCTGTTTACAGATGTGCCCATTTACCAAAAATTAGAAACATCCATTTATTTTAATGACTAACAGCAGACATTTTCTACAGTTTCTTTAAGAAACACAAGTCTTTGTGACTGCAGACTAAATTTAATACAATAAACATGAAAATATGAACAAAAGGACATTTACAACTTTATGGATGGAAGTTATGTATGAACAGAAATTAGGTTCAACTGTTAATTAATAATCAGATCTACAATAGTAACAGAGAGCCAGTGAACTGACCTTAGAGTCTCCAATCTACAGTGTGGACTCTCCATTCCAGCAGTCAGCAGCTTCACTCCTGAATCCTGCACCTTGTTGTCACTCAGGTCCAGCTCTCTCAGATGGGAGGGGTTGAAATTCAGAGCTGAGGCCAGAGAAGCACAGCTGATCTCTGACAAACTGCAGCCCCTCAATCTGAATAAAGAATAAATGATGGAGATAAAAATCTATTTCTAATCCAATCAGATGTGTTCAGGTTTTAAATGTGGAGCTCAATATTACTATATCCTTATCAATGAGCTTTTCCCTAAAATGAGTAGAGGGACTTTGTCATTGTGTTATTGTGGATCATCATAATGTCAGTCTTCTACAGACATCATCCAAATGTCAGCACAACATTCATACACCTATTCATGTCAATACAGATCAACAACATGCTGCTGATCTCAGGCCAGTCTGGAATTAGAGGAGAAAAACTATATTGATCCTTTAAATAGCTGCATTTGGTAATATGATTTGATCTGTGTGCGTGCGTTCTAAATAATCAATATATGTATATTGTATATTGACATGCCATATATATATGTCGGCATTTCAACCTTGGTTGTTACTCTTGTAAAATAATAAAACTCTATACTGCATTAATCTTCGATCACCTCCAGTGAATATTTTGTCACGGTTTGGGTTATTTGGTCTGTGTTGTGTTTTAGATGTGTGCCTGTTTGATTCCTGTTTTATTTTGAAGTTGTCTGTGTCTGGTGTTTTGTATCTAACTTTGTGTCTTGTTGCCCTGATTACCTTATGTGTCTCACCTGGTGTTTCTCTCTCTCTGCAAGTTTATAGAGTATAAATTGTCTGAGTTTCTGTCCAGTCCCTGTCAGATAATTGTAGCTTGTTGTTGCTCTGTTGCTCATGCTGTGTGTGATTCCTTCCGTTTCCGTATCTCCTTCCTCACATCCCGGCATGTAACACTGCCTACTTGTGTATTCACCGAGAGTTTGACCACTTTCAGCAAGTTTGTCTGCTTTTGTTTAATAAATCACAAGAATTCTTTCTGCCTGTTTGCCGTGGCTTGCGTTTGGGGCCAAAACTTATTTGCACTTCGCAATCTTTTTTGCTAAAGAGAGATAATGTTCAAGAAGAAATTCAGACTTTTTTGTCTCGCCCAGTCCTGATTTTCTATCTCCGACAAAAGTCAGTGAACTAACCTCAAAGTCTCCAGACTACAGTCTGGACTCTCCAGTCTAGCAGACAGCAGCTTCACTCCTGCATCCTGCAGGTCATTTCCTCTCAGCTCCAGCTCTCTCAGATGGGAGGGGTTGGATTTTAGAGCTGAATCCAGAGAAGCAAAGCTGATCTCTGACAAACTGCAGTAGCACAATCTGAATAAAAAATAAGTGGATGGAGATAAAAATCCATTTCTAATCCAATCAGATGTGTTCAGGTTTTATAGGCAGAGCTCAACATTACTATGTCCTAATCAATGAGCTTTTCCCTAAAATGAGTAGAGGGACTTTGTCATTGTGTTATTGTGGATTATCTTAATCATAATGTCAGCCTTCTACAGACATCATCCAATTAAAGAAATATTTCTACTTTAACACGTAAACTTGATCAGTTTAAAACAAATATTAGTTCAGAGGATATTCTGTATACAGATGTGACCATTTACCAAAAATGCTAAACATACATTTACTTTAACGACTAACAGCAGACATTTTCTACAGTTTCTTTATGAAACAAGTATTTGTGACTGCAGACTAAATTTAGTACAAGAAACATGAAAATACGAACAAAAGGACATTTATAGCTTTATGAATGGAAGTTATGCATGAAAAGAAATTAGCTTCAATTGTTAATTAAACATATCAGATCTACAATAGTAACAGAGAGTCAGTGAACTGACCTCAGAGTCTCCAGTCTACAGTGTGGACTCTCCAGAAAACCACACAGCAGCTTCACTCCTGAATCCTGCAGCCTGTTGTGACTCAGGTCCAGCTCTCTCAAATGGGAGGGGTTGGACTTCAGAGCTGAGGCCAGAGAAGCACAGCTGATCTCTGACAAACTGCAGCCAGCCAATCTGAATAAAGAATAAATGATGGAGATAAAAATCCATTTCTAATCCAATGTATTCAGTTTTTAAACGTAGAGCTCAACATTACTATGTTCTATTCAATGAGCCTTTCCCAAAAATGAGTAGAGGGACTTTGTCATTGTGTAATTGTGGATCACAACCTTCTGGAATAAGAGGATTAATATCAAATCACTGCACCTAATGATTATTTTAAAAATGATTAATGTAACAAAAAAGTTTTGTTTAGTAGTGTATAATTTAACAACTAATTTATTGCTGATTCTAAAGCACATTTTATTAGTTGTTTAATATAACAATGTATTCAAAATTAACATCAAAAAGTGTCTCATTAATAATTCTATATTTTATTCAATCATACTGAAAAAAAGACACACAAAGCTCATTAGAATAATGATCATAGTGGCACATTTTAAAATGAGTCTTATTTCCATGTCACTGCTGTGTTATAACAGACCCTGTGTGTCAGATGATATACATATATACACACACACACACACACCCTGATAGAATCTCTAGGAGCCCTCAGGTTTTTTGTAACAGCAGGTTTATTCCACATCTGCATTCATGACAAAGGACAACAGTGTTGAATAGTCATCTCATGTGGACAAACAGCGCATGCTCTGTCTAAGGGAAAATCCTCTGCTGCTTTTTGCTCTACACAAAAGTAAAGTGCAGTTTGACACATTGATCGTATAGTGGATTTAAACTCATATAAACTAAATAAATAAAAGACACCAAATTGACCCTTAATCTTGCAATGAGGAAACAACAGAGAACAATGTAATTACACAGATTTCCTACAGTTACCTTTAAATTTTTCCAATAATTATGTGCAATTATATAACTTCGTTACAATTCAACATACAGGAGGCAACCAAACAGCAGAAAATACCTCAATCTTATGTTCAAACATAAACAACACTTTATGACAACATACGGTTACATACCTGCATTCATGACAAAGTGTTCAATAGTCATCTCATGTGGACAAACAGCGCATGCTCTGTCTGAAAAGATCATCATGATCATATTAAAGTTAGCTAGCTACACTGGAAAAACTTTCTACTGGCAATAAAACACATAAACGGATAGTTGACTTTATAAAAAAAAACATGGCGAAATTAATCAACAATACATATTATTCAACTAAAGAAATCTAGCTTAACTTTTACGTGCTTTTCAAGTGAGTTAGCATTGTTTAGTCCACGGACATTCACAGACACGTTACCTAAGGGAAAATCCTCCGCTGCTTTGAGGATTACCCATAATCCTTCGCCATTACTAGAGTTCACTGCAGGTACAACTTTATGACAGCAGGTGGCACAGTAATCCCATTTAGTAGGATTTAACCTGAACCTTTTTAACTATGTTACATACACCCCCCCTTAAATCCTGCTAAATTGGGGAACAATAAAAAAAAACACACAACTTTACCTTTAAATACCAAACAGTAGTTTTGTACTAGGAGCATAATGCATTTCAAGTCAGTTAGAAACTTTCCACTTGGGATTCAGTCAGTAAGGGAGTGGCCAAGCCCCATACCAACAAAGACACAAAAGATGCCGTGTACGCCTCTCACATCGTAAACATTGCTCAATAACAGATGCTTGTCAAATACTTCAGATAAAGTAGTTTAAAAACTCCTAAGACATACAAGCAATCTATCCAGAAAACATGTTCCTTACAAAAGAAAACAAAGAATCAACTGTTTTAGCTGAGTCATCTACAATCTGTTCATTTCACAAATGAGTCAAGCTGGGGGCTTAACAGGTCTACCTGCCCTAGTGCAGAGTGGAGGTGGCTGTGTGCAAACTACATGGTCCAGTGTGAATGCACCTGGCTGTGTGTCAGTTGCATGTTCAGGGGAGGGGACACAATGGGCTCCTTCCACTGAGAGCGGGGAGGATCCTTCCTCGGACACCACACATTCTGCAGAGGGTTCAGGGGAAGGTGATTGCTCAGCAGTCATTGATGAATCAGGGGTTTGCAAGATCTCACACAGCACGTGGGACCACATACACTACAGCCTCTGAGAGGCGGGCACTCACAGCTACAACAGGTGAGCGATCGGGACGGCTAGCTGTAGCATCCTCATCACTAGCGTCATCCATCTGCAGTAACCACTGAAGTGTCTTTGTCTCACCGTCCTGTAAGTCAACTGGAACCATAAGGTCAATTTATCCACTTCCATTGCCAGATGAGCAGTCTGACTCCAAAATGTCGTGACCTCCTGCTGGGAGAAAACTCAATGGGAGTATGAGGTTTCTGTGAACAACTTTCTCTCTGGATGTTACTGGGTCACTGATACAGTACACATTGATTCCAGGTTTCACAGACTTCACTTCATAAATTGTGGACTCCCACTTGTCTGCAATCTTCCTCTTCCCTCTCTCACCACGATTGGCGAGCAAGACTCAAGTCACCAACAGCGAGGGGAGACCCTTTTGCTTTGCGGTTGTAGTTCCTTGCTTGTCGAGCCTGCTCCGTTCAACTGTTTTCACGGACAATGCGGGCAGCTTCAGACAGGTCACGTTTCAGGTGAGAGACAAACTCACGGTGGCTTACAACAGCATTGCTGGGGAGAGTATGCTGGAATAGAACATCAACAGGAAGACGTGGAATCCTGTCAAACATGAGAAAGAAGGGCGCAAAACCCGTTGCCTCATGCTCAGTGCAATTGTAGCAGAACATCAGCATCTGAAGCATTTGTGGCCACCTGGCTTTGGAATGGGGAGGCAGGGCCCTTATGTTCCCAACAGTCCTGTTGTATCGCTCGACAACTCCATTCCCCATAGGGTGGTACGGGGTGGTATGCGATTTCTAGATACCAGCCATCTCCAGGAGCTCTTTAATGAGTTGGCTTTCGAAATTGGCTCCCTGGTCCGAATGGATGTGTTTTGGCAAACCATATATGCAAAAGAAGTCATTCCATAGACGACGGGCAACATGCTTTGCTGACTGATTCTTACATGGGAATGCATGTGACAGCTTAGAAAAGTGATCTGTGACAACCAAAACATCCACACACTTCTTATCCGTCTGCTCAGCAGTCCAAAAGTCGATACACACAAGTTCCATTGGTTCAGAGGAGCAAATGCTTTCAAGAGGAGCATGGTCATTATGTTCTGGGGTCTTGCCAACCACACATCGAAAGCAGTTCCTCACATGATTACTGATGTCATGTTCCATTCCTATCCAAAAGAACCTCTGCCTGGCGAGATAGAGTGTGCAAGCCTGTCCCTGATGACCGGCTGAGTCATGAAGGCCGTGGAGGACCTGGGCCTTGAGGGAGTCTGGAACAACAAACTGGTGGATTGCAATGTTCATTTGCCTGTCTTTCTTCACCTTGTACAACATGCCGTCTTTGATGGAGAGCTTGGGCCAGTGTCTCAACATTTTTATCACTCCACGAGACTCACCGGCACGTTCACATCTAGTGGGCCTCCTGTGACGCTGGATGTAAAAGAGAACCCTACCCAAGACATCATCCTGCTCCTGAAGATTAACCAGTTTACTTCTGGGTAGAGAGGCAGTCTGGTCGACACTGACAAGCTGGGGAGTAGCTGGTCTCGTGCCTCTCACTCGGCCTCCAGAGTCATGCGCCTCTAACACAGCTGAGACATCCTGTAGGGAGAGGGACCCCTGAGGGGAGAGCAGGGTGACAACCGCATCATCTGTGGGCTGATCAACAACAAACTGGCAGTTAGCAGCAGTATATCTAAATGCATCTTGTACTGTCTCAGCCACCATTTCACTCACTTGGTTCAGCAAGACGGCATAAGGTTCATTTACAAGTCGGTGGCCTATGCATGACTGGACAAATGGCACCCTACTTAGTGCGTCTGCAACCACATTCTTTGTGCCAGGGACATAGTGCAGATCAAAACTGTATGCTGCGAGCTTTGAAACCCATCTCTGTTCACATGCATCTAACCTAGGCTTAGTCAAGATGTATGTTAATGGATTATTATCTGTCCAGACTGTGAAACATTGACCTTTCAGCCAGTGGCTAAACTTATCGCAGACTGCCCATTTAAGAGCAAGACACTCCAGCCGATGTGCTGGATAGTGCAGCTGGGAGTATGATAGAGTCTTGCTGGTAAACGCCACTGGTCTGGCAACATTACCTTCAGGAGGCAACCGTGAGAGGACGGCTCCTAGGCCATCAAAGGAGGCATCCACAGCAAGAATGGATGGTGCATTAAAATCTGGATGGGCCAAGGTGACACTATGCACAAGCTCATGTTTCAAAGTTTCGAATGCTGCCCTGCACTCAACAGTCCAGTCAGCTGGAGACAGTCTAACATGGCCTCTCTTGAATTTCGGCTTATGGCCTCTCCTTGTTTTGCATGGAGTGGCGGACTCAGCCACAAGGCGGAACAGTGGTTTAGCTTTGGCAGAACATCCCTCAATGAAATGGTGGTAGTAGAGAACCATTCCCAAGAAAGATCTGATTTTCCTAGCACTTGGTGTCTCCCCATCAGATTCCATCAGGTCGGCTTCCTGCACATCACCTATAGCTTGCACTTTACTCGAGTCTGTCTTAACACCATCTCCACATATGATGTGTCCCAAGAACTTAACAGACCGGCGAAGGACGTAGCACTTCTTAGGTGAGAGCTTCAAGTTGTTGGCGGCAAGGCACGAGAAAACCATCTGGAGACGCTCAAGTTCAATCCGTTCAGATGGTGCATAGACCATAAGGTCATCCAGATAACATAACAGATTTGTAAAGTTCTCATCACCAAAGATGGACATCATCAACTGCATAAAAGTTGCAGGACTGTTATATGTTATATTCATGGAGGCCAAATGGGGAGGAAAACGCTGTGTACCTTTTGTTGTCTTCATGCAGTCTGACGTTGTAGAACCCTGATGTGAGGTCCATTGTTGAAAAGACATGACCACCAAGTGCAGCGAGGGCATCTGTCTGATGAGGCAAGGGATGTAAGTCTTTCACTGTTCTTGCGTTCAACCACCTGAAGTCATTACAGATGCGAAGATCACCACTTGGCTTGACTACCAGGACGAGAGGAGATGAATACTCACTTTGAGACTTTCATTCAGAGCAGTCCGAAGCTTGTCATAATGGCATGGTGGGACCCGCCTGTATGGAAGTCTGAAGGGCTTGTCATCCACTAGCCAGATTCTGTGTACAAAATCTGTTGCCTCACCGCAGTCCATTTTGTGCCTCGAAAAGATGGACTCATACTGCTCAATGATCTCCAGCAGTTTATCCTTCCACTCAGGGGAGACTTCACAGGAAGAGAGGTTCAAATCCCGCAAGCTCATGTCAGTCGAAATTTGTGATATTTCATCGTCTGACCTAGGTGCAGGTGACGAGCTCTGTGTGAACTGTGCACTGGATTGGATGCGATCTGGCTCAGGTAAGTCTTGCACAGAAAGACAGGGTGACACATCTGCAACTTTTGCATTCTTTTTAAGGGTGAGTGGCTTTTCAGTAAGATTTACTATTTTGACTGGAACCCAGCCATCCCCCCAGAACGAGGTGACAACTCTCCCCACAAGAATTTGTGCGTGGGTTCGATGATGACTGTACTTCCCACTGCAGAAACATCAGATGGTGGGAGTTTAGCCCACACCAAATGTTCCAGACATCGGTTGTAGAGCGACACATCTCTTGAGCTTAGCCGTGCCGATTTTTAGTGGCACTGCTTCATATCCGTCTGAGCAGGACAACACAGATATCAAATGGGGCAAGTTATCAGCCTGGGCACTATTATCTGTGAAATGAGCCACTTGATAGCATTACTGCCAAGGATCAGGTCATCGGTTTGGCCTGGCACCACCAGAACAGGAATTATCACCTTATAGCCATAAACTGAAGCAGTGAGGTCATACAAGATGTGACCAGATGACCCCCACAACCAACAATAACAAAGTCCTCATCAGTTCTCTTTTCAATGTTAAAAACAGACTGTGAAAGTTTAGTGTTGGCTGCTTCACTTATAGTGCACACCATAGATCCACTGTCCACTAGTGCTCTAAGAACATGACCACAATCAGTAGACATCTGTGTAGAAAAGGCTATCACAGTCTCTGAAAGTCTTTAAAGGCCTTGAACAATCAGTGTTTTTTGTGATGGCATTACTCTGCTGTAGGCGTGACACAATGTTTCATAATCATTAATGTCTGTCAAATCCAAGGTGGGAGGCTCACTCACTTGATCTGCGCTGTCCTCCCCTGTGTGCAGATCATTCAGTTTCCCTGCTGAAAATGTGGAGGATGACATCTCCCCTCCCTTGAGTGGCCAGGTAGGTGACACAGGAAACATGGCTGGTTTCTGTTCCGGGATGTCTGAAACTAAAGGAGTGTTAGGGCTGACATCGACTTGATTCATGCTGATTTGTCTATTCCTCCCAGTAGACCGGAGTCCCTTCTCCAGGTGGTATTTGTCAAGTACTTCCTGAACCTCACGAGCTGACCACTTGTCAATCATCTTGGACCTAAAGGTAAGAGCCAAATCTCTGCTGGGGCAATGTCTGATGAACATACGTGTGACTTCAACACTTGGGTTGTCAAACGTTTTACCCTGCTCTCTAAGGAAGCTTGCAGCATCTTCAGCAGCTCTGTTCAGTCTAAGCTAATACTCAAAGGGGTCCTCTTGGTCATTTGGCAGGGTAGAGTAAAAGTCAGCTAGGGGCACTGTGGAGCAATGGCTTGAGCCAAAATGTTTGCGCAGGAGCCCGTAGATGGCCCATGGGTTATGCTGGACATCAAGTTCACAATTTCTTATCCCAAATCTCACAACATCCTTTGCTCTGCCTCTCAGGTGGATAAGAATTTTCTCAGCGTGATTTTCCAGCTGAAAACCTCATCTTTTTCTTATGTAATTCTTCATCGATTCCTCAATATTGCCAAACTCCCTCGGGAGGTAAAAGGGTCTTAGAGAAATGCACAGCAGTTCAATATCAGGGCTGCCCACAGTCGCTCTCTCAGAATAGTTCCTGCACCAGCTGTCACTCAAACACGCAGATACCTCCCCCTCAACTTTTCCCCGAAGTTTAATCCCTGTCTGCACAGACAATGGAGAAACCCTCCAGCTCAATCAAGGAGTTGGGGATGTCTTCGTGGAGCCAAGTCTCCGTAAATAGCGGCAAACCCGCCTTGCGGTATTCAAAACATACCCTCATGTTGGTATGGAGCTCCTCCATTTTGCTCCTAAGAGAGTGAACGTTGCTCAGGATTATGTCGGGCAGCGGAGGTCTATTGCCTCTCCGGCGGAGACGCTGTCGGGTCCCCCCACGTCGGCCTCTCTTCCGTAGTTTTCTCCAAGATGCCAGGATTTTAAATGCTTGGACAGGTTGAATAAATCTGCGGGCGGCGATGTTGTTCCCGTGTAGCAGAGAGACAACAACGTGTCTCTGGCGTAGATGAGTGGTAGCCCACCCTCCAAGTGTGGAAAAGTTTCACACATCCTCAGAAGCTGCCAGACAATCAATGCCAATAATAGTCCTTGTGCAAATAACGCCATGGTGCTCCTCTGTACCCTCGTACACACTCACACAATCAATACAAAAAAAACACAAAAACACAATAGACAAAAAAAAACAACAAATACATAAAAACAGCAGCAGCAACAAAATAAAAACAGCAGCAGCACCAGTAGCACACGAGTCCAAGTCGCCAGCAGAGCAGCTAAACCGGTATTTTTATAATCAATGACGTTGTCAGCCCTAAGTAAAAAAACTGTTCATTATTTCATTTCTCACATGACCTTCTTCTGACTGTATTTGGCAGCACAGCTGGTCAATGTCATTAAAAGGAGACGTCCACATTTGTTCAAGTATGTCTTAAAAACAACAGCCACATGCAATATGTTCTTTAAAAAGTTATTGGTGGCAGTAATCATTCCTTCTGTCACACTGAGTGTGAAAGTGTAAAATGGTAAATATCATGAATAATAATCAAGTAATAGTCATATTTTTAGGAATCAGAATTTATTAAAAATAAAACAACTGGATAAAATATTATATACAACACAGAATGAAAATTTGGTAAAGAACCAGTGTTCATTTACAATGGTAGTCCCAAAAGCAGTTACTATCCTCTACAAACAGAGACAGAGATTGCACTTTGTCTTTACTGGGAAATGTGCGACCATGTCCCTGCGCACATCCATTGGTGGTTTACGTGACCTCTTGGTTGGGACACCATTTAATGGATCCCCAATATCTGAGGATGGTCTCTTCAGTCAAAGGGCTCTCACTGGCTGAAGATGGCCGCCCTCTCCTTGGTGTGTTGACAGCTGTGTTTGTCTGAATAAGATTGGAAAGGAATCAATTGCAATGTCAAACATACATTTGAAAATGCTATAATCAGTGAAATATTAAATATGGTAAACAGCATAAATAAATTTTTACCAGGACGATAGAGGATGCTTGCTGCACCTGGAACCGTCTCCTTTTCAGCATGAGCACCACTGCTGATGTCCGGACCAGAGAAATCAGCTTTAGAAGGGATGAAATCCTTTTTCAGGAAGTGATACCTGTCCCAGGGCATCGTTGGTTTCGTTGGTTTGATGCTCTCATCATCATCATCAGCTGGACAATCAGCGGGTGTCTGACTCTCTTTGTCCACTTCATTGACATATTCATCTGTCTCTTCATCACTTAAATAACTTTTGTACGAATTAATCTCAACATCACTCTCTCCATTTAGGAGAGTCATGCAGACTGTAGTAAACACCTCTTCATGCTGGTGTCATTCTGAAAGGGAAATAATAGTTGTAAGAGTTAGAGTAGTTCAAATATAAATAATTTCAATGCAAATTAATCATATTCATGTGATACATTCCACTGAAGTCACACAATATTTTCTGGCTTATGTGCTCTCTGTACTTAACATACTAAAAGTAATATGCAACCCCACAGACCTCTTCCATCCCTAAATTGCAGGACATTCACAGTTGTCCCTGAACAATGCACCATACATGCAACCCCCCACATTTCATAACTTTTGGACCTGTCCATTTAGAACATTGGAGAAGGGCAGTGTCTCCATGTAATGTGCAAGGTGCACATGCTATTTTAACTACCATTCTCACCCAACATTGTAAAATTACAACAAAGACATAACAATCTGAAAATCTAATTTGATGCATACATTGCATAATTACTAGACATTGTAACAATCACAAAAAAATATTTCAGGGAATATACTCACTTCAATGTTGATATATCCGGTCCAACGAAACAAGGAGATGTTCTTCCAGGGATGTTCGCAGGTCGTATGAGTTTATGGCTTCATGAGCAGACCTATATCCACATTTAGTATCCAATGGCATTGTGAGGCTAAACAAGAGGCTATCGAAATGTGGTCTTTCAAAAAAACAATTTGCAGATGTACTTTTGGGAGAGCTAAAAGTGATGTTGAAATTTTACAACTGTGGGTCTTACAGGTTTAAGAACTTGAAAGAAGAATTCTTAAATATCACTTATTTTCAAAACATCTGTGACTTTCAGCAGGTGCAATACTTGCTGCACCCACCTTTTGATATGTTCTAATGAGCCGCAGAACCAGAACTCATGTTTTTCTTTTCTTTATCAAACCTATCACTCAAAACTCTCTCCAGCCTGTTTATATCCTCACACACTCTACAGCTTCATCTTCACTGACTGATGGACCACACAATGTGAGTCTGTGGGAGCTGAAAACGGTCCTGTCAAACCTTTTATTTCTCTGTTTTTCGTTACAATAAGTGAACTGACCTGAGACACTCCAGCCTACAGTTTGGACTCTCCAGTCCAGCAGACAGCAGCTTCAATCCCGAATCCTGCAGATCTCCGTTTCCACTCAGGTCCAGCTCTCTCAGATTTGAGGGGTTGGACTTGAGAGCTGAGGCTATGACTTCACAGTGAGTCTCTGAGAGTCTACAGCCATAAAGTCTGTCAGGACACATACATTACAAAATATGTTATTATGAAAGAGGACATTTTAAATTAACTTAATGCATTTGATGACCAAACCGTTCAACGTCTCTCTTTTGATAAACAAAATTGCTCTCATCAGTGGTTCAGCTAATCTGGTCTTTGTTTTGCTTTAATTTTGCAGATGAAGAAGAGAAAATCTTTACATTTATGTATCTTTCTCTCGCATCATCAGCGAGAACACTGGCAGCAAGTGTCAACATCTTCTTCACATTACGACTCTGGAGACGTGAATGTTGTCAACTGGTTTAAAAATAATCAAAGTTGTGAAACTTCAATACAAAACCACAAATTATTATCAAAATACCATTTAACAATGCCGGCCTGGCATGCTCAAAGGCCACTATTTATCATAACAATGAAACAGAAGGTTACAAAAATCTATTTAGGAGGAACAAGAAGAACAATATCTGACAGCGGTCTCAGAAACCACTTAGTCCAATCCTTTCGGGAGACCTTAATCTCCACTTTGCGCACATTGTTGCCTTTGCTCGGGAAGACCTGGGTTACTATTCCCAGGGGCCACTCATTCCTTATCAGCTGCTGATCTTTGAGGAGAACATTGCTTCCGGACTCTAGATTGGGCCGAGTGGTCTGCCACTTTCTCCAAAACTAAGAACACAATATTTTAATGTGCTCAGTCTCCCATCCACCTCAGCTGTCTGTGTTTTGGTTTTACAAAGGCACAGCGCTAGTTTGGCTAATAATGTAAGCTAACTGTTACAAACAAGCTAAAATGAAAGCTGTATAAACCTACAACCAAGATGGCGCTGCATATAGCTGCCTTGGAGTTAGGTACGCTCTGTTTTTTTTTTGCGTGATAAGTACTGTACAGAGCGGACCGTGACACAGAACTCTCCAGCAAAACGAAAGGTAGAGGTGTCTGTTTTTCTATCAACATTGGCTGGTGTACCGACGTGACAGTGATTCAGCAGCACTGTTCTCCTGATCTGGAATATTTTATCATTAACTGTAAACCATTTTGCTCCCCTGTGAGTTTGCTTCATTCACTCTGGTGGGTGTTTATGTTCCACTGCAGGCCAACATGCGCGATGCACAGCGCATGCTTGCCGACCGGATACTGTGTGTGGAGCAGACATACCCATACTCTCTTGTTATTGTTCTTGGTGACTTTAACAAAGAAAACCTGATCCAAGAACTCTCCAAATACAGACAGTTTATAAAGTGTCCAACCAGAGAGTGGAACACTTTGTATCACTGCTACATTACAGTGAGCAGTGCCTATCACGCGGCCCCCCACAGTGCTTTGGGACACTCTGATCACGTCATGATGATGATCCTACATTAGTTTCTGTGATTACCAACATGGGCCAGGGTGAGTTATAACAATGACAAACCCTAGTTCAAACTTAGACAGCTAAGGCTGGAAAAGGAGGAAGCATATAGGAGTAGAGACACAACCGGGTGCAGGGCGTTAAAGTACAGATTTAGCAAGGAGGTGCATGAACCTATACAACTGTACTCAGAGAGACTAAAAGATCAGTTCTCTGCAAACGACGCCACTTCTGTCTTGAGGGGGTTCAGACAGATTACTAACTATAAACCCAAAGGCCTCCACTCCATCAACGATTCTTGCCTGGTAAATGAGCTGAACCAGTTCTACTGCCACTTTGAGAGTCAATAGGACACCATACCCCGTAACTCCTCCGCTCAGCTCCAGCCCCAGTCCACCATCCCCATCACAGACCCTCTCCTGGACCCCCTGCAGTTTGCCTACAGAGCCAAGAGGTCTGTAGATGATACAGTAAACATGGCCCTTCCTCCAGCAACTGGACTCCTCAGGAACCTACGCCAGGATACTGTTTGTGGATTTCAGCTCTGCTTTCAACGCCATCATCCCGGCCCTGCTGCAGGACAAGCTCTCCCAGCTGAACGTGCCTGACTTCATCTGCAGGTGGATCACAGACTTCCTGACGGACAGGATGCAACAAGTGCAGCTGAGAAAACATGTCTCTGATTTCAGGACCATCATTACGGTTTATCTCATGGCTGCTTTGTTTCGCCTTCTGTTCTCTTCCGTCCGTCAAGCTCCAGAAGTTTGCGGATGACACCACCCTCACTGGGCTCATCTCAGGTGGGGATGATCAACCATCTGGTGACCTGGTGCAGCCAGAACAGTCTGGAGCTCAACGCTCTGAAGACCGTGGAGATGGTCGTGGACTTCAGATAGAGCCCAGCCCCACCCTCCCCCATCATCCTGTGTGACTCCCCAGTCGCCACTGTGGACTCATTCCACTTCCTGGGCAGCATCATCTCTCAGGACCTCAAGTGGGAGCTGAACATCACCTCCAGCACCAAGAAGGCCCAGCAGAGGATGTACTTCCTGCAGCAGCTGAAGAAGTTCAGCTTGACAATGAATGATGGTGCATTTCTACACCACCATCATTGAGTCCATCCTCACCTCCTCCATCACTATCTGGTCGTCTGATCGTTCGCAGAGAAGGTGATTGGCTGCAATCTTCCTTCTCTTCAGGATCTGGACACCTCAAGGAGGCATGCAGGAAAGATTGCAGCTGACCCCTTCCACCCTGGACACAAACTGTTTCAGACTCTCCCCTCTGGCATGAGGCTGCGGTCCATCAATAACAAAACCTCTGGCCACAAGAACAGCTTCTTGCCATCTGCAGCTAGTCTCATCAACAAGGTCCGGGTCCCTCACTGACACTCCCCCCTTTTCAAATAATGCAAATGTCTCTGCATCCCAACTCGTGAGCAAAATGTCCGGCCCATCTGCATGACCTGGTTTTAAAATCAGCCCTGTCTTAATTAGTTTCATCGTGTGTTTTGCATCTATCATGCTTTTTTGCTTTGTTTACATTTACTCATTTGGCAGACACTTTTATCCAAAGTGATTTACATTTGAGATGAAACAACAACATACAAGCATCAACAAAGCATCAAATACAGCACGAGATCTACAACTGACAATACATACTAGTAAGAGCAGCAATAAATACTAGTAAGAGTTAACAGCATCAATAGGGTAAATACCTAGGAATAGAAGTGAGAGTTAACAAAAAAAGTGCAACCAATACAAGATAATTGTAAGGGGATAGAACAAGGAGAGCACAGGAAGTGCATGTTAGAGGTGTTATAAGAGGAAGTGTTCTCGGAAGAGATGAGTTTTCAAGAGCTTCTTGGAGTTAGAAAGGCACGCCCCTGCTCTGATGGCGTGTGGTAGCTCATTCCAGCATTGTGGTGCCACAGATGAGAACAGGGACTGGGATCACTTTTTGTGAAGGGATGGCAGAGCCAGGTGGCGTTCGTTGGAAGAAGGAACATAAACTTGTATTATGGAGTTTAGGTAGATGGTGCAGATCCAGTAGTCACTCTGTATGCAAGCATTATTGACTTGAATCTGATTCTGGAGGCCACGGGGAGCCAGTGGAGGTCACACAGTAATGGACTGACATGAGTCCTTTTGGGCTGATCAAGGGGTTTCACCGCACAAGCTGGAAGACCTGCTGGGAGGGCACTGCAATAGTTGAGGCAAGAGATAACCATGGCCTGTACCAGAAGCTGGGTGGCATACAGAATGTGGTAGGGCCCGATTTTTCAGCTGCAAATCCAGCCTCATGCTACCAGTAGTGTCAAGGACAGTCCTAAACAGAACTACAGAACAATCAGTCAACAAGGATAAGGAGAGACCCACTGTCTGTGGCTACATTGCATTCACTAATAACTGTGAAATACTCCTATATGTTGTGATCATATGCTACTGAGATGAAACCTCAACCACAACCTCTAAAGTCCTTCATGTGTTTTATAGGTTTGCATGTCACCTTCGTCACCCAGAGGAAGATAAATAAAAAGAGAAATTTTAAAATGTAACAATTATCGGAAATAAACAACCACAGCTTTTGAAACAGCTCAAGAACATTTGTGACAAAACACAACAAAATGGTTTAGTGTGTCTATCTGAAGAACTAAACAGCTGATCTACACTGATTTATGTTAATCACATCTGTACTTACCGAGCTTTTCTGCAGTTCCTCACAGCTGGAATCAGTCTCTGTTGTCCCCCGATTGATGTGTTGTATTTCTCCAGGTCCAACTCATCCAGAACCTCCTCTGACATCTGCAGCATGTAGGCCAGAGCTGAGCAGTGGATCTCAGAGAGTTTCTTCTCTGATCTGTTCTCTGACTTCAGGAACTCTTGGATCTCCTGATGTACTGAGTGGTCGTTCATCTCCATCAGACAGTGGAAGATGTTGATGCTTCTGTCAGGAGAGATCTCATCAATCTTCAATTTTTTCAGGTTGTTGATGGCTCTCTGGATGATTCTTGAACTGGTCTTTGTCTGACCCAGCAGGCCTCCTAAGAGTCTCTGGTTGGACTCCAGAGAGAGGCCATGAAGGAAGCGAACAAACAGGTCCAGGTGGCCAGTTTTACTCTCAAGGGATTTCTCTATGACGCTCCTCAGGAAGACATGCAGAGATGAGGGACTCTTCTTGGATTTCCAGTCTTTCCCCAGGAAGTCCTTCAGTACCTCTGAGTTCCTGCTGGTGTAACAGTGGAACATGTAGACTGCAGCCAGAAACTCCTGAACGCTCAGATGAACAAAGCAGTAGACTGTTTTCTGGAAGATCACACTCTCTCTTTTGAAGATCTCTGTACAAACTCCTGAGTACACCGAGGCCTCTGTTACATCAAGACCACACTGCTCCAGGTCTTCTTGGTAGAACATGATGTTTCCTTTCTCCAGCTGTTCAAACGCCAGCCTCCCCAGCTTCAGAAGAACCTCCCTGTCAGCCTCCATCAGTTCCTGTGGACTCGTCTCATGTCCCTCATCGTACTTCTGCTTCTTCCTCTTTATCTGAACCAGCAGGAAGTGTGAGTACAGGTCAGTCAGGGTCTTGGGCAGCTCTCCTCTCTGCTCTGTAGTCAACATGTGCTCCAGAACTGTAGCAGTGATCCAGCAGAAGACTGGGATTAGACACATGATGTGGAGGCTCCTGGAGGTCTTGATGTGTGAGATGATTCTGCTGGACAGCTCTTCATCACTGACTCTCCTCCTGAAGTACTCCTCCTTCTGGGCGTCAGTGAAGCCTCGTACTTCCGTTACCCTGTCAACACACGAAGGAGGGATCTGATTGGCCGCCGCAGGTCTGGAAGTTATCCAGACGAGAGCCGAGGGAAGCAGATTCCCCTCGATGAGGTTTGTCAGCAGCAGGTTGACTGATGACTTCTGTGTGACATCAGACACAACCTCACTGTTGTGGAAATCCAATGAAAGTCTGCTTTCATCCAGGCCGTCAAAGATGAACAACAGTTTCCAGACGGCGAGCTTCTCTGCTGGGACCTTCTGTAATGTTGGATGGAAAACATGGAGCAGCGTGAGGAGACTGTGCCGCTCATCTTTGATCAAGTTCAGCTCCCTGAACGAGAGCAGAACCAGCAGACCGACATCTTGGTTTTCCGAGCCCTCTGCCCAGTCCAGAGTGAACTTCTGCACCGAGAAGGTTTTTCCAACGCCAGCGACGCCGTTGGTCAGAACCACTCTGATGGCTCTCTGTTGGCCAGGTAAGGCTTTAAAGATGTCCTGGCACCTGATTGGAGCGTCATGGAGGGTCTTCTTCTTGGAAGCTGTCTCAAGCTGCCTCACCTCATGCTGGGTATTAACCTCTTCACTCTGTCCCTCTGTGATGTAGAGCTCAGTGTAGATCCTGTTGAGGAGGGTTCCACTTCCTGTTTCATCACTTCCTTCAGTCACACGTTCACATCTCC
>NC_060150.1:49577761-49579258 GCF_021292245.1 Micropterus dolomieu | reverse complement strand
GCCCAGAAGGAGGAGTACTTCAGGAGGAGAGTCAGTGATGAAGAGCTGTCCAGCAGAATCATCTCACACATCAAGACCTCCAGGAGCCTCCACATCATGTGTCTAATCCCAGTCTTCTGCTGGATCACTGCTACAGTTCTGGAGCACATGTTGACTACAGAGCAGAGAGGAGAGCTGCCCAAGACCCTGACTGACCTGTACTCACACTTCCTGCTGGTTCAGATAAAGAGGAAGAAGCACAAGTACGATGAGGGACATGAGACGAGTCCACAGGAGCTGACGGAGGCTGACAGGGAGGTTCTTCTGAAGCTGGGGAGGCTGGCATTTGAACAGCTGGGGAAAGGAAACATCATGTTCTACCAAGAAGACCTGGAGCAGTGTGGTCTTGATGTAACAGAGGCCTCGGTGTACTCAGGAGTTTGTACAGAGATCTTCAAAAGAGAGAGTGTGATCTTCCAGAAAACAGTCTACTGCTTTGTTCATCTGAGCGTTCAGGAGTTTCTGGCTGCAGTCTACATGTTCCACTGTTACACCAGCAGGAACTCAGAGGGACTGGAGGACTTCCTGGAAGATAGCGATGATGATGAAGATAATGACAATGATTATGATGACTATTATGATGACAACGGAAAGGACAATGACCATTACCCATCTCTGGATGTCTTCCTGAGGAGCGTCATGGAGAAATCCCTCGACAGTAAAAATGGCCACCTGGACCTGTTTGTTCGCTTCCTTCATGGCCTCTCTCTGGAATTCAACCAGATACTCTTAGGAGGCCTGCTGGGTCAGACAGACAACAGTCCAGGAATCATCCAGAGAGCCATCAACAACCTGAAGGAAATGAAGGCTAAATTTATCTCTCCTGACAGAAGCATCAACATCTTCCACTGTCTGACGGAGATGAACGACCACTCAGTACATCAGGAGATCCAAGAGTTCCTGAAGTCAGAGAACAGATCAGAGAAGAAACTCTCTGTGATCCACTGCTCAGCTCTGGCCTACATGCTGCAGATGTCAGAGGAGGTTCTGGATGAGTTAGACATTGAGAAGTACAACACATCATGGCAGGGACGACTTAAACTGATCCCAGCTGTGAGGAACTGCAGAAAAGCTCGGTAAGTCCAGATTGTAAGCAGCTACCGTCACTATTTCGTAGTTTCTGGCAGGTATCTGGAGACACAACTAACTGCAGCCACCAAGACTCCATTTCTATTTGTCATTTCAAGTGTCTTCTATCTAGATAAAATCCAGATAAGACTCTTTCATTTACACTCAACAACCTTGTCTCTGTTGGACAGATCACAAATCTAATTGTGTCCGTCTTGGTTTTCCCAGCTGTATATGAGGGTAGACTCTACTCAGTGCAGATGGTGGTGGTGGTGGTAATGCATATGCAAATGTAGGGAAATGACAGCATCACCAGATGAAGAACTTCTGCACTTTAGCGGTTTTGTTACAACATTAACAGTCAAGCAGCCACTATGCCTATTCATATAG
>NC_060150.1:49552099-49577661 GCF_021292245.1 Micropterus dolomieu | reverse complement strand
TTCCACTGTCTGACGGAGATGAACGACCACTCAGTACATCAGGAGATCCAAGAGTTCCTGAAGTCAGAGAACAGATCAGAGAAGAAACTCTCTGTGATCCACTGCTCAGCTCTGGCCTACATGCTGCAGATGTCAGAGGAGGTTCTGGATGAGTTAGACATTGAGAAGTACAACACATCATGGCAGGGACGACTTAAACTGATCCCAGCTGTGAGGAACTGCAGAAAAGCTCGGTAAGTCCAGATTGTAAGCAGCTACCGTCACTATTTCGTAGTTTCTGGCAGGTATCTGGAGACACAACTAACTGCAGCCACCAAGACTCCATTTCTATTTGTCATTTCAAGTGTCTTCTATCTAGATAAAATCCAGATAAGACTCTTTCATTTACACTCAACAACCTTGTCTCTGTTGGACAGATCACAAATCTAATTGTGTCCGTCTTGGTTTTCCCAGCTGTATATGAGGGTAGACTCTACTCAGTGCAGATGGTGGTGGTGGTGGTAATGCATATGCAAATGTAGGGAAATGACAGCATCACCAGATGAAGAACTTCTGCACTTTAGCGGTTTTGTTACAACATTAACAGTCAAGCAGCCACTATGCCTATTCATATAGGGTAACATCAAGTTAACCATGGAGATAACCTTCTATGGGCAGTAAAGAGATGGAGTGTAAATTGCCATCACCTTTCGGGTAGATCCAGGTAGCACAGGTTAATTGTAAAGTTATACGTATTGTCAGAAAGTTTGTCCTGAAGTTACCTAGATAAGCCAGTTACCTGGCCTCATAGTACAGGCCTCCCTTCCTCCCACCTTACTCCGTTGTTTTTAATGGAAGAAACACTGCGACTCAGAAGAGGGAATGAGGCTCACTCTGTACAAACAGGTCTGCAAAATAAAACACAATACTTCAATCATAATCAGCTAAACATATTTTATATATTATATATATATATATATTATTTAGTTGTTGCCATTATGTATTTTTCTCTTTTATTGCTAGTGTGCATCATGTGTATTATGCTTTTAAATCACATACTTTCAATTAATTCTGTACTCCCAGACTTCCTGAATGTTGGCTCTCAGAGACTCACTATGAAGTGGTGGTTTCAGCACTGAGGTCCACACCATCCCACCTAAGAGAGCTGGACCTCAGAGGAAGCAGGCTGCAGGATCCAGGAGTAAAGCTTCTTTCTGCTGGACTAGAGAGTCAACACTGCAGACTGGAGTCACTTTCGTCAGTTCACTTACTGTCTTCTGCTCTTGTAGATTTTAAACTGACCAAACATTTTAAACATGACACAAAAACTGAACATGATAAATTAGGCATTCATCTTTTAATTTCACATTTTTGTTTTACAAATGTTCCTTTGTCTCCAATAACTGCCGTTTGTCTCATACAGTGTGAGACATCTCTGCTACATAGAGTTGTCAAGCTTGTTAAGTGTAGTGTGTTGAATATTATTCCACTCCTCTTAAGTGGCTTTTTGAATATCTTAAAGAACGGCACACCAGAACATACTAAACATTTTTGAAATTACTTTTGTGATGCAATTTAGCATGTTTTGATTAAGAAATG
Organism: Micropterus dolomieu; assembly: GCF_021292245.1. Taxonomy (NCBI): domain Eukaryota; kingdom Metazoa; phylum Chordata; class Actinopteri; order Centrarchiformes; family Centrarchidae; genus Micropterus; species Micropterus dolomieu. Next base: position 49,576,083 of record NC_060150.1, on the reverse strand, counting down.
GACAACCAATACTGGTGAGACTTCCTGCAATATACAATAATGTCTCAAAATGTGTGGTATCTGTTGCTTGATTCCTTTTTAGAGTCTCTTGCTCTTAGCAAACCTATGTCACACCTGCCAAATGCCAAGGTGGAATACCATGGCACCAGATGACATAGTCACAGACAGACAATTTCTTTACAAATCTGGAAGAATTCATCTTGTAGAAATGTATAATAGTTTTTGTAAAAAAACAAACAAAACAAAAAAGGAACTAAACCAAAACTGCTGGGTTATATTTGTAGTGTGGTGTGTAGATGGTGTTCAGAAAACAAAAGTCAAAGTTTTTTTTTACCATATCATATTATAATATAGATATTGCTTTATCAACAGACTTGCTAATTGTGGACTAACAGAAATCAGCTGTGGCTCTCTGGTCTCAGCTCTGAAGTCCAACCCCTTTTACCTGAGAGAGCTGGACCTGAGCAGGAACAACCTGCAGGATTCAGGTGTGAAGCTGCTGTCGGCTGGACTGGACAGTCCACAATGGAGACTGGAGACTCTCAGGTCAGACACCACTTATGACGTACTCACACTAGGTGATCCGTACTGGATCCAGTACCCGAGCATGTTTAAACCCCAAAGTCCAGTTTGTTTGACTAGTGTGATCACTCTGTACCCGGCCTGCTTCAAGAGGTGGATTGGGTACGGTGAGGTTGGACTCTAGAATGGTGATTGCTAACCGTGTCTGAGCACGGAACTCGGACATGAACTCCATTGTGCTGTGCGAAAGAGCTAGTCATAGTGATGACGTGGCACGGGTTCAGAACACAACACGCAATGCAAGTGCAAGCCAGTGGGGGAGTGGTGATGGGGGAACAATTGTGCGGGGACACGGTACAAAGTACCCAGGCCTAGTGTGAGTATTCCCTTATTTAACATTTGGATGATCTTCATGGTGTATTTTAATTTGTTTTAAAGCAGTAATTGTGTAGTCATTTTATTTTAAAATTAAAATATTTTGATGGCACACTGACTTGTAATTGGGTGAATGGTGTCTGTCACTACCACTCCACTCCCGGGGGCCTGGTATTGCACTAAATAGCATTGGAATCCCGGGCAGGAAGTCTATCACAATAATAGGGTAATGCCTTACGACACCAACATGACTCTAAAGCAAGCAAGCTATAAGACGAAGCAAAATGTATATAATGTACTGTTACAACTGTGGTAATTTGTGAAATGTGGGATATGTTGTGATGGGTTGACGATCTGTCCAGGGTGTACCCCTCCTTTTGCTCGATGTCAGCTGGGATTGGCTCCAGCCCCCCGCAGCCCTGTACTCAGGATAAGCGGTTGACGATGGATGGATGGATGGATGGATGGTATATGTTGCCACCTGTCCTATTTCCTATGTAAATAGGTCTGTGTTATAACATCTTTATGATTTGTGGCTTACGTTCCCCTAAGTTTCTCCTCTAAGGTGAATGGTGGCTGCGGTTCCAACTGGTGGCAGTTGATTGTGAAAAGATAGAAAAATGCCAAAAAGCAGATTTGTTAATGGTGGCCAATTGTAATGTTGTTCAGGTTCCATAGGGTCGCCAGAAAGCAGAGTTAAAGAGGTGGTGTTCTGCTTTTTGGCTTTTTCCCTCCCCTTTATTGAGTTATATGTCTTTTTTGTGCATGTAACAGGTTTGCAAAGTGAAAAAGCCTGAAGTCCAGCCCAAAGGGAGTTCCCATCGCCCACTGCTCTGAAGTGCCTGAAAACAGCTCATTTGTAGTCCAGCCGTTTCACTTTCATCCCAGCTAAATGCGCGTCATATAAAGCTAGCCAAGCGGCTAGTCTGACACGCCCTCAAAAACAGCGGTGGAAAAACAGTGAGCTGCAGCACACAGCTCTCCTCTCCCTTCCAAACACTAGCTACCCTCCAGGCAGTCAGTGGACATAAAGTTGTTCCTGTGATGTAGAGACAGAGCTCAGTTAAAACTTTATGAATAAAAGACACTTTTGTTACAGATTAATAACTCACCACTCTGAAACTCTCGCTCCAGTCCATGTTCCTGGTCGGCAACATGTAGACACGTTTTATGATAAAAGCTGGTGGAGAAAGGTGTGCTACCTACTATTGCTGCTCCTACAGATGAGGCGGAGAGAAACACATCAAGGACGGAGCCAGAAGTGTCAGAGAAGGCTGACATTTCAGCCACTGGTGTGGAACCCGACCCTGTCTCTGTACCTTTTGTGGGTGGTATAACTACAGAGGATCTCTGTTTATCCCTTGGGATAAAGGAGGTGGAAAACTGGATGAAAAGAGCTTGAGGTGTTAGCTATGCATCTTCACATCAGGGCTCTTGAGCTGAAACACCCTTTGTCTCCACCCCTCAGTATGTTGCAAGCTTATTAATTTGTGCCTAAAGTCTATCTGCAAAAATTCAGGATTTAGTCAGAAAATTGCCAACCAGACATACACGGAATTTGCAAGCGCTAAAAGGGTTCTGTTTGACAAATGGTGCCAGGAATTTAATGTAAAAAAACTTAGATGACTTAGTGAGAGAATTAATCTTGTTAGAGAAATTCAAAAACTGTTTTCCAGAACAGATAGTCCTATTTATAACAAAAAGTGCCATCGGTGACAAAAGCAGTTGTCTGGCTGAGTTTATTTTGACACTGGTAATTCTTGGCCTAAATGTAGCCAAAGTCTTTATAGGCATGTCCTGCCACTCAGCAGCCATCTTGGTGATGCTTCCAGGCAGCTCTTTTGGACTAACAAGACCAGGCCTCTATCTGAGTGAATGGGAGGACAGCCAGAACTGCACTTTCCCTTTTCACTGGGACATAAAAATTGCATGTAGAAAATAAACAGGAAAATCTGATAAAAAAAAATCGCTGAAAAAGTTGGACAACTTTGCCCCATGAGTAGTTAGACCCCTTATGTCAGTGGAACCACACAATTGGCTAAAATATGTTTCCCACCCTGGCTGTTAAAAGAAGACGGGTGGCTTTCTAGCGGGAGGGGTGGGACAACCGCCATCTTTGCTGTTACATGCTTTCCCTATAGAGTTGTATTGATGATTCTTAAGGTGGCATGTCTCCTCTATAAAACCTCTCTCATGTAGCGTAGGAATGTTAAATCAAATCACCAAAGCTAGCGCTTAAAACTGCATTACCAACCGCTGGTGAGATTCATGAATTCAGCTCTTAAAAGAAAAGGACAGCCTAAAAGTTCCCGCTGGTGTGGGTTTGGTAAAAACTGCCTCTCCATATCTCTCTGAACCTATACCTACAGTAAACCCGAGTTGGGCGAGGTGGAAAAGCCCAGTGATTAGGACACCAATGATAGGCTACAAAGATTAGATTGGATTATGAATTTAATTTTACTAAATGGTTTATTTTTATTCAGACTGAGTGACTGCAGTTTGTCGGAGATCAGCTGTGCTTCTCTGGCCTCATCTCTGAAGTCCAACACCTCCCATCTGAGAGAGCTGAACCTGAGTGGAAATGAGCTGCAGGATTCAGGGGTGAAGCTGCTGTCTGCTGGATTGAAGAGTCCACATTGTAGACTGGAGACTCTGAGGTCAGTTTCATTCTTGTATGTGTGTGTTAGGGTATGTCTGTCATTGGGCAGGAGGTTTTTCATTGTGATCTCTCTAAATTCAAACACTGACAGAATAAAACCTTTGTTGTGTCCTTCACAGGTTTCTCAATGTTTTGCCTGGATTTTAAGTCATTTACAGCAATCTTTGTGAGATAATCTGGCTAGAAGAAAATAATTTAGGAAAGAAAGACAATAAAGCTGAGGCAGTTTACTGCCCCACATAAATCGTTCGAAATTCTTAATGTCTTTTTAATAGCAGAATGAATGGAGCAACAGTGTTTTAAAAGATGCAGGTTTTGCTATTCACGGAGAGAGATGGGGTTGCCCACTAATCAGAAGATTGGTGATTCAATCCCCGGCTCCTTCAGGCTCCACGTCGAAGTGTCCTTGGTCAAGATACTGAACCTCAAATTGCCCCCAATAGCTGTTCCATTGTATGGATGTGTGTGAATGCAATGTAATGTAACAGGAGTTTGAGTGGTCAGAAGACTAGAAAGGCACAGAGCATACAGCGAATACAGAGCATTTACATTTACATTGACCTCAATACACTAATTTAACAACCACCAAATTCAATTGGCCACTAGGACCCTGATCTTAAAATACTGTGTTCACACTAAGCTGTGAAATCAGCATAGGATGATCAACAACTCTGCTTTTGTGCATGTGTATTGTTTCCACTATTTCCTGATATCTCTGTTTCAACAAGAAAAACACATACAAATTTTACAAAATGGCAGTACTATTAAAATAACAATATAGACTGAACATTAGCACTTCTACTGAGAAACAGCCTAGTAGTTCAAAGAAAATCATATTTAAAAGAAACCAGTATGTTAAACAAATAATCAAACACTGACCAGTTGCTGACATTGCTGTCTCTTTGCTTATGTTGCACTGTTATCCATGCTATTATCACAACCCAAGTAGATTCCTCTAACTCCCTATTTTCATGTCTGAGTCAGAAAAACCTGTCCAGACTTTTGATGGTTCAGAAAACCCAGCAAGGAGTTTGCACATAACATTTTTGCTTCTTTACATAGGTTGCCTGTGTGCTTTGGAGTAAGTTTTAGGATGGTAATGATCACCTGTGAGGCATTCTATTTTGTTTAAACCATACACGCCCGAATGCACTAGTAGGTTCCTAATATTACTTCCTCTGTCTAGGCTAAAAGGCAGAGGAGGCGAGGCCTTTGCAGGCAGTAGCCTGAACTCTGGAGCACTATGCCAGAGGAAGCAGGGGACAAATATAGAAATATGTGATTATATTATATGTTATATTAGGTTGTTGTTGTTGTGTATAGGTTATACGAGTTTTTTTCCCTATAATTACAGGCTTAATAACTGTGAACTACTAGAGAGCTGCTGCTTATCTCTGGCTTCAGCTCTGAAGTCTAAATCCTCCTACCTGAGAGAGCTGGACCTTAGCTACAACAAGCTGCAGGATTCAGGAGTGAAGCTGTTGTCTGCTGGTCTGGGAAGTGCAAACTGCAGACTGGAGATTCTGAGGTAGATTATACAGTATAATTTACTTCTGTTTGGAATCTGGAATCTGCGTTTTTTTCATATCATATCCTCTCGCAGGTTGGCATGCTGTCTGCTCACAGATGGAAGTTGCGCTTCTCTGGCCTCAGCTTTGAAGTCCAACCCCTCCTATCTGAGAGAGCTGGAGCTGAGGGCAAACAAGCTGCGTGACTCAGGAGTGATGCTCCTGTCAGCTGGACTGGGGAGTTCACATTGTAGACTGGAAACCCTTAGGTACAGAATGTCTTTTTCGTCTGTGCAGATTCTTAAAGACAGAGATGGTTTGATAAAATCTTCCTCTCTGCAGGTTGAAAGACTGTCAGATCACAGATGAAGGCTGTGCTTCTCTGGCTTCAGCTCTGAAGTCCAACCCTTCGTATCTCAGAGAGCTGGACCTGAGCCTCAACAAGCTGCAGGATTCAGGAATGAAGCTGCTGTCCAATCTTATGGAGAGTCCACAATGTAGACTGGACACTCTAAGGTCAGTAGAGGTTGGATGAGCATTTTCGGTCTATGATATGAGCTTCAGAATTATCAGGAAGAGAGAGATAAACATAACAGCCAATCAGTTCAGCCAGAACTTCTCTGATCGTGTGTGAGTTGATCTGAAGGTGTTGTTGTGTTCATCCCTACAGGTTTAAATGAACCTGGACTGAAGAGAAAGAGGACATTATTCATAGATTGTCAACCTGAACACACCTTTATAAAAGATCTCTGAATCTTTTCTGTTCTCTTTCAGTCCTTTTTCTCTGCTTCTTAACCAATTGCTTTACTTTTATTTTCCACTGTTTTCTTAGTGTTTGTTCTTATTTTTCTTGCCTTTTTTCCTCTCTTCATGTCTTTCTTCTTCCATTTTTGCCACACGTTTTTATTTTTTTATTTTTTTTATTTTTTTAAACATATGGTTGAAAGATATGTTCAACCAGTCCAGTTGACATTAATTTTACCCTCCTTGGAAAATCACACATTTCTTATCTGAACCTCTACTCACACTCATCTTCAAACATTGTTGGTTACCACCTTGAAGATCCTTACCAACAACCTGGAAGCTACCAAGTACCATGCTAACATGTTCCAGGAGTATCGACCTCCTGAAACACCTTATCAACTGATTAGAGACTACCATGAACACCGTAGTTACCACCTTCAATACTTGCTCTGAACCTTGGCGTAGCACTGGACAGTCAACTGTGCTGCACAGCCAACGTCGCTGAAGTGGCTACAGATGACAGATACCCAATGGTTTTTTGGGACCGGGACAAATGTGGAGCGTTTGAAGCAGGAGGGAACCTCACACAGCTCCAGTGATCTGTTGAAGATCTGCGTAAAGATCCAGAGACTTATTCACATAAAGGTTCTCATTCTTAAATGTTTTTTTTTATTTTTCTAGATTTGTGGTTATTATTATTTTGTTTTATTGTCCATGATTTTTTGAGAAACTGAACAAAACCACTCAGTCATTTTAGCATTTATCAGGTTCTAAGTGATTCAGTCAATAATTACTGAGAGGTGGTAGTGTCTCATATACTGTACTTATACAATACATACATGTAAATGCATAGAACAGACTGTATTCATGCGTGTGATTGTGAAGTCCGTTTGCAGTTGTTGATTGTTACTGCAGCCTTGTGCAGCACTAAGGCCCAAGACAAATTTCCCTCAGGGCACAATAGAGTTTATCTTGATCTTGACATCCACACTACTACATTTTAGTTTCAAAACGTGCTCACTGCTAGAACACATGCCCCATGTTCAAAGGCTGAATCCTTGCGGAAATGGCAAATTCGAACACCTAAAACACAAGTTTGAAAACTGCTGACCTGGTTTTAGTTTTGACTCCAGCGTAGCATTATCGTGCTGACATGTAAAAAAGAAGGACTTTGAAAATGATGAATAAGACACTCAAACTTGGCTTCCTGATTCATCAGGCTGGCATAATATGACAAAAACATGCAACATCAGCCCGGTCTGCCAGTTTTGAACGCAACATGGATAACAAATAAGTGTTTCTGACTTTGATGTCTTTGCTAGTAGCTCTTCTGTTGTTGAATTTTCTGCAACTGCAGAGTAGACGATCTGCTTCCTGTTTATACCAGCATGCACATGCATGAATGGTAATGTATAGACATGGTAGACGGAGTATAGGTCGAGGGTCAGTGAGGATGGGTGGCAGGTTGACACAGGGTAAAGGTGGCTGTTTGATGTTGGAGCGGGAGAGCTTGAATGTAGACTTATCAAATCTGCAGTAAAAGGCATTAAGTTCATCAGCAAGTAGGTTGTTCTCCACAGAGTTGAGGAATCACCTCTCATTGGCTGAACTGAGCTTTTCAGCGTAGCTCCTCTTTGCTGCTTTGACCTCTTTAGTCAGAGTCTTCCTGGCCTGGTTTTGCAGGATTGTGTTCCCTCTTCTGTAGGCCATCAACTTGGACTGACGAAGCTGCTGGAGTTTAGCTGTGAACCAGTGTTTGTAGTTGTTGAATGTGCGGAAGGTTTTAGTCGGCACACACATGTCCTCACAAAAACTGATGTAAGATGTCACAGTGTCAGTTAGTTCGTCCAGGTCAGTGGCTGCAGCCTCAACAACACTCCAGTCAGTGCAGTCAAAGCAGGTAACTCCAGCTTTGACTCGTTGGTCCAGACTTTACAACAGGTTTAGCAGATTTCAGTTTTTCCCTGTATGTAGGGATAAGATGAACCAGACAGTGATCAAAGAGCTAAAGCTACACGGGAACAGAGCGATAGACGTCCTCTAAAATAGTGTAGCAGTGATCCAGTGTGTTAGTGTCCCTGGTGGGACACTTAATATGCTCTGTATTTGTACACTACATCTGCATTCACCAGTCACACACATTCATACACTAACATTCACACACTGGCGGAACAGCCGCCAGGGGCAAATTGGGTAATTCAGTATCTTGCCCAAGGACACTTCTACACGCAACCAGGGGGGGCCAGGGATTGAACCGCCAATCTTCCGATTAACGGCCAACCCGTTCTACCTCCTGAGCCACAGCCGCCCCGAATATGCTGTCTGTACTTTGGAAGCTGAGGTTAAAGTCCCTGAGAACAATGAGCAGAGCTGGATGTTTTTTCTCCACAGTAGTTATCTGATCAGTCAGGGTAGTAATTTCCTCAACACTCACATCTGTACACCAACCTTTGCTTAGATAGGAGCAGATACCACCTGCCCTTTCCCCGAGAGCTCAGTTACACGTTCCGCTTGGAGGAGATTGAACCCCAGCAGGTGAAGTGTGCTGTCCGGGATATCCTCACTGAACCAGGTTTCAGTGAAGCACAGGGCGGCAGATAGTAGAGGTTCGTATTTGTTCTGTTGAGGAGCAGAAGTTAATTTATCTCGTTGCCAGGAGTATCAACTGGAGTGCAGTAAGAAATCCAGGCTGCCTCAGTTTTACGAGCGCACCAGTTTGCTTCCCTCTGCGTCTCCGGGAAATTTCATAGAGGCCGCTGCTCCTTCAACCAGAGATGCTCACGTCTTTGAGCTAGAGTCCAAGTCAAGTCTCAAGTCTCTCAATGTTATTACGAATCCTGTACCACCTGCTGCATTCAATCCAGATTGCTAATAAAACTGAATGGCTATAAGGAATTCTGTAACTGTAACCTGTTTTTCATTTACAGAGCACAATGCAATTATTGACAGCTTATTAAATATTGTAAGTCAACACACCACCAGACTCTCAAACCAGTGTAACGTTATAACTAAATAAAACTGTAAGGTTACATGATCAACAATAAACCTGTAACCTCTTTCCAGACAACGGCAATAATTAACGTGATGGCAGCCAGCGGGACATAAATGATTACGTTAATCGACCACCACAAGTTTGGCAAGTAAACAAACACTCGTTCATCTTTTCATAACAAAGGAAAGTCAGAGTAAACCTCCCGTAAGTCGTAGCTGAAGCAAGAAGCAAGCTAACGTTAGATGGCCAATGCTGAGCTAAACATGTTCACTCACCACATATTTGCGTTCAGCGTGTCTTTGTTTGGGTCTCGTTGTATGAAGTTTTAAAGCCAAAGTTTATGATGAATGGCGGAGCAGCTGCGATGTTCGAGTCTGAAGCCTTTTGAGGACGAGTCTCAAGTCGAGTCCCCATCTCTGCCTTCAACTAACAACTCCAGGAGGGTTTCAGGTTAAATGAAATTCGGTGGTATAGTATAAGCAGAAGGTCCAATTTCTCTCTGGTAAACTTGACCAGAGAAGGACAGCAGCAAACAGAAACACAAGAAGTACGAGAGAAGCCAGTTGTGGTCTTTAATAGCGCAAGGAGCTCATCACTCTAGCATCGACTTCTGTCCGTTAGCTGCCAGTGGACTTAACAATTCAATATGAAATGTTTGTTATTACCTCTCAGCCTCTTCATGGTGGATAAGATATGCTGTACCTTTATTACTCTAAGTTCTTGTTGGCACAGCAGCACAGAGGAATGTAAATATCAATAAAATACAATAAAAGTGAAATCAGTTAGCATTCTTATGTAGATGTATAGATAATATACACACTGTATAAACACTATATACAATCAATATACAATAATAATCCTGTACAATCAAATACTGTCATAATAGAATCTCCAAAGCTCTTTGAGGCTCCGTGGTGGATGAGTCTGTGGCTGAAGGAGCTCCTGAGCAGCCTCCCCTGCACACCACAGCAGAGAAGATGACACAGGCCACTACAGACTGGTAGAACATCTGCAGCAGCCTGGTGCTCACATTGAAGGACCTGAGCCTCCTCAGGACGAACAGCCTGCTCTGTCCTTTCCTGTAGAGGGCCTCGTGTTGTCTGTCCGGTTTGTTGTTGAGGTGCACCTCCAGGAACTTGTAGGTGTCCAGCATCTCTACCCCCTCACCCCTCACAGGGGTGTGGAGCCTCCTGCTGCATCTGAAGTCCATCACCAGCTCCTTGGTTTTTCCTGTGTTGAGCCAAAGGAGGTTGCTTTCGCACCATCCGATGAAGCTCTCCATCAGGTCTCTGTACTCGTCCTCGCTGTCGTCCGTGATACAGCCGACGATGGAGGAGTCATCTGAGAACTTATGGAGGCGGCTCGTTCCAGAGTCGAAGCAAAAGTCAGAAGTGTAGAGCGTGAAGAGAAAGGGTGACAGGACAGTTACTTGTTGTGTGCCGGTGCTGCCCACCACGACGTCTGACAGGCAGCCAAGCAGCCTGACATACTGTCAGTGAGGTAGTCAGCGATCCAGGCCACCAGGTCCTGATCCACCTGCATCACCGAGAGCTTCTCAGCCAGCTGGAAGGACTGGACGGTGTCAAAAGCACTGGAGAAGCGGAGGAACATGATCCTCACAGTGCTGCGTTGCTTCTCCAGGTGGGTCTAAGCTCTGTGAAGCAGGTAGATGTCAGCCTGGTTCGCAAACTGCAGAGGGTCCAGGCCGTCCCGTACCAGGGGCCTGAGGCGCTGCAGAACCAGTCTCTCGGAAGTCTTCATTACATGTGACGTTAGTGTCACAGGCCTGAAGTTAGAGCGGTCACTCAAACTGCTGCCAGCTGCTCAGCACACACCTGAAGCACCCTCGGGTGGATGTCATCAGGCTCCCTGGCTTTGTTGATCCGAGTTCTGGGCCCTGTACCACAAAGCAATTTCAACATACCCAGGATCTATTTTTTCATCTGGCTTCACTAACCCTAACAATCGCGATCCTGAGAAGCGGTCACATGAAGCTGGTTATCAGCTCTGTAGGTCAGTCCAGGGTTTCCCAATCCAGCCATGAGTAGGTTAACAGCAAAGGCGGAGTTAGCAGCAGATGACCAATCACAGACATGAACAAGTCTACTGGCAGCAGAGCGGCATATTCTACAGAAATACGACATGGTCTAAGTAGCAGAGCAGCAGCTGACACAGGCAGGCAGGCAGAAAATCTCAGACAGTGTGAATGAATGAATGAACAGGCGTAGTCTGTAGTAATGTGTTGATCTGATGCCTTCTTATTATGACAATTCCTGCCTTATTCTTTCTGTGTGTCGGCACCTCGGGCAATGAATAAGTCGTCGTTCCAGGTCACTTTAAAAAACTTCAAACATCAGATTCATTTATTTGATCCACTGGAAAGTGTCCCAAACATTGTTCTAAATAACCTTCATAAAGCAACAAAACCAAAAAACCATTCATGCCATCAAAGGTGTTCAGATAGTGGTGAAAGACTGAATCTCAACATTTACTGAAAACTCCCCCACATTACCTGCCCAGGTAGCAAAAGATGGCGCTACTTGACCAGTCTCGTAATTTCAACAGACCGAAGTACATGCTCAGAATATTCAGCCTTACATAAGCAACAGGCTGTGAGAAAAATAAAACCTATAAAACAAAACTAAACAAGTTTTGAAGTGGTGAGCTGGTTTACTATCACATCTTAAAACCCTACAAAAAGGCCGTAGTAGCCTGCTTCAGTCTCAGTTGGATGATATCCTCTATAAAAGTTTCTCCACATCACTGCAGCCTATAAAACAGGAATAGTTGACTTTTCTTTGATACACCATGAGGCTGTTTTATTATAAAATATGATCATCCATCCACATCATAGTAAAACACTGCCAGGGAACATTTATTACACAGTAATACTTGTGGTACCACATTTAAATACATTTTGCTGATAATACTTACATGCTTTTACTTAAGTAAGGTTGTGAATGCAGGACTTTTACTTGTAGTATTTTCTCCGCGTGATATCTTAGATATCTGATTTGCCTCCGAGAGGGCCAAAGTAGGAGGTCTGTCTGAAGCTGCTGGTGAAAATGTGAAACTCGTCTGATTGTGTAACAGCAAAGAGTTGTAAGTTTAGAGCGAAACGTTAAAGCAGCAGTTTGACCGAAGAAGAAAGTAAAGATCTCTCTTCAACGTGTCACTGGATGTTTAGTTCAGTTCCTGTTTCCCAGAAGCATCACAAGGCTGAGAGGATTTCATTGTGTCCTTTCCAACACTTACACTTTGTGATGTCTCAGTATTGGGGTGGTGATGGATAAGACACATGCCTTTGGTGTGAGAGACCGGAGTTCAATCCCCAACTGTGACCCATCTACCAATGTGTCCCTGAGCAAGACACTTAACCCCTCGTTGCTCCAGAGGCGTGTTTTTTTTTGGATAAAAGTGTCAGCTAAATGAATAAATGTAATATTACAGGCTGTATCTTCAGCTCCACAGACACAACGCTGAGGAACTTTCTGGCTCTGCTTTTAGAAACAAAAGCGTTGATAGAAACGCTCCTAACTTCTAAGGTCACTCCTGGTTCAGGACTTCAGCTGGTAGTTTGTAGGTTTGGACAGCAGGTGGTGCTGCAACATCACCACAGTGTCCTGCACTCAGCTGCAGATTAAGTTTAACCTTTGAAAACTTTGGCTTCATATTTTTTATTGATAAAAATAATAAAGAGAATCTTTTATAATTTACAGATCCTGTACAGTTACCAAACACAAACACTCTAATAATAACGATAAAAAACCTGGGAGGAATAATAAAACTGCTAATGATAAAAACACCAACAAACAAACTAGAACAATTCCATTATTTTTTCATTTACCCCATTCTAACCATTATAAATTGACTTTCTTTGCCTGTTTGTAGTTCACTGGAATTAAATACTTGCTGAGGAGAAGAAGAAGAAATGGATTAACAGTGTAACATCATTTAAATCAAAAGGGCGTCTCTTCCTAAATGACTGCTCCTGTTTCACCCTGATGGAAGTTATTATTAGGCTGAAATAAGAAGGTGTTACATTCACGTCTACAGGACACGGGATACCACACACAGTCACACAGCAGTGACGCTGCAGGATCCACATGCTGACATGTTTTAAACCCCCTTCATCTTCAGTGTGAGCAGGTTTGTCCGTTTAGAATCGCAGCTTGTCGTTAATGAGAAACACCGAAACAACTCCCCAACATGTGATACATTTCTGAATTCCTCAAGGTTTCGATTTTATTATGTGAAGAAATTAAATGTGTGTGATACTTTGACAAAGCGCTTCTCACCATTTTCAGTAACATGTTTGTTTATTTCAACAAATGTCAGCAGGCTGGATTATTAAATTATTATTAAAGCCTCCAACATGTTTTCAGAAATATTAATCTTATTTATTTATCCATTCTATTCTGAAGCAGACCTTAAACAAAGTGAGCAGGCTTTACCTGCATGCATCACCTTCTACACAGAGATTGGCATCAAAAGCTCGCAGGCTGCATCTCTGTGGTTCTGTGTTGACGCACACTGAGGTTCCTTTTTGTATCACTTTATAGGAATGTGTGATAATTTCATTTTAATAGCCTTTTACCTGCAACATGCTGTCTCACATTACCACACCACGTTTGGTGCTTTGGGACACTAAGAAAATGTCCCAATAAAAAAAAAAACAGAATTTCAAAACAATATATTTTTCACCCGTCCATGTTTATTTCCACAGTTTATTACTCATCAAATATTATGACAATCTGAAGCCCACGTCATTTCTCTTACCTACACATCTGTACTTCACTTGCATATTTCTACTTTTGCCACTTCATACTTCTACTCCACCACTTCTCAGCTTTTGTTACTTTACAGGTTACAGATGTTCGTCCCTTTCCTGTCCAGTGAAAACCCCGTATCTCCAGGTGTTAGAGATAACCTGCAGGATGAAGAGCTCCTCCTCCTCCTCCTCCTCCTCCTCCTCCTCCTCCTTCAGCTGAATAAACTCTTTAAACCTCCCTCAGATCAGCTGGAAAATGCATCGACATACGTGGTTCTCACAGGACAGCGACGCTACTAACACGTGATGATCTTATAGACCATGATGCATTGCTGCAGATGAAAGTACCCAACAGGATATAAAGGAGTTAAAATGCAACATCCACATTAATGCAGCAGGAGTACTTTTACTGCAATACTGTTACTGAAGGAAGGCTTTGAACTTTAACTTGTAATGGAGTGTTTTCACAGAGTGGTGTTAGTACTTTTCCTGCAGTAGAGGATGTGAAAACTTCTTTGACTGACTGACAGCAGCAAGTGTGTGTGCTGTCTGTCAGTGCTCGTCCTCAAATAGAGCCCTCTCTCTCTCTCTCTCCCTCTGAAACACACTCCTGGCTCGATCGCCCTCTCTCTCAGTCAGTCAGTCGGTCACACGCTGAACTCATCAATAAGCTGATCAGTCAGTGAGCAGCTCAGGTGACTCTCCACCTTTACTGAACAACAACCTTCATGTTTCTGAGAACGTGAACAGGATTTTTACTCTGAAAGGCTGCAGATGTTTTGTGAGGTAGGAAATCTAACATGTTTGACAGGTCTTAAAGCGGCTATAATCTAATTATTTATGATAATAATAATGTGTGAAATGAAAAGGGTGTGTCAGTATCAACCTGGGAGAGACACGGACGGATATTTTTCTAGTGATAAAGGGTAGATGTGGGCATTAAATCAGAGTCTTTAATGAAACCAAAGCCTGGTGGGTAGGACGTGGGTATAGAGGTCAGCTGCTGTCTCTGTCACGAGTCCATCTGTTTCATCCTGGTTGAGCTGAAGGAAGATCTTTACTGTGTAAAATCCACTCGTGGAGGGCCTCGATGGTGCTGGTGTCATCAGGAGACACAGAAGTGTTGAGTATCATCAGCGTAACAGGATGACGCCACCAAGGGGCAGCATGGAAAAAAATGCCACTGCTGTCTTTAAAGATCCATTCAGTTCACCTCATTCACAGGTGATATTTACACTGGGGCTGCTGGGGACGCTGGGGACACGTCCCCACCACTTTTTGAAAGCATTTGTTAAACGATTTCTGAAAAACAGCTTGTTAACTAACAAGTAAAAATGCTTTAAGAAAAGTTTATTTGCACAATAAGAAAACGTGCAATGCAATTTAAAGATAGAAGAAATAAATGTGCCTTGTCCAAAAATAGTAACTTAAGCTAAAAGGGAAAACTGTGATATTTTCAACACATTCCTGCCACCTGAATATTTGTGTTTCCCTTTATTTAGATAAAGACATTTCCACCATAAATTTGTGCAGAACATTTCTCCAGAATGCAGTAAACTGAGTGTTTGATGCTAAATACAGGAACATTTAACACTCCTCCCCCCTCAAATATTTCAGCCTTGAATAACTTTTCATCAATACTGTGCATAGTAACGTCTCATGTCTGATGTCCCCACCACTTTTCAACACAAAGTGTGGCCCCTGTTTGTGTTTCAGACTTTAACACTGATGCGTTTAAATCAACATGACCTCACACCTAAACACCAAAACAGTGGTAGTTTGTCACGATCCTGTCCTGAGTGCTGTGTTTTTGGGTTTTGATTCTGAGGGTTTGGTTTTGTATCTGTCATCTGTTCCGTTTAGTTCTCTGTGAGTTTATTCTTTTATCAGTTAGAGATCTGTTATATAGTCTGTTGGCTTTTGGGTGTCAGTCCTGTCTGTCTGTGGTCTTGTATCCAGTCTTTGTGGTCTGTGTTGTTCTGTTATCTTGTCTTAGCCGCCCAGTCTTATTAGTTAGAATCCCTTTTGCTGTTAGTTTAGACTTAGTTTCAATTTGCTGGCTACCTTTAGTGTGCGTCCTCTACCTGATGTTACTGTTTGTCTGGTTATTATCTGTCAGCTGGTGTTTAGTGGTGTTTTGGTATTTTCCTGATTTCAGTTCTGTTCCAGTCTCATGTATTAGTTTCTGTACAATCATGCTTGAGTTCTGTCAGCTTGTCTATTAATGTTCTCTGCCGGTTTCATTAATTAATCTGGTTTTGATCATTCTGCTCTAGTCTCTATGTAGCCTTTATTATTATTATTCATCCACATCTTTAAGTTACTTAGAATCTGTCGTGTCTCGTATCGTAGTTCCTAGTTCGGTGTCTTAGTTCTTAGTCCTGTACCTTGTCTTAAGTGTTTACTCCTGCTCTGTGTTGTTTTGCACATGTCTGCTCTGTGTTCCTTGTTGGTGTTAGTTTATTTGTTTTCTGTCTGCTTGTGTTAGTTTATTTATATGACTCCTGAGGTTTAGTGTTGAGTAACTTGTGTTTTGTCCTTCCCCCCTCAGTAATCTGCCCTGCCTGCTAGTCTTTCTGTTTCCCCCTGCTCTCTCTCTGCCTGCCTGTGTCTCGTTGGCCTCATGTCCCTCACCTGTGTCTCCTCCCAGCTTGTTAACCCTGTGTACATATCCTTGCTTGTTTCCCACAGTCTTTGTCAGGTCATTGTAGCGTGTTTACGCTCTGTCCCATGTTGCAGTGTGTTGTCCTGTTTAGCCTGCCTTGCTCGTCTTGTCAGCTTCTGTGGTTTGGTTGATGAACTTTTTATCTTACTTGATGTTGACTATGATGTGGAAAGATATGAACCTATCACCAGCGTTGGGACACAGCTGTGGTCAGTTTTGTCCAACTCATCAGACAAAGTTCAGCTGGAGGAATGTTTTGGATAAAGCTGTGACGAAGTGTTTTTAATGTGAAACAGCAGCAGCAGATTCAACGTCTTGTTTTTTAACCTGCAGGAGTTCATCTGGATGCAGCTTCTGAACCAAAGCCAGCAAACTGAGGATGGGAGCAGCAGTGTGTAGGGAGGAGGTGAAGGGGGAGAAGAGGCGGAGCGTGGGGATGGAGGACAGCCTGACGTCAGCAGACAGAATCCGTCGATTCACCGTCAGACAGTTCGGATACAACGTCTTGAGTCTGGCTCGCCGAGGACTGAAGGTATGACGGCGAGTAGCAACTCCCACCAAGCGAGCGCCAGCTGCTAACGCCTCCACTGTTTCCAACGCAAACAAGATGGCTGCCGCTCTCGAGAACACACGTTCACAGTTCATGAAGGAAACATTTATCTTTTGATGATCGAATAAAGGGATAGTTCTGGGTTTTTGTAGTGGGGCTGCATGAGGTACTTATATGCAGTCAGTGTTTTTCAGCTGCAGTAGATGGCTGTACTGCTGTGGACAGGGTCAGCAGCTAATGTGTTTTCACCACCTGAAAGAAGAAAACATCTAGATCAGTTCAAGTGTACACTGTGTTTAGGATATTTTCAGAGCTTTACCTGTCGTCAGATGACCACTTCCTTTTGGATTATCTTTTCTCAACCATAGAACCGTATTTCTACACATAAACAACTTGGCTGGTCGCTGTTTAAAGGAAATAGATGCTGTAAATATTCTAGTTATAGCAGAGTCATTTAATACTTTGAAGCCTCTGACCACCTTAGTTTCCCCCTCTGAACATATTAGAGCAGCATCAACACAGATTATAGATCCAGTCCCTGACCTGCTTTTTCTGGTACTTCCGGTTCCTGCAGGAGGTCCCAGATGAACTGTGGGAGCTGTTGGAGTTGGAGAAGCTGAACTTGTCTCTCAACAGTCTGAAGGTCCTTCCTCCTCAGCTGGCTCTGCTCTCCAACCTGGTGGTGCTCAACCTCTGGGGCAACCAGGTGAAACATCTGGTTGCTGTCACCTCCTTCAGAAACAGACAGTTTTATTAACCACATGACAGAGGCCAGTGGAGTTTGTTTTCGGTACAGTATGTTAAACTCTGCATCAGGTACATATACAACATGCATACATACTCCACATAGCATTGTGTAACAATACAAGAACACATTCAATCAATCAATCAATCAGTCGTTGTTTATGTAGCACTTTTCATACAAACACATGTAAGACAAAATGCTCCACACTACAGAGCCATTTAAAAACTGTAGTTTAAAAATAACAATAATGCAATAGTACCACCCGATATAAGTATAATAAGCACCTGGGGAAAAAAAGAAGATCAAACCCAAACAGCCAAATGAGTAAAAACTCCTAAAACACTAAAACCCCAGGACCCCAGAAAAAGAAGCACTAGAGAAGCAGCCCATCAATAGTAAAAGTATGATATAATAAATAAATAAAGTTAGTTAAAACTTACAGCTCAGTTATAAGCTTGGTTAAATAGGTATGTCTTTAGTTTGCGTTTACACATGTCCAGATTTCCTGCTGCTCTCAGCTCATCAGGAAGGGTGTTCCACAAACACGGGACATAACATTGAAAGGACGCCTCACCATCAGTTTCAGTTTAGCATTAGGAATAATTAAAAAGCCTTTACCGGAGGACCTGAGGGTTCTAGTAGGTTCATAAGGTAACAGCAAATCTGTATTCTGGACCAATACCATTAAGTGACTTATAAAGTAGTAAAAGGATCTTAAAATCAATTCTGAAATTAACTAGTCTTAGTCAAATGACGTGCAGCAGCGTTTTGAAACAGCTGCAGTTTAGAGGTTTTAAAATCCTGTTTTAGAATCTCAGACTGCTGCTTCCGTGTATCATTAGTGCTCACATGGGTTACCACTGTATCCACCAAGGGGGTGGCTTCCAGTATATCCGGCAGAAATATATATCCTGGCAGAAATGTCAGTGACAGTGGCCCCGCGGATGCTGTCTGCCTTTTCCCCTCATTGCCTTGGACAGAGCCCAAGAGAGGAGGCAAGCACTGTGAATGTTTTTGAGATGCCACCACCTCCGGTGCTGGAGGTGGACTAGCAGGGAAATTACCTCCGTGTTGACCCCAGAAACACCGTCCTGGAGTAAATGCTCCATACTTGCATAGCGCCTTTCTAGTCTTTTCGACCACTCAAAGCGCTTTTACACTACATCTGCATTCACCATTCACACACATTCATACACTGATCCTAAGTGCTCAAACAGAAACTAACATTCACACACATTTGGGGTTCAGTATCTTGCCCAAGGACACTTCGACATGCAGCCTGGGGGAGCCGGGGATTGAACCAATAGTAGAGTAGAGCACTGGACAGTCTTAGGCCTGGCTCCTGTTCGCACACACTGGTCTTTAGTGTGGGGCTGACCCCGCATTGTCCAGGGAACAGTGTCATCCAGGTCTCTGCTGGAGGTCTCACCTGCAGCCACTGAGGTGCTTCGAGACTGGGCCACCATGGAATGGATATGGTGTCCTTCCTCCCTCAGCTGATAAAGCAAAGACACCTTTTTTTCCAGTTCAGCAACTATTTGGCTCAGTTGTAAACAGCTCTCACACAAATGAACAGGAGACATGACTGCAGGCATGACGGGTGCTCATTAAAATCCTTCGCTAAAATCCTCCTTCGATAATGTACCTCTTGCAGGGCTCCATGTTCAGAGACAAACTCATCAAGGTGGATTCCTCTCTCAGTCCGGAGACAACGCTAAAGGGTACCAGGTACTAGAGGGGTCCGGTTCAGTTCCGGTTTAACGAGTGGTGAATGCGTCTGTGGTTAGTCACGTTGGTGAATGGTGTGTGAGGAAGCGACTAAAGGGAGTTCAACGTCCTGATGGCTTTGGGGAATAAGCTGTTTGTGAAGCATTTGGTCTTGGTGGAAAGTTACCTGTAGCGCCTCCCTGAGGTGGTGAGCAGGATGTGATGGATTGGAGATCTTTTTCTTCAATTTACAGTGGGGGGAGTGGATACTTTGGAGACAATCTGCTGTAGTTCCATTTGTATTTGGCTGTCCATGCTACCCTCCTATACTGTAATTGATGATGTGATAATGGACTCAAGGATAGCTGAGTAGAACAGAACAAGGAGTTGATGCTTGTTTGCAATTTTGTGAACCATAGTTATATTCCATGGTTACATATTAATGAAAATGTGGATGCAGCTTTGTAAAAGAGTGATTTTGATCTTCCATAAAGTAGCTGTGAAAGACAGATGAGGTGGAGATATCCTGATAGATCCTAAATTTCCCAAAATGACAGTGCCTGTCTGCATGATGCATAGTTATTTGGGACAGAAGATGTTATAGGACTGTTTTCACAGGCAGAGAAGTATGAGCGTAAACTCAGTGGCCCTCTTAAAAGCCAGAACGTGAAGGTCCGAGTCTGACAGCGTGCCCGTGAGCAAGGCAGCGACCACCGCCTCCTCCCCAGGCAGCTGCTCTGCCTCCTGGATAAATAAAGGTTTTAATCCCCCTCTAATCCTCCAGGATCCAGTTTCTCTCCTCTGTCCTCTCTCCACCTTCCTCCTCCCTTCGTCAACCTTCAGTTCAGCTCCACTGAGCAACAACACTAACAGTGTGAAGCGCCCCCTACAGGCTGCAGCCTTCATCACAGCCACACCATTCAGCTTCCATAGAGTCTCTCGTTTCAAAAGACATGAAAATTCATATTTTAAAACTGTAAATGTAAATGGGCCCCCTTATGTGAATTTTTCATGTGAAGATTTTATTAATTTGTTCCTTCCAGTAGATAAAATAATGTATTTTAACAGAAATGTGTTGTTAGAACTTTAGAATTCAGGAAATGTGGCATTTCTTCCTTTTTAATATTTGTTCTGAATTTTCACATGAAATCTTGGCCATAATTACTTTATTGTGATGTAAGTAGAGTAAAATGTGAGGGTGACAGCCCTGATATGAGCGCTTGATGTTTTTGACTGTGTGCAGCTGAGCAGCCTGCCAGCAGAGATCGGACAGCTGAGGAGACTCAGAGTCTTGTTTGCCTACAGAAACAGACTGACTGAAGTTCCTGAAGAGCTGGGAGCCTGTACACAACTGGAGGTACTGCAAATTGGGGAAATACTTCTAGAACTGTTATGAATACTACTGCTGGTTTGCTCTTCCAAACTTTTATATTCAGACGCAGACTCAGCTTGGATCAGCTCATTTTGGAGTGCAGTAATTGCGATATTTAGGGTACTCCACTGATTTTTGCATTGCACTCCTACATCATTGTCAGATACATGAGTGACGGTTTAAATCCCCCAGGCTCGATCTTTGATCCTGTATATTCACTATTTCTGTAAATGACGTAGGAAAACATTCACATCGAGGCAAGTTGCATCTCTATGCAGATGACATAGTTATACATTTGCCTAGCTCCAGGCTTAATAACAGCTCATTACAGTTCTCCTTAGTCTTCAATACCCAAAAAATCAAGCTTATAACATTCACTATAGCTCGCTCTTGGTAGAATCTTGGCCTTAGCATTCAAATTGGATGTATTTTTGAACGAAGTCTTGTTTCATGTGAGGAAGAAATTTGTTCAGACTACCTTTTTGTCGGTGCTTGATTATGGGGACCTGCTGTAAATGCATGCTGCCTCATCGCTGCTGAGAAAACTGGATTTTGCATGCCATATAGCCTGAGTTTTATTACAAATGCCAGATCGTTCTCACATCACTTCAGATTGTACAAAATGGTGTACTGGTCATCATTAGCTACGTGGAGGCAGCTACATATAGGAATTTTCATCTATAAGGCACTCTTATGCAAAGTACCACATTACTTTAGTAGCCTCCTTAGCTATGCGGTCAGTAGTCATCGTACCCAGTCCAGCAGGCTGCTGCTCTTTAAAGTTCCCAGGGTGACTTCAATGTTGTGAAAGACTGCCTTCTCATGCTGTGCTCCATTAACCTGGAACTCTTTGCAGGGGACCCTCCAGCTGGAGCTGCTAGCACCGTTTGCGGAGTTCAAATCCTTGATTACGGAGGTTTTTAAAGATGAATGTAAATATTTTAAATGACCAAGTATTCCATTAGTGCATTTTTAGTTGCATGAAGACATTTTAATGTACTGATTTTTATAGTGTGATCTTACTGTCACATATGCGTATATGTAAAGTGGTATGTTTTAATTATATTGTTGTCATTCCTTGACTTGCTGCCTTTTATGGCCAGGGCGCCCTTGAAAGAGAGATTTTATCTCAATGGGTCTTTTCCCCTGGTTAAATAAATTAAATTAAAAAATCTTCAAACAAGTATCATTTTTGTGATCTGGAAGTGAGTTATCTGCTTGGGGTGGCGGTGGGGCAGTGGATAGGACACATGCCTTTGGTGTGGGAGACCTGGGTTCAATTCCCAGTGGAACTCATGTGTCTCTGAGCAAGACACTTAATCCCTAGTTGCTCTAGAGGCACATGACCCCTGACATATACTGTATAGCAATTGTAAGTCGCTTTGGGTAAATGTAATCAGCTGAATCTGTGGCTTTACAGAGTTTTGTTTGACTCTGTTGTCTCTCAGGTGTTGAGTTTGGCCAACAACCAGCTGTCCTCACTGCCTGCCTCTCTCTCCAATCTGACCAGACTGAGGAAACTCAATCTCAGTCACAACCACATCGCTCACATCCCAGGCTGTGTCTACAACATGAAGGCTCTGGTACGTTCACATCACTCAGAATCAAAATCTCTCTGACTTCATCGCTCTTTTAGGCTCACAGATTCACACTTGCATTTCTGGGAAGTCAACGCATGTCCAAATCCACAATTCATCAAGTCCACAGGGATCCTTAAGATGACTTTCTGCCGACTGACAGTATAAAATGTCTTCCTGTCAGTCAATCACATTCTCTGTCCCTGCAGGTGTTTCTCCACCTGGCCTGTAACCGTCTGGAGAACCTAGCAGAGAATATCCAGGCTCTGGTAGAGCTAAAGATCCTCATTGTGGAGGGAAACAGCCTCCACTCTCTGCCTAAGGCTCTGTGCTGCCTCACCAGGTAACCCCATCTAACAAGGTAACCCCATGTAACAAGGTAACCCCACCTCACCAGGTGACCCCATCTAACAAGGTAACCCCATCTTCCAAGGTAACCCCATGTAACAAGGTAACCTTATCTAACAAAGTAACCCCACCTCACCAGGTGACTCCATCTAACAAGGTAACTTTATCTAACAAGGTAACCCCATCTTCCAAGGTAATCCCAAGTAACTAGTTAACGTCTCGGGTTACGTATTTAACCCTTGTTCCCTGAGAAGGGGAACGAGACACTGTGTCGGTGACGACACTATGGGAACGCCTCTGGGCGTGGCAGGGCTGAAATCATGAATGAAAGTACTCCAATCCTATTGGCATTGCTAGAACGGTAGCGTGTGACGACGTAACTGGAGGCATATATAAGCATGCCGGCACACCGGACACATTAGCTCTTTGCTATGAAGCAAGGCACTCCAGGCAGGGTGAGGTGTGGCGGACCGACGCAGTGTCTCGTTCCCCTTCTTGGGGAACAAGGGTTACATACGTAACCCGAGACATTCTCCTTCGAGGGAACTCGAACTGCGTCGGTGATGACACTATGGGAACGAGAATACCCACTATTCCACGCTGAAGCCTCCGCCTGCCCCCCAGTGTAGGCACGACTAAGAGGAGAGCGCACGGGTGCCGGGTGCAGAAGGAAGGTCGAGACTGTAATACTGGATGAAAGTGTGAGGAGTGGTCCAGCCAGCTGCCTCACACAAATCCTGGAGCGATGCCCCTGTAAGGAGGGCCCTAGAGACCGCCATGCTTCGAGTAGAGTACACCCTTACGGCCATAGGTGAAGGTAACCCGCGCATCTGCCAGAGAAATGGTCTGAACGATCCAATTCAATTCAATTTTATTTATATAGCGCCAAATCACAACAACAGTTATCTCACAGCGCTTTTCATAAAAGAGCAGGTCTAGACCGTACTCTGTGATTTTATTTACAGAAGCCCAACAATTCCCACCAAGAGCAGCACTAGGAGACAGAGGCAAGGAAAAACTTCCTTTAAGAGGCAGAAACCTCGAGCAGAACCATGACTCAGGGTGGGCGGCCATCTGCCTCCACCGGTTGGGGTGAAGGAGAGAGAGGGAGAGGGAGAGAGAGAGAGAGGGAGAGAGAGAGAGAAAAATAGAGGGATGGAAGGAGAGAGAGAGGGGAGGGAGGCAGCCTACACAATATACACACAGAGGTACAGACAGTAAAGGTGATGTTGCTATAGACTAAATGAAAAATGGTACAGATATTTATAGTAGTGTTAATGATAACAATCGTAATGTTAATGATTATAATAACAATAATAATAATAGGACGAGTAACAATAGTCGTTGCAGCAGAGGGTGTCGAGCAGGAACACGGGGGCAGCAGGTGACCTGCAACCACAGATCCAGACTCCACAGCTCCAGAGCCAGAAACACCTGCAGGAAGTGATA
>NC_060150.1:49545957-49551999 GCF_021292245.1 Micropterus dolomieu | reverse complement strand
GAAGTTGTGTTAGTAACATGCAATAATGGGATGAGGTTGCATACAGAGGGAGAGAAAGAAGAGGAGAGAGGAGCTCAGTGCATCATGGGAAATCCCCCGGCAGTCTAGGCCTATAGCAGCATAACTAAGGGATGGTTCAGGACTCACCTGAGCCAGCCCTAACTATAAGCTTTATCAAAGAGGAAAGTCTTAAGCCTACTCTGAAATGTGGAGATGGTGTCTGCCTCCTGAACCCAAACTGGAACCTGGTTACACAGGAGAGGAACTTGATAGCTGAACGCTCTGGCTCCTAGTCTACTTTTGGAGACTCTAGGAACCACAAGTAACCCTGCATTCTGGGAGCGCAGTGCTCTGGTGGGGTAGTAAGGTACTATGAGCTCTTTAAGATAAGATGGTGCCTGACCATTAAGAGCTTTGTAGGTAAGAATGATTTTAAATTCTATTCTGGATTTTACTGGAAGCCAATGCAGAGAAGCTAAGACAAGAGAAATATGATCTCTTTTCCTGGTTCCTGTCAGAACATGTGCTGCAGCATTCTGGATCAGCTGAAGAGTCTTAACGGACTAGCTAGTAACAAATGCATGACTAGTTTTTCTGCATCATTTTTATACAGGATGTTCCTGATTTTCACTATATTACGTAGGTGAAAAAAGGCGGTCCTTGAAATTTGTTTAATGTGAGACTTAAACGACATGTCCTGATCAGAGATAACTCCAAGATTCCTCACAGTGGTGCTGGAGACCAGGGCGATGCCATCAAGGGAAACTATATCTTTAGATAATGCGTCACGGAGGTGCTTAGGCCCCAGAACAATAACTTCAGTTTTATCTGAGTTTAACATTAGAAAATTACAGGTCATCCAGGTTTTAACATCCTGAAGGCACATTTGAAGTTTAGCTAACTGATTAGTTTCATCTGGCTTGATCGATAGATATAACTGAGTATCATCTGCATAACAATGAAAGTTTATGGAATATTTCCTGATAATATTGCCTAAAGGAAGCATTTATAAAGTGAAGAGGATTGGTCCGAGGACAGATCCTTGTGGAACTCCATGACTAACTATGGCGTGCATGGAGGAGTCATCGTTAACATGTACAAACTGAAATCGATCTGATAAATAGCACTTAAACCAGCATAGAGTGGTTCCTTTAATGCCAATGAAATGTTCCAGTCTCTGCAATAGGATCTGATGGTCAATGGTATCAAATGCAGCACTAAGATCTAATAAAACCAGTACAGAGACAAGTCCTTTGTCTGATGCAATAAGGAGGTCATTAAAAATTTTCACCAGTGCTGTCTCTGTGCTATGATGAACTCTAAATCCTGACTGGAAATCCTCAAATAAACTATTGCTCTGTAGAAAGTCACACAGCTGTGTAGCATCTGATTTCTCCAGGATCTTAGAGAGAAATGGAAGGTTATATATAGGTCTATAGTTAGGGTATGGGAATACTTGGCTCAATAGAGCTGTGACTTTCTGTCAGCCTGGCTACAGTGCTGAAAAGAAACCTGGGGTTTTATGGGATCCAGTTGCTGATCGTGTGTTTAGAAGCGGGGGGCCCAGCCTTGAGGGACCCGAAACACACCAGCAACTGGTCTGCTTTCCTCCACCGGGAGGACCTCAGAGTGTAAATACTCAGCGCTCTGACAGGGCAGAGCAGATGAAGTCTCCCGTCCTCTGCCGTCACATGAGGTGGGGGATGAAACACCTGCAGCACCGTAGACCCTGCCAACCTGGACGGAACCTTACAGACGTAGCCTGGACAGGGGTGCAGGATGGCCCTGGGGAAAACTCCAGTCATCGAGGAGAAACCGAAAGTGCCTGGAGATCCCCCACCCTCCTCAGAGAGGTGATAGCGAGGAGAAATGCCATCTTAAGGGCCAGGTGCTTGGCCTCAGCCGACTCCAGGGGTTCGAAGAGGGCCTCAGCCAGTGCTTCGAGAACCTCTGCCAGGTCCCAAGTGGGAACCCTGGAATGAGTCACAGGTCTCATTCTCCGGGCTCCACGGAGGAAGCGCACGACCAGTGGAAGCCTCCCCAGAGGCACATCCCTCAGAGGGGCGTGGAACGCTGCAATGGCAGCCACATACACCTTGAGTGTGGACGGGGAAAGGCCAGCAGAGATTCGGTCCTGGAGGAACTCCAGTCCCATAGTCACCGGGCTGGTAACTGGGTCCACCGCCCGTACTCTACACCAGGTTGTCACGGCTGTCGCTGTCACCTTTGTGTTTCCCCTTTTCCCTTTCTCACCTCTACCAAGTAGGCTGTGTCCCTGGGGAATGAAGACCCGCCTACTTCCTGGTTTCTGGGGTGCTGACATCTGTACCGCCAATTGGTTCCCTCTGTTTTCCACTCAACCAATGGCTCGTCACCACGTTAATTACCTCCGGCTCATAAGGAGAGTCCACCTGTTGCTCCAGGCAGCTTGTCACCGCCTGTTGACTTGTGTGCTGCTGGTATTGACTGCATAGCCTGTCTGTTAGTTGTACTTTGTGTTTAGTGGAACTATCCACCTTCCTTGCCTATTAGCTGTACATGGTGTTTAGGGAAACATTTGCATACCTTTGTATGTTAGCTCCACATTGGGTGCAGTGGAGAAATTCACTTGTTGTTTTGTTTACTATTGTGTTAGTTTTCACCAGGTGGAGTGGGTGCTGTGCTCTTTGTGTTCTTTTGTAGCAAGAATCAACTCTGCTTAAAACGATAGATAGGTACAGGCCTCCTTTTGAGGACCTTTTTATTTTAACTTGGTTTGTTATTTTCGCAGCACCCTCGTCCACCCTCCTTTTTTTTTTTTTTGTTACCTGTCTACATCTCTTCTGTTACCAATAAAAGTTACCTTGTTAAGATCTACCAGTTGTGCCTATATGTTTATGGCCCCCACTCCCCTAGACCAACAGGGGCTCGTAACACGGTGGCAAACACATTCCACTCAGGCCATCCGTCCTTCTCGTTGACGGGGCTCTGGAGCTGAGCAGCGTCTCGACTGTTCATGCCGTCAGGCCCGCCTCAAGGAACTGGGCCCCCTCAGGGGCCAGACCCACAGTCTCCACAGGGCGGGGCAAGGGTGAAAGACCTGGCCCTCCGCCTGAGACAGCAGGTCCCTCCTCAGAGGGACCTGCCACGGCGGGCCCTCCAAGAGCGATATTATGTCCGAGAACCACACTCGGGCCGGCCAAAACGGGGCTACTGGCAGTAGGCTGACACCGTCCTGACGGACCCGTCACCATACAGACGTAGCCTCGGCCACGTCTGCACCATGGCATCCAACCCGTATCAGACGGAATGGATTTCCCCTCGGGGAGAATCCCTTGGATTTTAACCACCACTGCAGGGCTCTCATGTGCAGCAGGCCAGACGCTGCCGCCATGAGACCCAACACCCTCTGAAAGTGTTTCACAGTGATGGTGCGGCCTAGCTTCACTCTGGTCACTGAGGACAAAATGGACCCGATGCGTGCAGGCGACAGATGGGCCCGCATCGTTGTTGAGTCCCACACCACCACAGGCGTCAGCACGCTCTTCTTCGCGTTGAGCCGCAGCCCCAAACGCTGAATGTCGGCGAGGACAGTCATTGATGTAGTTCAGTATACGGATGCCCTCGAGCCTCATCGGGGCCAGAGCTGCATCCATGCACTTGGTGAACGTGCGAGGGGAGAGTGCTACGCCGAACGGATGAACCCGATACTAGTACGCCGCGCCCCGAAGGCGAACCTCAGGAACTTCCTGTGAGAGGGATGGATGGAGATGTGGAAATATGCGTCTCGCAGATCTATCGTGACAAACCAATCCTCGGATTGGATGTGACTGAGATCTAAAATCGGACGCAATCCTCCGTCCTTTTTGGTAACTATGAAGTACCGGCTGTAGAACCCGGACTCCCTGACTGGCGGGGAAATAAGTTCTATGGCCCCTTTTTCCTTTTTCCCTACTCGAAACCTCAGGACCTCTTTCCCCGGGCCCGCCAAGACTGAATGATGGACCTCAGATCCATCTTCTGATGGACCTCAGATCCATCTTCTCGGGGGGCTG
Organism: Micropterus dolomieu; assembly: GCF_021292245.1. NCBI lineage: Eukaryota > Metazoa > Chordata > Actinopteri > Centrarchiformes > Centrarchidae > Micropterus > Micropterus dolomieu. The sequence continues at coordinate 49,547,965 of NC_060150.1, read as the reverse complement.
TGGGCGAGGTTTGTTGAGGGGGACCACGGGAAGCGATGGTTCACTTTTGGCTCTGGCAGTAGGAGCTAGACGAGGGCTGAGCTTGTCTCTCTCGCCGTCCTGGACCCAGACCAGCGGCTTGAGGGATGACGCTAGGGTGGGAGAAAGGTAGCTCGCTAATGCCTCCTCAACCTGAGGCATCGCTCCGTAGCCGCACTGCTTAATCTCTGTCACATTGCTGTAATCCAGCAGAGGGGAAATAGTCAGTCGTGCAGAGAAGGGTTTATTCCATGATTTACACAACTCATTGTGTAAATCAGGAAAGAATGGCAAGGACCGGTGCGGGGGCAGCACGCGGTGCCGCAGAAAATGCTTTTAGTTTACTGCCGGTCTGCCTTTAGTTCATCATAGCTGGGCGCAGAGCGATGACGTCGGCCCGGCTCCCGGAAGTCATCCTCCATGACGCTAAGCACGTCTAACTCCTCAGAATCAGACTGTGCGAGCCTCTCCGGACTCATACCTCGAGCGGGAGAAGCCGAGAAGTGGGCTCCCGAACGGGGAAGAGGGGAGTCGGAGCCAGCAGACGAGGAACGGGAAAAAGCCTCGGCAGTCCCAATGCCCTCGGAGATGTCGCGCTGGGAGCCCCGTGACCGAAGCCGCCGCGCCACCTCAGTGACGTCAGGGCCCGAGCCACAGGGAGAGCGCATCCGGCCATCTTCGGAGAAGAGAGCCGCACTTGACCTCAGCACCCTCAGGGGCAGGGCCTCACAATGGCCGCAAGCAGCCCCCTCTAGAGCTGCCTGTCAGACAAGACACACACAGGGCATGAGTGTACCCAGCCATGATTTAGCGCGGGCATGGGAAACACACTGCCTGAACTGCTCACCAGCCATCTCCTCTGCCAGACTTCCTTCCAGGTAAGAAATTTCCTCTCGTGGTTGTACTTCTTTCGTAGTCTCAAACATGCCAGAGTGCCTGCTGAATAGAAAAAAGCTAATGTGTCCGTTGTGCTGGCGTGCTTATGTACGCCTCCAGTTACGCTGTCACACAGTTCTAGCAACGCCAATAGGATTGGAGTACTTTCAGCCCTGCCACGCCCAGAGGTGTTGCCATAGTGTCGTCACCGACGCAGTTCGAGTTCCCTCGAAGGGGAACCCCATCTAACAAGGTAACCCCATCTTCCAAGGTAACCAAACCTCACCTGGTAACCTACCTCACCAGGTAAATCACTTCACCATGGTATCCCCTCAGTAGATAACCCTGAATGCAAAACTACATTCAACGTTACATTCAACGTAACCCTGTTGATTTGATTGATCTCCAGGCTGGAGTTGCTGAACCTGGACTTTAACGACATTAAGGATGTACCACAGGTAAAGTGCCAACAGAGCAGCTGCCGTGACACTTGTGAAGTTTGAAATCATCCAAATTAAACTGTAGTTTGGTGTGTTATAGACAGTGTTATATACTAATAAAACCAGTGACTTTGGTGATGATGATGATGATGATGTGTTCAGGAGATGCACCAGCTGTCCCGACTGGAGAGGTTGGCCTGCCATCCTCTGGATAAAGGGCTGCACATCATCCACAACCCGCTGCTGAAGCCCGTGAAGGAGGTGTTGGAGGGGGGGCTCAGCTCCCTCTTCAACTACCTGAGAGCTGTGTGAAGGTGGGGGCGGGGCTTTTACCTACCTGAGAGCTTGGTAATTGTGGGAGTGGGGATTTTAACTACCTAATTCAAATCAATCGATGTGAATTTCATTTATATAGCGCCAAATCACAACAACAGTTATCTCATAGCGCTACTCATAAAAGAGCAGGTCTAGATCGTACTTGGTGATATTATTTACAGAAAACCCAACAACTTTATCTACCTGAGAACTGGGTAGAGGTGGGGCGGGGCTTTAATTACCTGAGAACTGGGTAGAGGTGGGGCGGGGCTTTAATTACCTGAGAACTGGGTAGAGGTGGGGCGGGGCTTTATTTACCTGAGAGCTGGGTAGAGGAGGGGCGGGGCTTTAATTACCTG
>NC_060150.1:49544541-49545857 GCF_021292245.1 Micropterus dolomieu | reverse complement strand
TTACCTGAGAACTGGGTAGAGGTGGGGCGGGGCTTTATTTACCTGAGAGCTGGGTAGAGGAGGGGCGGGGCTTTAATTACCTGAGAACTGGGTAGAGGTGGGGCGGGGCTTTATTTACCTGAGAACTGGGTAGAGGTGGGGCGGGGCTTTATTTACCTGAGAGCTGGGTAGAGGAGGGGTGGGGCTTTAATTACCTGAGAACTGGGTAGAGGTGGGGCGGGGCTTTAATTACCTGAGAACTGGGTAGAGGTGGGGCGGGGCTTTATTTACCTGAGAGCTGGGGCGAGTTCAGCGCCGACAAAACGTAGCAAAACGTTTTTTTCAATGGAAACGGTTGTGCCTTGAACACCCTGCTGTGTACGCAATCGCACTGCATTTTCTTGCCTTTCTAACGCCGTTGTTTTTACAAACTTGTGGCAGCTGATTGGATAACACCTAAGACACACCCACCAAACGGGAGAAAACATACCTCGAAGCCCGTTGCAGAACTCAAGGAAACATGTCGTTCAATCAGAAAACGTTGCAAACCGGTGCAAAACGTTTTGAGATGGAACTCGCTCCTGGGTAGAGGCGGGGCGGGGCTTTAATTAGAGAGCTGGGGCGAGTTCAATCTCAATACATTTTTCACCGGTTTGCAACATTTTCAGATTGAACAACATGTTTCCTTGCAACATTGTGCAACGTTCTGCAACGGACTTCGAGGCATGTTTTCTCCCATTTGGTGGGCGTGTTGCCCAATCAGCTGCGACAGGTTTGTAAATACAACGGCGTTAAAAAGGCAGGAAAATTCAGTGCGCTTGCGTACACAGAGGGGTGTTCAGGGAACCACCATTTCCATAGAAAAAAACTTTTTGCTGCGTTTTGTCGGCACTGAACTTGGTTTGATTTAAATTTCGAGCAGCACACCACAAAGCTTGTTCAATCATGTTTTTATCAACTTAGAAATATAGCAAAAATTCGATCTATGTTAACTTTTAAGGACACCGAGACCATTTTACACGCCTTCATCTCATCACGCCTGGATTATTGCAACAGCCTTTTCACCTGTTTAACCCAAAAATCTATTGATCGACTCCAGACTGTCCAGAACTCAGCTGCCAGGCTTTTAACCAGAACAAAGAAATATGACCACATTACTCCTATTTTAGCTTCATTACACTGGCTCCCAGTATGTTTTAGAATTGACTTTAAAATTCTATTGATCACTTTTAAAGCTCTTCATGGCCTCTCGCCTTGTTATATTTCTGACCTTTTAGTCCCATATACACCAGCACGTACCTTGAGATCCTCGGGCAGAGGTCTGTTGTCTGTTCCAG
>NC_060150.1:49540875-49544441 GCF_021292245.1 Micropterus dolomieu | reverse complement strand
CAGGCTTTTAACCAGAACAAAGAAATATGACCACATTACTCCTATTTTAGCTTCATTACACTGGCTCCCAGTATGTTTTAGAATTGACTTTAAAATTCTATTGATCACTTTTAAAGCTTTTCATGGCCTCTCGCCTTGTTATATTTCTGACCTTTTAGTCCCATATACACCAGCACGTACCTTGAGATCCTCGGGCAGAGGTCTGTTGTCTGTTCCAGAGTCTCGACTGAAAACTAAAGGGGACAGAGCGTTTGCTGTCAGGGCCCCGAGGCTCTGGAACAGCCTGCCCGAAGAAATCAGGTCGGCTGAGTCAGTGAACTCTTTTAAGTCCCTTCTTAAAACATACTTTTATAGGAGAGCTTTTCCCGATCTTATTTGACTTTATTTTATCCCTTTTATTTTATTGTATTTTACTAATTTTATATTTATCTGTATTTTAGTCTTTTCAATGTTTTCATGCTTTTATCTTGTATTGTTTTTGTATTATTGTCTTCACACTTGTTAAAGCACTTTGTAACTTGTTTTTCAAAAGTGCTCTACAAATAAAGATTATTATTATTATTATTATTATTATTATTTCTCTAAACATTGTCTAGCCACCAGAGTCCAGAAGAGCAGAGTTGTTTCAAGAGCGTTGAGCTTAACAAACAGCAGCAAGCTGGCGATTAGTGCATCAACAACACAGCAGAGAATAACATCAAACTTCTATTCTTCATATTTCTTTCGTTTAATCTTTTATTTAATATCACTGTTAACATGGAAATGCAATAAACAGTTGAATTCAATAAAACCTGACTTACCTGTTCCACTGCATGGTGTTGTGTAAAAAATCATTGCATACTTCATACTTCCCTGAACTTCCCACTGAATTCACACATGACTGTCCACAAACTTGTGGCCAAGTAGTGTATCTCTCAACATGTTATGTGAAAACAGACATCTAATAAAACCTGTCATGGAATGTAAAAACTGTAAAAGCTGGTTTTACTTGCAGTTGGTTTGATCTCTTTAAACTTTATTTTACTGGACTTCAGTTGTTCTTTTCCAGTAATTGTGTGTCTTATTATTGTTCACAGTAGTAGCAGTAGCAGTGGTAGTATAAAAAGTAGCAGTGGTGGTAATAGTGTCCTCTCTCCTGCCCTTCCTCAGGTCGTCCAGCAGGTGGCAGCACAGAGCAATAAATCCTCCCTGAATGGAGCACTTTGTTTCCTCGCTGAAACACAGAGCAGCTTTTATTTACTGAGCGTCCATTGGTCACTTGATGCCGTTTAAAGACACGAAGTCTCATTAGACATGTGAACTATCTGTAGGAAGTATGTGACAAACATTCCACCTTTATTTACACCCCCTGCTTTTCACGTGTTGACTTTTCTTTTTAATGTATTAATAAGTGTCACGACTCACCAACAGACAGAATCCACATGTTCACGCACACCCAGACATTTTAAATAATAAAAATATATAACATACTCTTTCTGCAACATTTCTACATGTTGTCTGGCTGCATCTCTCTCTGGATAAAGAACGTGTACATCTGAATATGTATGAATGTATATGATGCATTCACATCATGGTGGCCTCACTGATTAACAGTTAGTGTGTGTGAATAAAAACGTCTTTCGGTCAATAGAAACTCTGAATGTAAAAGGAAAACATCAGTTTGATGGCTCAGAAGTCTTCAACTGCAGGAACCAGCAGGTGGCAGCATTCGGCCCTGCTCAGACTCCTCTGCTCTGATTCACTGATCATCATCTGAAGTCTCAGCACACACATCCCGGAATAAGTTAACCACAGAATCTAAAATGACATTAAATTCATTTAAACGGCACGTGTAATAAGTAGAACCGCTGAGTAAAAACTAAATCTGATGGAATAAATGAAACTAAAGGTAAATATGAAATAAAATGAAAAGCTCTCTGAAGGTTTGTCACAGTTGGAAAAGATAAACTATGAAATAGAATAAAAGTAAAAAGTGTTAAAGATTGAATAATTATAGAATAACGCCCCCCACCCTCTCTCTCTCTCTCTCTCTCTCTCTCTCTCTCTCTCGTGCCCCCTAACGTCTCTCGCCCCCTGTGACGTCAGCGGTCTCGGTAAACGGAGCCAGTCTCTCTCTCCGGTCTGAAGAGAAACGGAGGAAAAAGAAACGGGAGAGGAACCGGAGCGACTGAGACCCGAACCGTCCGTGTGTCCGAGCTGAAGACAGGACGCGGCAGAAGTAGAGGAAGGAGAAGAAGAAGGAGAAAGAAAAGAAGAAGAAGAAGAAGGAGAGAAGCAGAAGAAGTTGCTCGGTAGTTTTCCCTCGCGCTCCAGAGGGTCTCGGTGCGGACATGGAGCGGACCGGAACTTTCCTGCTGTCCGCGGCTCTTCTACTGCTTTCACTGGGATTAACGGGCGCGCGAGCGGACACCTTCAAAGGTAAGAGGAGACACGGGGGACCGGGTTTCAGGGCTCGGGGGTCCGGGTCTCTGAGGGCTCTGGGCGAAGGGGGGGGGGGGGCATGGGAGTTGCTGTTTCTGTGTCGGCATCCAAGTTTCCAGCTGGAAAATCTCCTCCCTCCTTCTCCTCCTCTGTTCCTCCTTTCTGTCAGAGCAGGAAAACTTTCTGCGTCAGGTCTAAAGAGAAACATACACCGCGAATACTGCGAAGTAATACTGCGAAGTAATGCTGCGAAGTAATGCTGCGAAGTAATGCTGCGAAGCAACAGAGCGAAGAGGTCCGTGAGTCCAGCATTCGAGGCAGCAGAGGAGGAACCAGAGAGAGAATCAGCTACATGAAATAAAACTATACAGAAACACAGAAGATCCGAGTCCGTTGGAGATATTAGAGTCAGTAGGAGATATTAGAGTCAGTAGGAGATATTAGAGTCAGTAGGAAATATTAGAGTCAGTAGGAGATATTAGAGTCAGTAGGAGATATTAGAGTCAGTAGGAGATATTAGAGTCAGTAGGAGATATTAGAGTCAGTAGGAAATATTAGAGTCAGTAGGAGATATTAGAGTCAGTAGAGATATTAGAGTCAGTACAGATATTAGAGTCAGTAGAGATATTAGAGTCAGTACAGATATTAGAGTCAGTAGGAAATATTAGAGTCAGTAGGAGATATTAGAGTCAGTACAGATATTAGAGTCAGTAGAGATATTAGAGTCAGTAGGAGATATTAGAGTCAGTACAGATATTAGAGTCAGTACAGATATTAGAGTCAGTAGAGATATTAGAGTCAGTAGGAGATATTAGAATCAGTACAGATATTAGAGTCAGTAGGAGATATTAGAGTCAGTAGAGATATTAGAGTCAGTAGAGATATTAGAGTCAGTAGGAGATATTAGAGTCAGTAGGAGATATTAGAGTCAGTAGGGATATTAGAGTCAGCAGGAAGATATATTAGAGTCAGTATGAGATATTAGAGTCAGTAGAGATATTAGAGTCAGTAGAGATATTAGAGTCAGTAGAGATATTAGAGTCAGTAGAGATATTAGAGTCAGTAGAGATATTAGAGTCAGTAGGAGATATTAGAGTCAGTAGAGATATTAGAGTCAGTAGGAGATATTAGAGTCAGTAGAGATA
>NC_060150.1:49526433-49540775 GCF_021292245.1 Micropterus dolomieu | reverse complement strand
GTAGAGATATTAGAGTCAGTAGGAGATATTAGAGTCAGTAGAGATATTAGAGTCAGTAGGAGATATTAGAGTCAGTAGAGATATTAGAGTCAGTACAGATATTAGAGTCAGTAGGAGATATTAGAGTCAGTAGAGATATTAGAGTCAGTAGAGATATTAGAGTCAGTAGAGATATTAGAGTCAGTACAGATATTAGAGTCAGTAGGAGATATTAGAGTCAGTAGAGATATTAGAGTCAGTAGAGATATTAGAGTCAGTAGAGATATTAGAGTCAGTACAGATATTAGAGTCAGTAGAGATATTAGAGTCAGTACAGATATTAGAGTCAGTAGGAGATATTAGAGTCAGTAGAGATATTAGAGTCAGTAGAGATATTAGAGTCAGTAGGAGATATTAGAGTCAGTAGGGATATTAGAGTCAGTAGGAGATATTAGAGTCAGTAGGAGATATTAGAGTCAGCAGGAAGATATATTAGAGTCAGTATGAGATATTAGAGTCAGTAGAGATATTAGAGTCAGTATGAGATATTAGAGTCAGTAGAGATATTAGAGTCAGTGGAGATATTAGAGTCAGTAGGAGATATTAGAGTCAGTAGGAGATATTAGAGTCAGTAGAGATATTAGAGTCAGTAGGAGATATTAGAGTCAGTAGAGATATTAGAGTCAGTAGAGATATTAGAGTCAGTAGGAGGTATTAGAGTCTATCAGTCCAGAAGCTGCCGCTCTCCGCCGCTCCTCTCAGGTTCTTGTGGTCCAAACACAAACTCTTTATTGACAAAAAGATTACCAGGATTGATCAGCTGATGTGTTCAGTGGTAAATAATAATACTCCACAGACACCACAGTGAGAACCGGCTGCACATTTCGGATACTTTATTGATCAACACACATATTGATCAGAAATAGAACCAGTTATTGTCCCCGTCTGTCTGCACGCAGCCTGCAGTAGTACACAGAGCAGTACTGTGGTAGTACGAGGGGGTTCTGCTGAGGCCTGAAGCTGGAGAGCAGCTCTGTGGGTTCTCTGGAGAACCTGCTGTGTTGGCGTGCTTTGGTTCTGCTGAGGGTTCCTCTGTGTTCTGATGATGATGATGATGGTTGAGTCGGCTGCTGTTCCTCTGCACAGCTGATGGGGGCAGCAGCAAATCAGAGCTCAGAGATTTAATATATTGAACACAGGTCAGCCTCATTGATGGGGGTGGACAAAATAACAGAAACACCTCAGAAGCTGCTCTGATTGGACGTTTGACGGGATCTTTATACTATTTATAATGAATTATTGGTCTAATCCGCTGTAGCTGTGGACCACCTGCTCAGGTGAGTCTGGACTGAACCACCTTTGTTCTCGGTCCTGATGCTGGAACAGTCAGTGTTGCAGCAGCAGGCTGACTGTCATGGAAACCAATTAGCACCAGAGTAAGGAAGGAATCATCCCCCCCCCCCCCCCCCCCCCCCGTCTTTTAAAGAAATAACCGGGCCGTTGGACGGATCAATGACTCAGACATGAAACCCGTGTTGGATCTTTCAGTGCGACTTCACCTCCTGAGGACATCATGATGTCTGACGTCCAGAACCGTTATTAAACTTATCCTCTTTTCTAAGAGCGTCCTGGCTGAGGTAGTTTCATCAGTGGAAAGAAAAGCCAACACATTAGAAACATCAGTGATTTCAAATCTTTCAAGTTAAAACTGTTCATAAAATCTCTTTTTCCAGAATCCGTTCTAACATTTGGGACAGTTAACAAAATAAGGTCCTGTGAATTTAACATCCCAGAGTACGGTCTAGACCTGCTCTGAGATAACTGTTGTTGTGATTTGGTGCTATATAAATAAAACTGAATTGAATTGAACGGAGACAGAACCAGAAAGAGTTTTGGACCAATAAAATGCTCCTACAGGGCTACTTCCTGTCGGCACCAGCGTCTAATGGCGTAGAGCAGCAGCAGAAACACCGTCGCTCGGCAGCTGCAGAGCTGCACCAACATAAAGTCTCGGTGTGTTTGTCTGACTCGGATCGTCTCTCTTTAATCAGCCCTCCTGCCAAACAGTTTTATAGATTCACAGAGAGTTTATAATCTAGGCAGTACGGGTACATCTCTCATGTTCGACGGGTGTCTCAGGGTTTTGACGTCGTTAGTGGGCCTACATGGATCCCTCCGTGCAGGCTTTGGTCGGCTTCGCCGTCCGATCTCTGGCTTAGCCCCTTGAGAGAGACGCTGCAGAACCTGAGAGTAGTGTTGTAGTACTCGAGTCTTGGTTTCAAGACCGGTCTTAAGACCACTTTTAGACGCTCTTGGTCTTGTCTCGGACTCGACCGCATTTGTACTCAGTCTTGTCTCGGTCTCAGACATGGAGGACTCTGGATTTTATTTCAAGACCAGCCAAGACCATAACTTTGGGAACATCAATAAACTGCTTTTGCGTCGTCTGATTTATTTGTGAACATCCAAACTGTGATTGGATGGAAAAGTTATTGCTTCACATGCAACCAGTACGCCTAATTAACACGTGTTGTTCCCGTTAACGACTGCCCCTGTCGGTGGTCAGCGTGGAAGAGGAGCGTTGATAAAGACGCTGACGTTGATTTCAGCTCTTAGTGTTTGTATGTGGGGGTTTTAAAGGGAATGTGGATCTTTCAGATCAATGTGAGAAGCACCTGGGATCTCGTTCCACATTTTATTCTGTGTCATGTAATGTGGGGAACTGGTCTTGGTCTTGTCTCGGTCTCGCCCTCCCTCGGTCTTGGTCTCAGCCCCTAAAAGTCTTGGTCTCTCTCTCTAAATCTGTTCACTGCGGTAAAGCTCAAAGGACGGTTTGTCTTCAGACTAAAGACAAACGTTCAGCTTTTTTATTTTAACTGTTGAAGCATCTTCCAATAAATAGAGCAGCTGAAGTCACCTGGAGGAAAGCTTCAACATGAAGCTGCCCTGCTGTCGCTCTCTAAGAAGGTCTGTCTGCGTCTGCAGCCTCGGGGTGTGTTGGTTTTCTCCTCCTGTCCGTCCCTCTCTGCTGCACATATGGAGGGCTGGGGGGGGGGGGGGGGGGGGGGGGGGGGGGGGGGGGGGCACACTGTGTGTGTGTGAAGCAGCGGAGAATGAAATTAAGCCCTCTGCGGCCTGTGTCCAAGATGGCCGCCATGCCCTAATAACCGTGGCGATGGAGCGAGGCTAATGAATGTGCCCGGTCGTCGGGGGCGACGGCTGTTTGAGCCGTTCAGCTGGTCGTTTGTTTGTTTGTCACTTTATTGACTCTCTTATTGATGTTGCTTGTTGTTTGTTAGCAACGTGTCTTTCATCAATCACAGTGTCTACCAACAACAAGCAGCTAAATCAGACCGACCTTTCTGGTTTTGAGTCTCTTTGAAATGGTTTTGAGTCTCTTTGAAATGGTTTTGAGTCTCTTTGTGGTGGTTTTGAGGATCTTTGGTGGTTTTAAGTCTCTTTGTAATGGTTTTGAGTCTCTGTGGTGATTTTGAGTCTCTTTGTAATGGTTTTGTTTCTCTTTGTCTGTGGTGATATTGAGTCTCTGTGGTGGTTTTGAGTCTCTGTGGTGATTTTGAGTCTTGGTGGTGGTTTTGACTCTCTGTGGTGGTTTTGAGTCTCTGCGGTAGTTTTGAGTCTCTTTGAAATGGTTTTGAGTCTCTGCGGTAGTTTTGAGTCTCTTTGAAATGGTTTAGAGTCTCTGTGGTAGTTTTGAGTCTCTTTGAAATGGTTTAGAGTCTCTGCGGTAGTTTTGAGTCTCTTTGAAATGGTTTAGAGTCTCTGTGGTGGTTTGGGTCTCTGTGGTGGTTTTGAGTCTCTTTGAAATGGTTCAGAGTCTCTGTGGTAGTTTTGAGTCTCTTTGAAATGGTTTAGAGTCTCTGTGGTAGTTTTGAGTCTCTTTGAAATGGTTTAGAGTCTCTGTGGTAGTTTTGAGTCTCTTTGAAATGTTTAGAGTCTCTGTGATGGTTTAGAGTCTCTGTGGTAGTTTTGAGTCTCTTTGAAATGGTTTAGAGTCTCTTTGGTAGTTTTGAGTCTCTTTGAAATGGTTTAGAGTCTCTGTGGTAGTTTTGAGTCTCTGCGGTAGTTTTGAGTCTCTTTGAAATGGTTTAGAGTCTCTGTGTTAGTTTTGAGTCTCTGTGGTAGTTTTGAGTCTCTTTGAAATGGTTTAGAGTCTCTGTGGTAGTTTTGAGTCTCTCTGAAATGGTTTAGAGTCTCTGTGGTAGTTTTGAGTCTCTTTGAAATGGTTTAGAGTCTCTGTGGTAGTTTTGAGTCTCTGTGGTAGTTTTGAGTCTCTTTGAAATGGTTTAGAGTCTCTGCGGTAGTTTTGAGTCTCTTTGAAATGGTTTAGAGTCTCTGTGTTAGTTTTGAGTGTCTGTGGTAGTTTTGAGTCTCTTTGAAATGGTTTTGAGTCTCTGCGGTAGTTTTGAGTCTCTTTGAAATGGTTTAGAGTCTCTGTGTTAGTTTTGAGTGTCTGTGGTAGTTTTGAGTCTCTTTGAAATGGTTTTGAGTCTCTGCGGTAGTTTTGAGTCTCTTTGAAATGGTTTAGAGTCTCTGTGGTAGTTTTGAGTCTCTCTGAAATGGTTTAGAGTCTCTGTGGTAGTTTTGAGTCTCTTTGAAATGGTTTAGAGTCTCTGTGTTAGTTTTGAGTCTCTGTGGTAGTTTTGAGTCTCTTTGAAATGGTTTAGAGTCTCTGTGGTAGTTTTGAGTCTCTTTGAAATGGTTTAGAGTCTCTGTGTTAGTTTTGAGTCTCTGTGGTAGTTTTGAGTCTCTTTGAAATGGTTTAGAGTCTCTGCGGTAGTTTTGAGTCTCTTTGAAATGGTTTAGAGTCTCTGTGGTAGTTTTGAGTCTCTTTGAAATGGTTTTGAGTCTCTGCGGTAGTTTTGAGTCTCTGTGGTAGTTTTGAGTCTCTTTGAAATGGTTTTGAGTCTCTTTGAAATGGTTTAGAGTCTCTTTGAAATGGTTTTGAGTCTCTTTGAAATTGTTTTGAATCTCTGCGGTAGTTTTGTCTCTCTTTGCTTTGGTTTTGAGTCTCTGCGGTAGTTTTGAGTCTCTGTGGTAGTTTTGAGTCTCTTTGAAATGGTTTTGAGTCTCTGTGGTAGTTTTGAGTCTCTTTGAAATGGTTTAGAGTCTCTTTGAAATGGTTTTGAGTCTCTTTGAAATTGTTTTGAATCTCTGCGGTAGTTTTGTCTCTCTTTGCTTTGGTTTTGAGTCTCTGCGGTAGTTTTGAGTCTCTGTGGTAGTTTTGAGTCTCTCTGAAATGGTTTAGAGTCTCTGTGGTAGTTTTGAGTCTCTTTGAAATGGTTTAGAGTCTCTGTGGTAGTTTTGAGTCTCTTTGAAATGGTTTAGAGTCTCTGTGGTAGTTTTGAGTCTCTTTGAAATGGTTTAGAGTCTCTGCGGTAGTTTTGAGTCTCTTTGAAATGGTTTAGAGTCTCTGTGGTAGTTTTGAGTCTCTTTGAAATGGTTTTGAGTCTCTGCGGTAGTTTTGAGTCTCTTTGAAATGGTTTTGAGTCTCTGTGGTAGTTTTGAGTCTCTTTGAGATGGTTTTGAGTCTCTTTGAAATGGTTTTGAGTCTCTTTGAAATTGTTTTGAATCTCTGCGGTAGTTTTGTCTCTCTTTGCGGTGGTTTTGAGTCTCTGCGGTAGTTTTGAGTCTCTTTGAAATGGTTTAGAGTCTCTGTGGTAGTTTTGAGTCTCTTTGAAATGGTTTAGAGTCTCTGCGGTAGTTTTGAGTCTCTCTGAAATGGTTTAGAGTCTCTGTGGTAGTTTTGAGTCTCTTTGAAATGGTTTAGAGTCTCTGTGGTGGTTTTGAGTCTCTTTGAAATGGTTTAGAGTCTCTGCGGTAGTTTTGAGTCTCTTTGAAATGGTTTAGAGTCTCTGTGGTAGTTTTGAGTCTCTGTGGTAGTTTTGAGTCTCTTTGAAATGGTTTAGAGTCTCTGCGGTAGTTTTGAGTCTCTTTGAAATGGTTTAGAGTCTCTGTGTTAGTTTTGAGTGTCTGTGGTAGTTTTGAGTCTCTTTGAAATGGTTTTGAGTCTCTGTGGTAGTTTTGAGTCTCTTTGAAATGGTTTAGAGTCTCTGCGGTAGTTTTGAGTCTCTTTGAAATGGTTTAGAGTCTCTGTGGTAGTTTTGAGTGTCTGTGGTAGTTTTGAGTCTCTTTGAAATGGTTTTGAGTCTCTGCGGTAGTTTTGAGTCTCTTTGAAATGGTTTTGAGTCTCTGTGGTAGTTTTGAGTCTCTTTGAAATGGTTTTGAGTCTCTTTGAAATGGTTTTGAGTCTCTTTGAAATTGTTTTGAATCTCTGCGGTAGTTTTGTCTCTCTTTGCTTTGGTTTTGAGTCTCTGCGGTAGTTTTGAGTCTCTGTGGTAGTTTTGAGTCTCTTTGAAATGGTTTAGAGTCTCTGTGGTAGTTTTGAGTCTCTTTGAAATGGTTTAGAGTCTCTGTGGTAGTTTTGAGTCTCTTTGAAATGGTTTAGAGTCTCTGTGGTAGTTTTGAGTCTCCTTGAAATGGTTTAGAGTCTCTGCGGTAGTTTTGAGTCTCTCTGAAATGGTTTAGAGTCTCTGTGGTAGTTTTGAGTCTCTGTGGTAGTTTTGAGTCTCTTTGAAATGGTTTAGAGTCTCTTTGGTAGTTTTGAGTCTCTTTGAAATGGTTTAGAGTCTCTGCGGTAGTTTTGAGTCTCTGTGGTAGTTTTGAGTCTCTTTGAAATGGTTTTGAGTCTCTTTGAAATGGTTTTGAGTCACTTTGAAATTGTTTTGAATCTCTGCGGTAGTTTTGTCTCTCTTTGCTTTGGTTTTGAGTCTCTTCCTGTTGGATTTGCGTGTCTTTCTGGTAAACCTGTCTTGGATCTCATTAGTGAACCACTGGTTTAAAACATGAAAAACAGCAGGTTGGTCCTTTAAAGTGTAAAATGACCAAAACCTTTGAGCAGAAGCAAAGAAAGAGAGCTGTCTGTAATTAGAGCACTACTGTTAACTCAGCAGCACACACACACTCTCCCTGATGACCTGGTGTGTCCAGGTTCAGGACTGTCGCTGATTCAGGACTTTACCGTTTCCTCCCGAGTGTGTGAGTGTTCAGGTGCAGTCAGCTCTTTGTTCTGTCTCGTCAGGGTTTTAATGAAGCTCACAGATTAAACTGTGAAGTCAGGTGTGTGTGTTGAGGGTCCTCAGTGAGTTCATTATCTCCCCTCAAACCTCCGAGACCTCCTTCCTTTATTTCCCTCCTCTCTTTCTTTTCTTGTTTCTTCTTCTTTCCATCCATCATGTACGATCACATTCAGACATCCTCTGCAGTCCGACATGATGACTGAAGGTTACAGCCTCCTCATGCTTTCAGCTCCTCTGCTTCCTGTACGGCAGCGTTTACTCATCACGTCTGTTTCTGGTCCAGCCCGAACTACATGGGATAAATTCTTTATTGTCATTTATCAGCTGTCAGAAACACAGGTCCAGATTTATCTGCAATCAGCTGATATCGGCCGATGTATCGTCAGGCTCTAGTTTCTGCTTTTATCCACAAAGTACTTTCACAAAGGAAACTCTTCTCACAGATGTTTACAGGGGTTGTCTCTAAATGATCTTTGTTGGGAGTTCCTACTAGCCAATCAGAAGCAGAGAAGGGCGGGTCAGCGAGAAGCCGGTAAACGGCTCGGGTTCAGCCGTCCGTGTTGCCGACCAGCTCGGCAACACGGACTGGAGCGAGAGTTTCAGAGCGGTGAGTTATTAATCTGTATCCATAAAGTTTTAACTGAGCTCTGTCTCTACATCACAGGAACAACTTTCTGTCCACTGACTGCCTGGAGGGTAGCTAGTGTTTGGAAGGGAGAGGAGAGCTGTGTGCTGCAGCTCGCTGTTTCTGAGGGCGTGTCGGAGTAGCCGCTCGGCGAGCGTTATATGAGGCGCGTTTAGCTTGAAAGCATGAAAGGGAAGCGGCTGGACTACAAACGAGCTGTTTTCAGTTCAGAGCAGAGTTTTCTGTGGGAGATGGGAACTCACTTTGGGCTTTTTCACTTTGCAAACCTGTTACAGCACAAAAAAGGTTTATAACTCAATAAAGGAGAGGGGAAAAGCCAAATAGCAGAATACCACCTGTTTAAACTCAGGGTTAACGTTGTGAAACGGTTGCAGTTTGGTTAGGTTTAGGAAAAGATCGCAGTCTAGGTTAAAATCCTTACCTGACTTATCTCACCTGCATTATTTAACTGAAAACTTTAAGTCAACTTTGTTTCACACGGGATTCGAACCTCGGTGTCCTGGGTGAAAGACTTTGTCGCTCTTTATGCTGAATCGCCTGACTTCCTCCTGTGACCCCGTCGTACGGCCACTAGAGGAGGCGACCTAACGATGAACCTAAATATGGGACCTTTTCTGGTTTCTGTGTCAGTCAAGGGTCCAAACAAGGCCCCCTGCTGCTCACTCTGTCATAAATAAGATGTATTTTCCATCTCAGCACTGTGACGTCTGTTTTTATGACCGACTCCAACCAACCAGAGCGTCTCCAGGTTCCATCTGCCGTGGACCTCCAGTCCTGTTTGATTTAGAAGAAAGACTAAATGTTCTAACTGGTACAGAACCGCCTCATAAGAACCGAGGACTTTGGTTCCACATGTGTTAGACCTCTCCGCTGTGACTCTTATGTGAAGGTCAGAGGTCACTGACATCAGCTGACTTCAGAGCCGGACCACAGGAGAATCTGGACATGAACTGACTGGTCTCCAGGAACACCTCACTCCTGGAAGTTAGAGACACTCGTTCCTGTGAGGGACTTCAGCGGTTTATATTTCTGATGAGATCTGGCATGGATCTGTGTGTGTGAATGAAGGCGATCACATGACTTTCCGTCCGTTCTCAGGCTGCTTCTTAAGCCAATTTAGCTGCTGCACAGTGACCTTTAAAGCTGTTAGTGTTCTCAGCGGTGTGTGGTCGCCCCGAGCCTGGCAGCTCCTGGGCCTAAAAAACAAGTCCTCCAGTGTTCCTCTGCAGCCGGTAACGCTGTTCAGGTCCAGAGTGTCCCGGCCAGCTGAGTGTCACGAGTGAAATCAAAGTGAGAACATCGCGGGGCGGCCGTGCGTCGCGTCCACAGGAACCCTCACTTCCACTGTTTCTATTCATTACCTGAGCTGCAATGCATGCTGGTCCCACTGTGATGCGATCTGAGAGATGGGGGCGCGACTTTGCTGCTCCTCATTTGCATAAAGGTTGAAAGGTCTAGGCCACTTTATGAGAAACTGGAGCGTCCGGCGAAAGGAAGCTTCTGCGTCAGGCGTTCAGTGCTGGGGGGCGCTGCGACCCCCGTGGACCTGAACCACAGCTTCAGACAGGCAGACCCGCCTGATCTAACCCTCGGCGAGTGTTATAGACTTGTTACCATGGAAGCGACGCTGGCTGATGGATGCAGGAAGCGGGGGGTCCTCACAAGTTCAGGAGAGCCGGCGTGTTTTAAGTCAGAGAGCTGCTGAACAGGCAGGAAGCATCTTAACACAGATTATACTGATAACACACACACACACGCAGTCTAATCCCTGTCTCATTACTCCAGTCTGTCTTCAAGTCCTCACACACACACACAGATACCTTCAAACAATAATCCTATGAATATGATCAGGGATTTGGGCCACAACACCAATCAGGCTGACATTCTGGACAGGGATTAAACACACAGTAACACAGTGGGCTGTAATCTGCTGACTGTTTCCATAATCTGATGTCACAGAGATAATTTGGTTAATCTGAAAAAACGTCTCGTTTTGCTTTTAAAGAAAAAACAACTGATGTCAGGGGCGATGCCTTGTTGCCACGACAACGGTCACATGAGGCCCTCAGGTGTCCCCCCCCGACCCCCGTCGTTCATCCATTAACACCACGTTGATCGATGGCTGAAGTCATGTGACTTCCTGCCACATCCTGTATGGTGTCCATGGCCTGATGGGAAATGTTGTTCATTAAAGCTGGAAAATAAACTTTAGACCGCGTTCTGATGTGGACACGAGGCGGCTCAGACATTAAACACACAAAGAGAAAAAACAAGTGAGAGCAGGAGAGGACACGGTTCATTCAGGCCCTGTGAACCGCTTTATGGACCGGAACCAGCTCCCTGACGGGCAGGAAGCCGGTCTACAGACCTGCCGGTCTTAGTGAGGACTCTGGACCAGCTGCAGGGTTTAGAACCCAGGTCTGTAGAACCCAGGTCTACAGACCTGCCGGTCTTAGTGGGTTCTCAGGCTGTGGATCCTCAGCAGAAAGTTTAAGTGGGGGATGTAAAGGCAGCAGAAGAGGACCGAGTGTGTGCTGTATTTTCCTCTGTGGTTTCTAACATTAGCAGGCAGGCTGTATAAAGTGTCCTGTGGTGAGTTCAGGGGCTGAGGGAGATTTGGATCTCTGTGTGCTCTCAGAGACACAAATCCTGCACAGCTTCCATCTCATCTCACACGTTAAACAAAAGGAGTCTTAATCCGGCTCCTTTAATCCCCGCTGGGTTTGCAGACGCTGCATCTGAAGGCGGCGCGTTAATCCCAGAGGCCACCGGGGCCGCTCTCAGCGGCGTCTCAGCCCGGGGGGGGTGCTCTCGCTATAACGGCCTTAATCCAACCCGGACCGACCACGAAACACAGGCAGCAAGGAAAGTTTCCTCCTTCTGTCGCCGTAGATAATTTGCCGCTCTGACGTGGATTTGTGGGGAGATTAAAGCGAACAAAGACTTCTGCATTTTTTAAATTACTCAAATACAAACATGGAGCATGAAAGCGCCGGGGGGGGGGCAGAGATTACCCACTCACTGAATTCATCTTCATGATGTAAAGAACGTGTGCAGCAGGAGGAGGTCGACGTGGACGCCGCCTTCAGCCGAGATCAAAGATCAGAAATAATCATCAAGAGATTATCAAGAAGGAAACATCTGCAGCAGAAACACCACAGAAGAAGAGCTCTGTTTCTTCTTCTCTGTTCCTCGTGTTGTCCGGCTGCCGGTCTTCAATAAATCAAAGGTTTTGGTGTGTTCAGGTTCGGTTAGGGCCGGGGCCGCGATGTGTTCAGGTGCAGGTGAAGCTGTAGGCCAGGTGTGTGTCAGCAGGTTTCCAGCTCCTCTCTCCCTCTTTTATTTCCTCCTGTGGGATTTTCTGCCCAGCTGAGGAGATTACATTAACATCCAGATTAATATTAAAGACATCGACTCGTCTTAATACAGAAACCTCCCTGTCTCTCTCTCTCTCTCACTGTCTGTCTCTCTCAGCGCCGTCGGTGAAACGAAAGGAAGGAAGGATAAATATTTTATCAAGATTTTTAAGCTTTTTCTTTTTATCATAATCATTATGATAATGATCTGAAAAGAGCTGCCAGCTAACAGACAGCACACACACTCTCTCTGCTGCAGTGTGTGTGTGTGAGGCCTTCAGGGACTTCAGGCCCAGAAGCTGCTATTTAACCTATATTACTACAGTAAATATTCATACGCAGCTAATATCTGTGTGTGAGAGCAGTCAGCTGAGAAGAGCTCGGAGTCCTGGTCTGGGTCTGGTCCTCTGATGGTGAACCACAGAGCAGGTTTACACAGGTGATGGATTTACTTAATAGCAAGAAACAAAGCAGGTAGAAAAGATGAGAAAGGTAAAGAGAGGATCATAAACATGGACAGTGTGTGCAGACTGTTTTCCTGTAGGAGTGTTCTGGACTGTGGTGAACCGGGCCTTGTTGAAGAGGCTGCAGACAGGAAGAAGTTGGTCATGTGGCGTGAAGGTTCTGGTCCTGGTGGACGCACCAGACACCAGATTTAAAAACTCAGCAGAGAGGTGGAGCTGGCGCTCAGTCTGTTGGCGGACGTCCTGCTGTCCAGCGTTAAAGGTGCAGAACTTTCCTGTTTGGGTTCTTCAGGTTCCTGATTGATTCATGACCTGGTCTGTCTGGAGACCAGCTGTGTTTATTTCTGTCAAATCAAACGGACACTTTGACTGTCAGCCTGCAGTCGGGGCGTTCGCTGCCATCTGCAAACATGAGCGCTGCTGGCAGGCGGCGAGTGACGCCACGCGGCTGAGCGCGCTCAGTGTATGACGACCTCCTGCTTTCTGAGACGTCTTTGTGCTGAGGACAAGTTTCTGGGTCACTGTGTGTGTGTGTGTCCTCGGGCGGCTCCAGACTCTTAATATGCCACCAGACTGATTAATGATTGGCTGTATGTGTGTCAGAGTGTAACCGCGGGAAACCAAGATTCACCTTTGGGATTGGTCGAGGTTAAGAGAGGTTAAAGACACGGGGGGGGGTTAGATCAGTTATTAATGCTGATGTTTTCTGATCTTTTCATTCAGAGGAGGTAAAACTACTTTTATTTGACCTGATTTGTTTTCTCTTTAGACTTTTTAAAAAAGCAAACAGCTAAAACCTCGTTCAGCCTGGCTGGCTGTCACTCAGCCCAGAACAGGAAACACAAATAGCTCAAGTTCCTCCAACGAAGATTATTCCATATACCTGCTAGTATTCTAAATAACTACATATTAAACTCTTTCCAACCGGGAGGATCTGTCATCAACAATCTTGATTAGAGCTGATCATCATGAACACAAGTGCATCGTCTGCATAGAGGGAGACACGAAGGTCTGGTGTACAGCTTCATACTCTGTGAGAGGGGTCCAACTGCAGACCTCCACTCAGCTGATTGCAGTAAAATGCCAAAGTATATTATTCTTCAAAGGTAAATTATGAATGAGAAGTGTGTGTGTGTTTATTTTAGGCAAAGTTACACTCTTAATCAACGACGATGTTTTTCTGTGGATGGATGTGGCTGTATGGACGGAGTTAACGTTATATTTTAACAGAATAAATAAATTGTTCCTGTAAAAAAAGATGCTGTTACTAGTTGAATGATTGAAGCGATATACAGTCGGCTTTGTTGCTACATCGGCACGTTAAGTAGAATAGGCTCAAATCAATATGCTATATTAAAGGAATTAGCCTGCTGGTTTCCCGTTACAGTGTTGACTAAATAATTAAATATGAGTCAACGACAAAAACCCTCCCCCTATGTCCACGTGGTTAAACTTTATAATTTTTAATGCGTTTCCTGTCAAATCGCACGCTTTTATTTTGTAGTTTTTGCATGAATTTCCTGTCCTGACCGGCCTGACAGTGGTGGTCTGCAGTTGGACCCTCTTGGACTCTGTGACCAAAGCAAACTGTAAAAGAGGTTTGATAGAACATTTCCCAGAATGCCCCTCTTTTCTCTGAGTCACTTCTAACGGAGACTTAAACAGCTTGTGATCAATTCAAAACTTCCTAACAAGAAGAACAATGAAAGGCTGTTAGCTGAAACTACACGTGGAGTTGGTGCTAAAGAAGACATTAAAAACACACAGAGAAATTAAGCTTTACAGGTTCTGTTCCAGCAGCAAGAAATAGAGACATCAAACACTAAATCCACCGGTTTTAGTTTAATAAACTCACTGACAGCGTGTTCGAAATCCAGCGCAGTTTCTTTTCTGTCGGTTACGTCTCACAGTGAGCAGAAACATGATGCCGCTGGAACAGAGGATGTACGAAAGAGCTGACCCAGAATCAGGACCAGCCCACAGAGAGACAGACAGGTGACAGCTCCGGGGGCGGAGGGTCTAAGAGCCCCCCCAGGCCTGCTCGCAGCACATGTGCATTAGTGGTCGACCGCCATAAGGAAGCTGCAGGGGAGAGAGAGGGAGAGGGGGGGCGACTCCCTGTGGCTGACTGAGACTCTGTAGTGACTCTGGTTGATTATCAGTCGCTGTGACTCCTCTCAGAGTTTCAGTAGCGTGACATCATTTTTCTGTAAAAGTCGGGATGATGTCAGATTCACCTGGCGGTGACACCTTTGTGACCTCAGCTCATAAAGTGTGAAACTGAACGTTAATGTTGGGGACGAAAAAAACCAGTGAAACTCCTCACAGGACACACCTGAGACCCTCCCCTCCTCTCTCCCCTCCTGGACCTCCCCTCCTGGCCCTCCCCTCCTCTCTCCCCTCCTGGACCTCCCCTCCTGGACCTCCCCTCCTCTCTCCCCTCCTGGACCTCCCCTCCTGGACCTCCCCTCCTGGACCTCCCCTCCTCTCTCCCCTCCTGGACCTCCCCTCCCCTCCTCTCTCCCCTCCTGTGTGTGTGTGTGTTACTGTCAGTGTGTGTGTCTGTGTGTTAGTGTCAGTGTGTGTGTCAGTGTGTGTGTCAGTGTGTGTGTCAGTGTGTTACTGTCAGTGTGTGTGTCAGTGTGTGTCAGTGTGTTAGTGTCAGTGTGTGTGTCAGTGTGTGTCAGTGTGTGTGTCAGTGTGTTAGTGTCAGTGTGTGTGTCAGTGTGTTACTGTCAGTGTGTGTGTCAGTGTGTGTCAGTGTGTTAGTGTCAGTGTGTGTGTCAGTGTGTGTCAGTGT
>NC_060150.1:49522131-49526333 GCF_021292245.1 Micropterus dolomieu | reverse complement strand
GTGTGTATCTCTGTGTGTCAGTGTGTGTGTCAGTGTGTGTCTCTGTGTGTCAGTGTGTGTCAGTGTGTGTCAGTGTGTGTCAGTGTGTGTGTCAGTGTGTGTGTGTCTGTGTGTGTGTGTGGGTGTGTGTGTCAGTGTGTGTGTCAGTGTGTGTGTCAGTGTGTGTCAGTGTGTGTCAGTGTGTGTGTGTCAGTGTGTGTGTCAGTGTGTGTCTCTGTGTGTGTGTGTGTGTCAGTGTGTGTGTGTCAGTGTGTGTGTCAGTGTGTGTCTCTGTGTGTCAGTGTGTGTGTCAGTGTGTGTGTCAGTGTGTGTGTCAGTGTGTGTCTCTGTGTGTCTCTGTGTGTGTGTGTCAGTGTGTGTGTCAGTGTGTGTGTCAGTGTGTGTCTCTGTGTGTCTCTGTGTGTCAGTGTGTGTGCGTCGGCCTGAGCGCCTCCTGTGGGAGGAGACCTTTTCAGCCTCTGCCAGATGAATGATCTCCCCGTCTCTCTCTGCTGGAGGTTAGAGATGACCTTCTGTGTGCTGGGGTGAGGGGGTGAGGGGGTGAGGAGTGGGGGGGTTGAGGGGTGAGATGCAGACTCTGGTGTGCTCTTCATCAGCTGGAGGTGTCATCCTTGACATTTACACCGCTGCGTGTGCGTGTGCGTGTTGATCGCTGGCATTTTGTTCGGACGCTCTAAAATCCTCTGATTTCTCTCTGGAGTCTGGCGTGTTAAAAACAAGCTCTCCCTCGTTGTGCGTGTGGCGCCGTCACTTTCTCAGATGTGTGAAGACGTAGCTCGACCTCTGAGGTGTTTTACAGTCCCGGTTCATCAGTAATGAACGCCTGCTGGTTTGTGACAGAAACAGGAGCTTCAGTGAAACCTGAGAACAGACGATCTGCTGCTGTATTGATCACCGCAGCACACACGCCGAGTGACTCAGCACCACTCTCTCTCTTTTACTGTTTCACTTTCTGTTAGTGCTCGCTCGTCCTCCTCACTTCTTCTCCTCCTCCTCTCCTTCAGCCCAATCTTCATGTCCACGCTCACAGACTCTCAGACTTTGTGGCGTTCCCGGTGAGTCCGTGAGGGTTTAGGCCCGTCCCCCCTGTCAGGCCTCTCTGCAGACATTTTGAACACTTTTCGTAAATCCGCATTTCTGCAGACTTTAGTTGAGGGAATTACCCACAGTTCATAGCGCTGTGACGTTACCAAGGGAAGCCCAGAAGCGAGAGAAAAGTCCTGAGCATGTCCTGCTCTTGGGTTTGAGGTCCCCCTCCTGTGGTCCCCCATTCCCCTCCGCTCTGCCTTGATCTCCGTCCTTTGGTTCCCTGCCCTGCCGTTTCCAACCATGGACTCGAAGACTTTTCTGTTGGACTCACTGTTTTATTTTGTAGTGTGTTTTTTGTCTAGCTTTGTTTCCTGTCTGCTTGATTGCTTATGTGTCTCACCTGTGTTAATTGCCCTGCCTGCTTGTGTGTATATACTGCCCTCAGTTCTGTTTAGTCCTCGTGGTGTCATCGTCTTATGCTGAGTGTTCCTGCCTGTTCTTTGCTTCATGGATTATTTCTCGATTATTTTTCCCCGTTTGGATTACTCTGCGTTTCTTGGATTGCCCCTTTTGTTTGGACTCTCACCTTGTGTTCACGAAAGCTTGTTTGAAATAAATCTTTATTTGCACTGCAACCTCCTCATCAGTGTCTGCAACTTGGCTCCACACCTCTGTTCCTCTGTTACTGCACAACCCTGAGGTTACCATGGTCAGAACATAAGTTTACACACCTCGTTTATTCAAATATTTATTCGTTTTTGCTTAATGATGCATCAATACTGCTTTGATTATTGACAAATGTAGGTCATCATTGACTTTTCCCTCTCGTCCGCTCTGTACGGCGAGAGCCTGCAAGGCAGTTGGAAAGTTAAAACATGTTTTCTGCTTTGGCTGAAGTTTGTAGCGGGACGACTGCCATCTTTGGCGTTACATGCTTTCCCCATAGAGTCGTACTGAGCATGTGATTAAGCGGCGTGTCTCCTTCAGGGTTCAGGGGGGACACTGAGATCATCTTCTGTGCTCGGCGGTCAGATCTGCTGTTAGCTGAACATTAATATTCACTTCTCTCTGACATCCAACACTCTTTTAGAACTAAGTACCCAGCATGCATCAGCAACAATACCACAATCCCCCTGTGTGATACGGCAGCATGTCGGGGGGGGGGGGGATCAAAAGGAGGACAGATTAAGAACCTGAGAGCCTTCTTTCCTTTCTTTGTTTTGATTACGTGGAACACAAAGATAATCTGACATGATTCTGCTTTATGATACGTCGTAATCCGTGTCTGTTTAAAGCCCGTCTGTTGACTCGGGATCGTCTTCATTTTTAATTAAAATTCACTTTCATCTCTCTCTCTCTGCCTGGCTGTGTTAGGGCGGGGAATCACCAGAAGCTCCACGATACGATATTATTGCGATTTAAAAAATATTTCAATTTATTATTCAAATTGTGTCCCCAAAGGAAAATTCTTTTTCTATTGGACTGAAAAAGCAACTGATTTTCTTATTATAGTACCAAAAAGTAAAATTCTCAGTTAATATAATAAAAGAGTAATACTTGACCTTCGTGTATTGATACAATATTGCCACGGAAAATATCGCGATACTATGGTGTTTCGATTCTTACATCAGTAGTAAATATATCAAAATGTACAGAGAGCCTAAGCCCCACCCCTTCCTGTCGACCATGGGATCTACCTGTACGGTA
Source organism: Micropterus dolomieu (assembly GCF_021292245.1). Lineage (NCBI taxonomy): Eukaryota > Metazoa > Chordata > Actinopteri > Centrarchiformes > Centrarchidae > Micropterus > Micropterus dolomieu. The sequence continues at coordinate 49,523,597 of NC_060150.1, read as the reverse complement.
GTTAACGGCGAGTGAAAACGCAATGTTCTGATCACGTTTGGATTGTGTCCTGAGTTAAAAACACATCAGTTTAAAAGTGTAAAAGTCAAGAAGGTCGCAGTTCTTCCTGCGCCCGTCCTCAGATGCGGCCATGTGCTCAGAAACAAACTTTGTTCTTTTCGCTTGTGTTGTGAACTCGCTGCGCTTCCAGCAGAGGAGAGATGTGGCGGAGAGGCCGAGGCTGCTGCTGCACGGGGGGGCCCTCCAGAACCTGAACCGCCGAGAGCAAACAGGCATCAGGAGCTCTCACGCGATGCATCCTGGTACATGTAGGCACGGCTCCACGAGCAGGAGAACATTCTCTGTCAGCACCGATGACTCAGCATTGACTGGACATCCACATTAAAGGCGCCAAATGTTCTTTATGAACCACCTCACCACAAAGCCATTGGAAAATCCCTTTAGGGCCGCCGGAACCTCTTGGCACCTCCTGAAGTACCGGTTCAACACTCACAGACATTTTGACATGCAGACTGGATGAGCAGCGGAGGGAACCACTGACCTTCTGATCAGTGGACGACCGGCTCTACCTCCTGAACCTCTTCAGGTGCTCCATTATTCTCGTGGAACTTTGTGGACTTTGTCAAGGAACTTTAGAACCTGCGTCTACTGAAAATGCAGCTGGTTTTTGCTTTCTGTACATTTTGGCCTCCGAACGAGGAACAGAATCCAGAATCAGAACCAACACAAACACCCTTTTTGGATCCAGCATTAAACAAGTGAATGACATGCAAAGGACTGAGGTCCAAAGAATAGACCGCGTCTCATGTGGGCGGCAGAAAGTAGCGTTGACTCGTCCTGACAGTCCTGATGTGGTTCACTGTGGAGCAGGACGGAGCCTGAACTTGGACATGAAGACAGGGTGACAGCTGGCGTCCTCTGGGTGCTGAGCTGCCAGTCTGACTGATGAGGACGGACAGCGGACACACGGAGACACTCACACCTCCGCTGGCCATCAGCACTCACACATTAACCCCCCCGCCACCACGCTGTGACCTGCAGCCGGCCTCCTGTGAGCCGTCAGACTCCGGCAGGCATGCTGGTCTTTCTCAGGCGTGCAGGTCTTTCTCAGGCGTGCAGGTCTTTCTCAGGCGTGCAGGTCTTTCTCAGGCGTGCTGGTCTTTCTCAGGCGTGCAGGTCTTTCTCAGGCGTGCTGGTCTTTCTCAGGCGTGCTGGTCTTTCTCAGGTGTGCAGGTCTTTCTCAGGCATGCTGGTCTTTCTCAGGCGTGCTGGTCTTTCTCTGGCGTGCAGGTCTTTCTCAGGCGTGCAGGTCTTTCTCAGGCGTGCTGGTCTTTCTCAGGCGTGCTGGTCTTTCTCTGGCGTGCAGGGCTTTCTCAGGCGTGCTGGTCTTTCTCAGGTGTGCTGGTGGAAGAAACGTATCCTCTGGCTCAGAGTTCACTGGGTGGTGATGTAACCCAGACAGTGAG
>NC_060150.1:49518293-49522111 GCF_021292245.1 Micropterus dolomieu | reverse complement strand
CCCCCCCGCCACCACGCTGTGACCTGCAGCCGGCCTCCTGTGAGCCGTCAGACTCCGGCAGGCATGCTGGTCTTTCTCAGGCGTGCTGGTCTTTCTCTGGCGTGCAGGTCTTTCTCAGGCGTGCAGGTCTTTCTCAGGCGTGCTGGTCTTTCTCAGGCGTGCTGGTCTTTCTCTGGCGTGCAGGTCTTTCTCAGGCGTGCTGGTCTTTCTCAGGTGTGCTGGTGGAAGAAACGTATCCTCTGGCTCAGAGTTCACTGGGTGGTGATGTAACCCAGACAGTGAGTTGAGGTGGCAGGAATGTTCTCCTGATGTTCCCATTAGCTCCAGAGAACAGTACTTTAGAGGGGGGTTGGGTTCTGGTTCTGAAAAGGGTCTCAGCAGTCGTCTGTGTTTTCAGCTGATATGTTGCTGCAGACATGTTGTGTCCTGCAGGTTTCCTCCTCCTCCTCCTCCTCCTCGTCCTTGCCAGGAGGAGTTCCAGCCCAGAGGTGGGAGAGACTTGGGGGTGGGGGGGGGGGGGAGATAATCTGAGTGTGTATGTTACAGGGTAATTATTAGTAATTAGCATTTTATTCTAATAGCGTCATACAGACAGCCTCGAGTACAGCCAGATAACAGAGATAGCGCACACACACCCAGAGGCACCGGGCTGACTGCTGCATTATTCATATTAGGCCTGAGGCGAGTTAGCTCTCTGTGCTAACGCTAATGCTGTTAGCGCCCAGTTACTGTTCCTGCTGGAGATCACAGTTTACACAAGACACACACAGTAAAATCCATACACTTCACAAACACACAAATACAGTTTGATGCCCTTGAAAGCAGAGCAGGAGTGTGTGTGTGTGTGTGTGTGTGTGTGTGTGTGTGTGTGTGTGTGTGTGTGTTGGGTGTAGTCACTCTGTTGAACTTTGCCTCTAATCAGTGTTTCTTTTTATAGATGTAAGAGCACTGAGGTCATATTAATGTGGGGAACATGATCTTAACTTTCCTAACTCCTTCTCTCCTTTCATGACTCCTTTTTTACTGACTGCATCCCTCTTTCCCACCTCATCCTTCCTGTCTGAATATCACCCATCAGTCAAACAAACACAATCTGTTGTTTTCTTGCTGCCATGTTTTGTGTGTGTGTGTGTCTCACCAGCTAAATGCCACCACAGGCCACTGCTGTCTGTCACAGTGTGTGTGTCCACTGTCACTTCCAATCACACACACACAGCCCCAGGCGCTGCTGGGAGCTGTGCGTGTCACCGGCCTTGCCTGTCCAGTCTCGTCCAATCACCTCTCTGAGTTTAGTTTTGCTGGGTGCTAGCATCATCGAATGCTAATGGCTAACTGTGAGGCTAATCACTGCTAAGGCTCAACACACACGGCGTGAGAGCTGCTGGTGTTTGACAGCAGATAATAACACTCACATTAGATCAGCCTGGTTACACACTGCTAATTGGTGTGTGTGTCTGAAGGGGGGTCACAGATTAACTGGGGGGGGGGGCAGCATATCTCAGGCATGACTCTGTGTGTGTGTGTGTGATGGAGAGGCTAAGAGAGGAAGGAAACAGCTGCTTCCTATAGAAGATGTGTGATGCACAATGACACACACACACACGCGTTTAGACAGATGGAGTGGGACAGTGAAAGAATCTGGATTAATTTAATCTCGCACACACACACAGTAACGCACAGACAGTAAGGCACAGACAGTAACTCACACACAGTAATGCACAGACAGTAACGCACAAATGGTAACGCACAAATGGTAACGCACAGACAGTAAGGCACAGACAGCAAGGCACAGACAGTAATGCACAGACAGTAACGCACAGACAGTAACGCACAAATGGTAACGCACAGACAGCAAGGCACACACAGTAATGCACAGACAGTAAGGCACAGACAGTAATGCACAAATAGTAACGCACAAATAGTAACGCACAGACAGTAACGCACAAATGGTAACGCACAGACAGCAAGGCACAGACAGTAATGCACAGACAGTAAGGCACAGACAGTAACGCACAGACAGCAAGGCACAGACAGTAATGCACAGACAGTAAGGCACAGAGAGTAACGCACACACAGTAACGCACAAATGGTAACGCACAAATGGTAACGCACAAATGGTAACGCACAAATGGTAACGCACAAATGGTAACGCACAGACAGCAAGGCACAGAGAGTAACTCACACACAGTAAGGCACCGACAGTAAGGCACAGACAGTAAGGCACCCACAGTAAGGCACATAAGGCACAGACAGTAACTCACACACAGTAAGGCACAGACAGTAAGGCACAGACAGTAATACACAGAGAGTAACTCACATACAGTAATGCACAGACAATAAGGCACCCACAGTAAGGCACATAAGGCACAGACAGTAATACACAGACAGTAACTCACAGACAGTAAGGCACAGACAGTAAGGCACAGACAGTAATACACAGAGAGTAACTCACATACAGTAATGCACAGACAATAAGGCACCCACAGTAATACACAGAGAGTAACTCACATACAGTAATGCACAGACAATAAGGCACCCACAGTAAGGCACCCACAGTAAGGCACATAAGGCACAGACAATAATACACAGAGAGTAACTCACACACAGTAAGGCACAGACAGTAAGGCACAGAGAGTAACTCACACACAGTAAGGCATAGACAGTAAGGCACAGACAGTAAGGCACCCACAGTAAGGCACATAAGGCACAGACAGTAACTCACACACAGTAAGGCACAGACAGTAATACACAGAGAGTAACTCACATACAGCAATGCACAGACAATAAGGCACCCACAGTAAGGCACATAAGGCACAGACAGTAATACACAGACAGTAACTCACACACAGTAAGGCACAGACAGTAAGGCACAGACAGTAATACACAGAGAGTAACTCACATACAGTAATGCACAGACAATAAGGCACCCACAGTAAGGCACCCACAGTAAGGCACATAAGGCACAGACAATAATACACAGAGAGTAACTCACACACAGTAAGGCACAGACAGTAAGGCACAGACAGTAATACACAGAGAGTAACTCACACACAGTAAGGCATAGACAGTGAGGCACCCACAGTAAGGCACATAAGGCACAGACAGTAATACACAGACAGTAATACACAGACAGTAACTCACACACAGTAAGGCACAGACAGTAAGGCACAAACAGTAATACACAGAGAGTAACTCACATACAGTAAGGCACAGACAATAAGGCACAGACAATAAGGCACCCACAGTAAGGCACATAAGGCACAGACAGTAATACACAGACAGTAACTCACACACATTATGGCACAGACAGTAAGGCACCCACAGTAAGGCACAGACAGTAATGCACAGACAGTAACTCACACACAGTAACTCACAGACAGTAATACACAGAGAGTAACTCACATACAGTAATGCACAGACAATAAGGCACCCACAGTAAGGCACCCACAGTAAGGCACATAAGGCACAGACAGTAACTCACACACAGTAAGGCACAGACAATAATACACAGAGAGTAACTCACACACAGTAAGGCACAGACAGTAAGGCACAGACAGTAATACACAGAGAGTAACTCACACACAGTAAGGCATAGACAGTGAGGCACCCACAGTAAGGCACATAAGGCACAGACAGTAATACACAGACAGTAACTCACACACATTATGGCACAGACAGTAAGGCACCCACAGTAAGGCACATAAGGCACAGACAGTAACTCACACACAGTAAGGCACAGACAGTAATACACAGAGAGTAACTCACATACAGTAATGCACAGACAATAAGGCACCCACAGTAAGGCACCCACAGTAAGG
>NC_060150.1:49515280-49518273 GCF_021292245.1 Micropterus dolomieu | reverse complement strand
GACAGTAAGGCACCCACAGTAAGGCACATAAGGCACAGACAGTAACTCACACACAGTAAGGCACAGACAGTAATACACAGAGAGTAACTCACATACAGTAATGCACAGACAATAAGGCACCCACAGTAAGGCACCCACAGTAAGGCACCCACAGTAAGGCACCCACAGTAAGGCACATAAGGCACAGACAGTAACTGACACACAGTAAGGCACAGACAATAATACACAGAGAGTAATTCACACACAGTAAGGCACAGACAGTAAGGCACAGACAGTAATACACAGAGAGTAACTCACACACAGTAAGGCATAGACAGTGAGGCACCCACAGTAAGGCACATAAGGCACAGACAGTAATACACAGACAGTAATACACAGAGAGTAACTCACACACAGTAAGGCACAGACAGTAATACACAGAGAGTAACTCACACACAGTAATGCACAGACAATAAGGCACAGACAGTAAGGCACCCACAGTAAGGCACATAAGGCACAGACAGTAATACACAGACAGTAACTCACACACAGTAATGCACAGACAGTAAGGCACAGACAGTAATACACAGAGAGTAACTCACACACAGTAATGCACAGACAATAAGGCACCCACAGTAACTCACACACAGTAATGCACAGACAGTAACTCACACACAGTAATGCACAGACAGTAACTCACACACAGTAATGCACAGACAGTAAGGCACAGACAGTAATACACAGAGAGTAACTCACACACAGTAATGCACAGACAGTAAGGCACCCACAGTAACTCACACACAGTAATGCACAGACAGTAACTCACACACAGTAACTCACAGACAGTAACTCACACACAGTAACTCACAGACAGTAACTCACACACAGTAATGCACAGGCAGTAAGGCACAGTCAGTAATACACAGAGAGTAACTCACACACAGTAATACACAGACAGTAAGGCACCCACAGTAACTCACACACAGTAATGCACAGACAGTAACTCACACACAGTAAGGCACAGACAGTAAGGCACAGTCAGTAATACACAGAGAGTAACTCACACACAGTAATGCACAGACAATAAGGCACCCACAGTAACTCACACACAGTAATGCACAGACAGTAACTCACACACAGTAACTCACACACAGTAATGCACAGACAGTAAGGCACAGACAGTAACTCACACACAGTAAGGCACAGACAGTAAGGCACAGACAGTAAGGCACAGACAGTAACTCACTCACAGTAAGGCACAGACAGTAACTCACACACAGTAATGCACAGACAGTAAGGCACAGACAGTAACGCACAAATAGTAAGGCACAGACAGCAAGGTACAGACAGTAACTCACAGACAGTAACTCACACACAGTAAGGCACACACAGTAACTCAGACACAGTAAGGCACACACAGTAACTCAGACACAGTAAGGCACACACAGTAAGGCACAGACAGTAACTCACACACAGTAATGCACAGACAGTAAGGCACAGACAGTAACGCACAAACAGTAAGGCACAGACAGTAACTCACAGACAGTAAGGCACACACAGTAACTCACACACAGTAAGGCACACACAGTAACTCAGACACAGTAAGGCACACACAGTAAGGCACAGACAGTAACTCACACACAGTAAGGCACAGACAGTAACGCACAAATAGTAAGGCACAGACAGTAACTCACAGACAGTAATGCACAGACAGTAACTCACAGACAGTAAGGCACACACAGTAACTCACACACAGTAAGGCACACACAGTAAGGCACAGACAGTAACTCACACACAGTAATGCACAGACAGTAAGGCACAGACAGTAACTCACACACAGTAAGGCACAGATAGTAAGGCACAGACAGTAACTCACACACAGTAAGGCACAGACAGTAACTCACACACAGTAAGGCACACACAGTAAGGCACAGACAGTAACTCACACACAGTAATGCACAGACAGTAAGGCACAGACAGTAACTCACACACAGTAAGGCACAAATAGTAACAAACACACGTTACACACGTGCCACTGTGTGCGTGTGTTACTCAGTGGTTTGTGTTACTGTGTGTGTGTGCGTGTGTGTCACTGTGTAGTTTGTGTTACAGTGTGTGTGTGTGTGTGTTACTGTGTAGTTTGTGTTACTGTGTGTGTGTGTGTTACTGTGTGGTTTGTGTTACAGTGTGTGTGTTACTGTGTGAGTGTGTATGTGTGTGTTACTGTGTGTGTGTGTTACTGTGTGGTTTGTGTTACAGTGTATGTTACAGTGTTACAGTGTGTGTGTGTGTGTGTGTGTGTGTGTGTGTGTGCTACTGTGTCTTACTGTTTGTTACTGTGTGTGTGTGTGTGTGTGTGCTACTGTGTCTTACTGTTTGTTACAGTGTGTGTGTGTGTTACTGTGTGTGTGTGTGTGTGTTACTGTGTCTTACTGTTTGTTACAGTGTGTGTGTGTGTTACTGTGTGTGTGTGTTACTGTGTGGTTTGTGTTACAGTGTATGTTACAGTGTGTTACAGTGTGTGTGTGTGTGTGTGTGTGTGTGTGCTACTGTGTCTTACTGTTTGTTACAGTGTGTGTGTGTGTGTGTATGTGTGTGTTACTGTGTGTGTGTGTTACAGTGTGTGTGCTACTGTGTGTTACTGTGTGTTACTGTGTGGTTTGTGTTACAGTGTGTGTGTGTGTGTGTGTGTGTTACTGTGTGTTACCGTGTGTTACTGTGTGTGTGTTACTGTGTGTTACCGTGTGTTACTGTGTGTGTGTGAGTGTGTATGTGTGTGTTAGTGTGTAGTTTGTGTTACTGTGTGTGTTACTGTGTGGTTTGTGTTACAGTGTATGTTACAGTGTGTGTGTGTGTTACTGTGTGAGTGTGTGGTTTGTGTTACAGTGTGGTTTGTGTTACAGTGTGTTACAGTGTGTGTGTTACTGTGTGTGTTACTGTGTGTGTGTGTGTGTGTTACTGTGTGTGTGTGTGTGTGTTACTGTGTGTGTGTGTGTGTGTGTGTGTGTGTGTGT
>NC_060150.1:49514589-49515180 GCF_021292245.1 Micropterus dolomieu | reverse complement strand
AGTGTGTGTGTGTGTTACTGTGTGTGTGTGTGTGTGTTACTGTGTGTTACAGTGTGTATGTGTGTGCTACTGTGTCTTACTGTTTGTTACAATGTGTGTGTGTTACTGTGTGTGTGTGTGCTACTGTGTGTTACTGTGTGTTACAGTGTGTGTGTGTGTGTGTGTGTGTATGTGTGTGTTACTGTGTGTGTGTGCTACTGTGTCTTACTGTTTGTTACAGTGTGTGTGTGTGTGCTACTGTGTGTTACTGTGTTACAGTGTGTGTGTGTGTGCTACTGTGTCTTACTGTTTGTTACTGTGTGTGTGTGTGTGTGTGTATGTGTGTGTTACTGTGTGTGTGTGTTACAGTGTGTGTGCTACTGTGTGTTACTGTGTGTTACTGTGTGGTTTGTGTTACAGTGTGTGTGTGTGTGTGTGTGTGTTACTGTGTGTTACCGTGTGTTACTGTGTGTGTGTGTGTGTGTGTGTGGTTTGTGTTACAGTGTGTGTTACAGTGTGTGTGTTACTGTGTGAGTGTGTATGTGTGTGTTAGTGTGTAGTTTGTGTTACTGTGTGTGTTACTGTGTGGTTTGTGTTACAGTGTATGTTACA
>NC_060150.1:49512681-49514489 GCF_021292245.1 Micropterus dolomieu | reverse complement strand
ACACACAGTAACACACACACACACACACACACACACACACACAGTAACACACAGTAACACACACACACACACACACACAGTAACACACACACACACAGTAACACACACACACACACAGTAACACACACACACACACAGTAACACAGTAACACACACACACACAGTAACACACACACACACACAGTAACACAGTAACACACACACACACAGTAACACAGTAACACACACACACACACAGTAACACACACACACACAGTAACACACACACACACAGTAACACACACACATATGTGTGTATGGTATGTGACCCAGCGACACCGTGGAAATGTGTGTGTGTTTTCTCTCATTTCCTGTTGAGGCGAAGACCCCGACAACAATCTGCTCTCTGAAACTGTCTCCGTGTCCCCCTCTCTGTCTCTGTCTCATTGATGAAAGGAGGACAAATGGAGGAAGACAGACAGATAAACAGAAAGACCATCATTGAGTTGTCTTAGCAAGATTGGTAGAAAAGCTATTGTGGTATTCTGCTCATGTTCCTCATCTTATTTAGAGTTTGTACCAGAGCAGGTTTCCATGGTTATATTTTTGTCCTACTGCACATTGCTGCAGCTCCTCTTTTCAGCCTGTGTTGAAGGCTTCGTTTTAGCTATGGAGTGATACATCTCATCTCTAAATGATCGTTGTTGGGAGTTGCACATGCTCAGTTCCTAGTTAAGGACTACTAGCCAATCAGAAGCAGAGAAGGGTGGGTCAGCGAGAAGCCGGTAAACGGCTCGGGTTCAGCCGTACGTGTTGCCGACCGGCTCGGCAACACGGACTGGAGCGAGAGTTTCAGAGCGGTGAGTTATTAATCTGTATCCATAAAGTTTTAACTGAGCTCTGTCTCTACATCACAGGAACAACTTTCTGTCCACTGACTGCCTGGAGGGTAGCTAGTGTTTGGAAGGGAGAGGAGAGCTGTGTGCTGCAGCTCGCTGTTTCTGAGGGCGTGTCGGAGTAGCCGCTCGGCGAGCGTTATATGAGGCGCGTTTAGCTTTCATCCCTGTGACGTCACGAAGCGGCTGGACTACAAACGAGCTGTTTTCAGTTCAGAGCAGAGTTTTCTGTGGGAGATGGGAACTCACTTTGGGCTTTTTCACTTTGCAAACCTGCTGCAAAAAAGGTAAATAACTCTATTAAAGGAGATGGAAAAAGCCAAATAGCAGAATACCACCTGTTTATCTTTCTGCAGCACTGTTAGCAGTAACAGTAGCAGTAGTGTTAGCAGTAGTGTTAGCAGTAACAGTAGTAGTAGTAGTGTTAGCAGTAACAATAGTAGCAGTAGTGTTAGCAGTAACAGTAGCAGTAGTGTTAGCAGTAACAATAGTAGCAGTAGTGTTAGCAGTAACAATCGTAGCAGTAGTGTTAGCAGTAACAATAGTAGCAGTAGTGTTAGCAGTAACAATAGTAGCAGTAGTGTTAGCAGTAACAGTAGTGTTAGCAGTAACAATCGTAGCAGTAGTGTTAGCAGTAACAATCGTAGCAGTAGTGTTAGCAGTAACAATAGTAGCAGTAGTGTTAGCAGTAACAATCGTAGCAGTAGTGTTAGCAGTAACAATAGTAGCAGTAGTGTTAGCAGTAACAATAGTAGCAGTAGTGTTAGCAGTAATAGTAGTGGTAGCAGTAGTGTTAGCAGTAACAATAGTAGCAGTAGTGTTAGCAGTAACAATAGTAGCAGTAGTGTTAGCAGTAACAATAGTAGCAGTAGTGTTAGCAGTAACAGTAGTAGCAGTAGTGTTAGCAGTAACAATAGTAGCAGTAGTGTTAGC
>NC_060150.1:49509540-49512581 GCF_021292245.1 Micropterus dolomieu | reverse complement strand
ATAGTAGTGGTAGCAGTAGTGTTAGCAGTAACAGTAGTAGCAGTAGTGTTAGCAGTAACAATAGTAGCAGTAGTGTTAGCAGTAACAATAGTAGCAGTAGTGTTAGCAGTAACAATAGTAGCAGTAGTGTTAGCAGTAACAGTAGTAGCAGTAGTGTTAGCAGTAACAATAGTAGCAGTAGTGTTAGCAGTAATAGTAGTAGGAGCAGTAACAATAGTAGCAGTAGTGTTAGCAGTAACAATAGTAGCAGTAGTGTTAGCAGTAATAGTAGTAGTAGCAGTAGTGTTAGCAGTAACAATAGTAGCAGTAGTGTTAGCAGTAACAATAGTAGCAGTAGTGTTAGCAGTAACAGTAGTAGCAGTAGTGTTAGCAGTAACAATAGTAGCAGTAGTGTTAGCAGTAATAGTAGTGGTAGCAGTAGTGTTAGCAGTAACAATAGTAGCAGTAGTGTTAGCAGTAACAATAGTAGCAGTAGTGTTAGCAGTAATAGTAGTGGTAGCAGTAGTGTTAGCAGTAACAATAGTAGCAGTAGTGTTAGCAGTAACAGTAGTAGGAGCAGTAACAATAGTAGCATTAGTGTTAGCAGTAATAGTAGTAGTAGCAGTAGTGTTAGCAGTAACAATAGTAGCAGTAGTGTTAGCAGTAACAGTAGTAGCAGTAGTGTTAGCAGTAACAGTAGTAGCAGTAGTGTTAGCAGTAACAATAGTAGCAGTAGTGTTAGCAGTAATAGTAGTGGTAGCAGTAGTGTTAGCAGTAACAGTAGTAGGAGCAGTAACAATCGTAGCAATAGTGTTACTAGTAACAATAGAAGTATCAGTACACACACAAATCTCTCTCTACAGTTCAGTGTTGGGCAATCAAGAGGCTGAGATTGCTTTTCTGTGTGTTTTCCTCTGAGAGTTTGCGTGTGTGTGTGTGTGCGTGTGCGTGTGTGTGTGCGTGTGCGTGTGTGTGTGTGTGTGTGTGTGCTCACTTTGTTATATAGATGCAAATTCATAGAAGCAGATTAAACAGATTGTGTCTCATATCTGTTGATGAGCTAACACTGTCCTGCGGGATGAGAGAGAGAGAGAGAGTGTGTGTGTTTAATGTGCCTTCTGTTACAAAGGAAGAAAATGAGCCTTCCAGCTATTTAATGTCAACGCTTTGAGATGACAGCTACACACACACACACACACACACAGTCATTACACTGAAGAGGCTGACGAGGCGTCAAACCCCCCGATGTCACAATATATATTTACACACACACACACAGAGTCGGGGTGTGTGTGAATGGAGGGATTTAGACGTCTCTGAGTCTCGAGGGAAGAAGGAGGGTTTACATCTATTATCTGTGTGTGTGTGTGTGTGTGAGTAACCAGCAGGGAGGATGCTGGGAAATGTTAATGAACTGGAGCTGTCTCACTCTGAGGAACATTATATGTTTACAAGCTGCTCCGGTTGCTTCAAACGGATGAAAATACCAAATAAGAAGTCAGAGTTTATTCTGCGGGTGTTACAGCACGAGGTCAGAGACACCTGATGCATTCACACCTGGTCCTTCCTGCTTCCTGTCCTCGCCCAACTTACCAAAAACATCACTTCCTGTTTACTATATAGTGCATAATGTTTGCTGTCCACCATTTTGTTTGAGTGTTTAAATTCTAAGTGTGTTGCCCTTAAACATTATACAGCGGAACAACAAGTGGAGTCCAACAGGTACCCTACTTCATGCTAACAATCCCACAATGCAGTGCGGTTATAGAGGGAACAGTGACTGTCTGTATCTAAACACTCTAACTAACTGACCACCTGTCTGTCTGCCTTTCAGCCTGTCTTTCTGGCCAGTCTCCAGACTGCACTCTGGTCCAGTCCAAAGACGACGACTTCGACTGGGAGCAAGGAGACACCCGAGACCGCCCGGCCAGCAACCCGTGGATCCCTGCAGGTACCGGTCTGTCTCTGTGCGTCCCTGTCTGTCTGGCCACCTGTCTTTACGTCTGTTTTAAGAACCTGAGAGCACCCTCGGGTTCATGGCTTCTTGCAGGAGATGTTCCTCAGGGAACCTGGTTCTCTGAAACAAAGATGCATGGATTGTGTTTATGTGCTGCAGTGTTCAGTGTTTCTTATTTTATCATTTAAATTGTGTGTCATTCTCCACCTTATTTTAGTGTTTTCTGACTACTTGAATTGCCTCCACCGGCTTGCTCCGCCTCTTCCTGTCTCTCTCTGGGCTGTTATTGCACCTAGGTTAAAGTACCCGGGTGGCTGTTAATGTACCCTAGCGGCCTTTAGTGTACCTGGGTAATCGTTATTGTAACCGGGTGGCTGTTCATATACCCAGGTCGCTGTTAATGATACTTGAGTGGCCGTTAATTTGCTAAGGCGGCCATAGACATACCCTGCGGGCGCTAATTTACTCGGGTAGCTGTTAATGTACTCGGGTAATGGTTAATGTACCTGGGTGGCCTTAAAAAAGCCGGACGGCCCATTCAAGTAAAGTCTCTGGCCAGTTAAACAGACGGTGACTCTGCTGCTGCCTCGCAACATGAAAGCAACATTAGAAACATCAGACAGCTTCTTGTTTCCTCCTCCAGCAGCTACAGAGCAACACGGTGCTTCATGGTGAGGCGTGGTTGTGTCACCTGATAACGCTGAGTCCGGAATTCTCTCTGTTAGCTCTGTGTTTGGTCTCCACCAGCTCTTGAGGGAAATATCTGGCTCTGTAAGTGCTAAACGCTCCTCTGTGTTCACCTCTAACAGAAGCGGCGTGGATGTTTGAGAGGGAGAATAATGAAGTATTGAGGAGTTTGTACCTGAAGGCAGCAGAGAGAAAGCTGCTGCAGCGCTGCGTTATCTGCTATTGACCTGCCACCGCCGCGCTCTGAGTTATAGACGGACAGCGGCGCTGAACCCAGGGAGATAACACAGGGAGCGCCGTTTGTCACATGCTCGCAGAGGTTAGGCCACTGACGAATGAGAATGCAGCGCTCTTAAATCACATAGCCAATCACGTGAGAGACAGGCTGAGCGAGGACACACAGAGAGGAGGTGGTTAC
>NC_060150.1:49507844-49509440 GCF_021292245.1 Micropterus dolomieu | reverse complement strand
GGATAAGAGAGGAGAGTGGGAGGAGAGAAGGGGAGAGGATAGGAGGAGAGGGGGAGGAGAGAGGGAGGGGGGATAAGAGAGGAGAGTGGGAGGAGAGAAGGGGAGAGGAGAGGGAGAGGAGAGAGGGAGGGGGGACAAGAGAGGATAGGAGAGGGAAAGAGGATAGGAGGAGAGGGGGAGGAGAGAAGGGGAGAGGAGAGGTGGTTACTGTCCTGTGATTTATAGGAGGAGATGAGGGAGGAGAGAGGAGAGGGGAGGGAAACAAGAGAAGAGTTTGTCACCTCCTTTCTTTTCAATAAAAGAGGAGGTGAGTGTGAGTGTGTGTGAGTGTGTGTGAGTGTGTGTGAGTGTGTGTGAGTGTGTGTGAGTGTGTGTGTGTGTGTGTGTGTGTGTGACTAATTGCAGCCAATCCAGGCAATCAGAGAGCAAACAGCTTCTCTCCCAACGGACACACACGCACGGAGTAACACAGTAACAAACACACACTCACACACAGTAATACACAGTGACTCTCTACGGTTCGATCTTCTCCCGGCTGATATGTGGAGCAGTGAGCAGGGCGAGGCAGGGCATTAAATCTAACTAACCCTCCACCACAGAGAGGCCGGGCGAGCGAGGTGCAGGCAGATAGGGAGAGAGAGAGACAGATGGAGCAGGTTGTGTGTGACGGCAGGAGTCCAGCTCCAATTTAAGATCTGTAGGCAGCTGCTGATACTCTATCTGTGTAGTACTGTGTAGTACTACTGTGTGTTACTGTGTTTGTGTAGTAGTCACCTGGACGGTCATTTATTTACCTGGGCGGCCGTGTATATACCCGGGTGGCTGGTAATGTACCCGGGGAGCCGTTTTTGTACCCTCCAGCTGTTAATATACCCGAGCAGCTGTTTTTGTACCCTCCAGCTGTTAATATACCCGGGCAGCCACTTTTGTACCCGCCGGCTGTTAATATACCCAAGCAGCTGTTAATATACCCGAGCTGCCTTTTATCTACCCGGGTGGTCGTTAATATACCCGGGCAGCTGTTAATATACCGTGTTTGTGTAGTAGTCACCTGGACGGTCATTTATTTACCTGGGCGGCCGTGTATATACCCGGGTGGCTGGTAATGTACCCGGGGAGCCGTTTTTGTACCCTCCAGCTGTTAATATACACAGGCAGCCGTATTTTGTACCTGCCAGCTGTTAATATACCCGGGCAGCCACTTTTGTACCCGCCGGCTATTAATATACCCAAGCAGCTGTTAATATACGCAGGCAGCCGTATTTTGTACCCGCTAGCTGTTAATATACCCAGGCAGCCACTTTTGCACCCGCTGGCTGTTAATATACCCGGGCAGCTGTTAATATAGCCGGGCAGCTGTTTTTGTACCCTCCAGCTGTTAATATACGCAGGCAGCCGTATTTTGTACCCGCCAGCTGTTAATATATTGTACCCGCTGGCTGTTAATATACCCGGGCAGCTGTTAATATACCCAGGCGGCTGTATTTTGTACCCGCCAGCTGTATTTTGTACCCGCCAGCTGTTAATATACACAGGCAGCCGTATTTTGTACCCGCCAGCTATTAATATACCCGGGCAGCCACTTTTGTACCCGCC
>NC_060150.1:49501938-49507744 GCF_021292245.1 Micropterus dolomieu | reverse complement strand
GTGTGTGTGTGTGTGTGTGTGTGTGACTAATTGCAGCCAATCCAGGCAATCAGAGAGCAAACAGCTTCTCTCCCAACGGACACACACGCACGGAGTAACACAGTAACAAACACACACTCACACACAGTAATACACAGTGACTCTCTACGGTTCGATCTTCTCCCGGCTGATATGTGGAGCAGTGAGCAGGGCGAGGCAGGGCATTAAATCTAACTAACCCTCCACCACAGAGAGGCCGGGCGAGCGAGGTGCAGGCAGATAGGGAGAGAGAGAGACAGATGGAGCAGGTTGTGTGTGACGGCAGGAGTCCAGCTCCAATTTAAGATCTGTAGGCAGCTGCTGATACTCTATCTGTGTAGTACTGTGTAGTACTACTGTGTGTTACTGTGTTTGTGTAGTAGTCACCTGGACGGTCATTTATTTACCTGGGCGGCCGTGTATATACCCGGGTGGCTGGTAATGTACCCGGGCAGCCACTATTGTACCCGCCGGTTGTTAATATACCCAAGCAGCTGTTAATATACGCAGGCAGCCGTATTTTGTACCCGCCAGCTGTTAATATATTGTACCCGCTGGCTGTTAATATACCCGGGCAGCTGTTAATATACCCAGGCGGCTGTATTTTGTACCCGCCAGCTGTTAATATACACAGGCAGCCGTATTTTGTACCCGCCAGCTATTAATATACCCGGGCAGCCACTTTTGTACCCGCCGGCTGTTAATATACCCAAGCAGCTGTTAATATACCCGAGCGGCCTTTTATGTACCCGGGTGGTCGTTAATATACCCGGGCAGCTGTTAATATACCGTGTTTGTGTAGTAGTCACCTGGACGGTCATTTATTTACCTGGGCGGCTGTGTATATACCCGGGTGGCTGGTAATGTACCCGGGGAGCCGTTTTTGTACCCTCCATCTGTTAATATACCCGAGCAGCTGTTTTTGTACCCTCCAGCTGTTAATATACACAGGCAGCCGTATTTTGTACCCGCCAGCTATTAATATACCCGGGCAGCCACTTTTGTACCCGCCGGCTGTTAATATACCCAAGAAGCTGTTAATATACCCGAGCGGCCTTTTATCTACCCGGGTGGTCGTTAATATACCCGGGAAGCTGTTAATATACCGTGTTTGTGTAGTAGTCACCTGGACGGTCATTTATTTACCTGGGCGGCCGTGTATATACCCGGGTGGCTGGTAATGTACCCGGGGAGCCGTTTTTGTACCCTCCAGCTGTTAATATGCACAGGCAGCCGTATTTTGTACCCGCCAGCTGTTAATATACCCGGGCAGCCACTTTTGTACCCGCGGGCTATTAATATACCCAAGCAGCTGTTAATATACGCAGGCAGCCGTATTTTGTACCCGCTAGCTGTTAATATACCCAGGCAGCCACTTTTGTACCCGCTGGCTGTTAATATACCCGGGCAGCTGTTAATATACGCAGGCAGCTGTATTTTGTACCCGCCAGCTGTTAATATAGCCGGGCAGCTGTTTTTGTACCCTCCAGCTGTTAATATACGCAGGCAGCCATATTTTGTACCCGCTAGCTGTTAATATACCCGGGCAGCCACTATTGTACCCGCCGGCTGTTAATATACCCAAGCAGCTGTTAATATTCGCAGGCAGCCGTATTTTGTACCCGCCAGCTGTTAATATATTGTACCCGCTGGCTGTTAATATACCCGGGCAGCTGTTAATATACCCAGGCGGCTGTATTTTGTACCCGCCAGCTGTATTTTGTACCCGCCAGCTGTTAATATACCCGGGCAGCTGTTTTTGTACCCTCCAGCTGTTAATATACACAGGCAGCCGTATTTTGTACCCGCCAGCTATTAATATACCCGGGCAGCCACTTTTGTACCCGCCGGCTGTTAATATACCCAAGCAGCTGTTAATATACCCAGACGGCCATATTTTGTACTCGCCAGCTGTTAATATACCTGGGCAGCTGTTTTTGTACTCTTCCGGTTGTTAATATACGCAGGCGGCTGTATTTTGTACCTGCCAGCTGTAATATACCCGGGCAGCTGTAATATACCTGTGCAGCTCTTTATGTACCTGGGCAGACGTTAATGTACCCGGGCAGCCGTCAATATACCTGAATTGCTGTAAAAATACCTGGGCCGCCGTTAATGTGCCTAGGCGGTTTTTAATATACCCAGCCGACCGCTAAGGAAACAAACGCACCTTCCTCACTATACCACACGGTCTGTAGCAAGCAGGAAGCTTTACAACGTTAATTTTCAAACTTTTTAAATGGAAGTTCTGCATGTGCTCTCACTCAGATAAAGCAGGTCTGAGCTGGAGAAAAGAGACTTGATGCACTGTTTTCCGCTGTAACTCGTCTGGTTTAATAATGCAGACACACAGCAGCAGCGAAGCATCGATTGACCAGTGATTGCAGGCTCCATTTAATGTTCTTATAAATGGTACAAGTTCAATCTAATCTGAACCATGTAGCTCTTTCTCTCTCTGCTGTCAGTGTGAACAACAGTAATCTTCTCTAATACCCTTTACTGCCACACACACACACACACACACACACACACACACACACACACACACACACACACACACACACACACACACACACACACACACACACACACACACAGTGAAACACACACACACACACACACAGTGAAACACACACACACAGTGAAACACACACACACACACACAGTGAAACACACACACACACAGTGAAACACACTCACACACACTCACACACAGTAACACACTCACACACAGTGTTTCAGGACGTTTTCCTCTCACTGATTTGTTTCTCTGACCTGCCGACTCGTTAGCAGTTCGTTACTGCAGATGCTTAAGAACGAGGAGCTGAGAGCTGAGCGAGTTAAATGTTCCTCAGTGTTCTTTGCAGCAGCGTCTTTGTTCTTCTAACGTTTGATCTGTTGAGTCAGAAGAGCTTAAACGTGTAATCGCTGGAAGTTAAAAATAAGCAGTAGACAGTCGTATCAGTGTCAGAGGCCAAACACCATGACATCACTGGTATATTTAGTCTGTCTTTATTGAGGTTCCGTTATCTGCAGATTCACCTCCTCACTCTGAGCTCCTCCTCGTGTCTGTTCTCTTTTCTAGGACCGGAAGCAGATCAGCATGGCTCCCCCCAATATGTTCTTTACCTGCAGGCAGCTGGTTCTACTGATGTTCTTTACCTATAGACAGCTTGTTCTACTGATGTTCTTTACCTATAAATAGCTTGTTCTACTGATGTTCTTCACCTATAGAACCCTTCGCCTATAGACAGTCGGTTCTACTGATGTTCTTCACCTATTGACAGTCGGTTCTACTTATGTTCTTTACATATAAATAGCTTGTTCTACTGATGTTCTTTAGCTATAAATAGCTTGTTCTACTGATGTTCTTCACTTATTGACAGTGAGTTCTACTGATGTTCTTTACCTATAGACAGTCGGTTCTACTTATGTTCTTTACCTATAAATAGCTTGTTCTACTGATGTTCTTTACCTATAGACAGTGGGTTCTACTGATGTTCTTCACCTATTGACAGTCGGTTCTACTGATGTTCTTTACGTATAGACAGTGGGTTCTATTGATGTTATTTACCTATAAATAGCTTGTTCTCCTGATGTTCTTTACCTATAGACAGTCGGTTCTCCTGATGTTCTTCACCTATTGACAGGCGGTTCTACTGATGTTCTTTACCTACAGACAGCTGGTTCTTCTCATGTTCTTTACCTATAGACAGTCGGTTCTATTGATGTTCTTTACCTATAGACAGCTGGTTCTTCTCATGTTCTTTACCTATAGACAGGCGGTTCTACTGATGTTCTTTGCCTATAAATAGCTTGTTCTACTGATTTTCTTTACCTATAGACAGTGGGTTCTACTGATTTTCTTTACCTATAGACAGGCGGTTCTACTGATGTTCTTTGCCTATAAATAGCTTGTTCTACTGATGTTCTTTACCTATAAATAGCTTGTTCTCCTGATGTTCTTCACCTATTGACAGGCGGTTCTACTGATGTTCTTTACCTATAGACAGTCTGTTCTATTGATGTTCTTTACCTATAGACAGCTGGTTCTTCTCATGTTCTTTACCTATAGACAGGCGGTTCTACTGATGTTCTTTGCCTATAAATAGCTTGTTCTACTGATTTTCTTTACCTATAGACAGTGGGTTCTACTGATTTTCTTTACCTATAGACAGGCGGTTCTACTGATGTTCTTTGCCTATAAATAGCTTGTTCTACTGATGTTCTTTACCTATAAATAGCTTGTTCTCCTGATGTTCTTCACCTATTGACAGGCAGTTCTACTGATGTTCTTTACCTATAGACAGTCTGTTCTATTGATGTTCTTTACCTATAGACAGCTGGTTCTTCTCATGTTCTTTACCTATAGACAGGCGGTTCTACTGATGTTCTTTGCCTATAAATAGCTTGTTCTACTGATTTTCTTTACCTATAGACAGTGGGTTCTACTGATTTTCTTTACCTATAGACAGGCGGTTCTACTGATGTTCTTTGCCTATAAATAGCTTGTTCTACTGATGTTCTTTACCTATAAATAGCTTGTTCTCCTGATGTTCTTCACCTATTGACAGGCGGTTCTACTGATGTTCTTTACCTATAGACAGTCTGTTCTATTGATGTTCTTTACCTATAGACAGCTGGTTCTTCTCATGTTCTTTACCTATAGACAGGCGGTTCTACTGATGTTCTTTGCCTATAAATAGCTTGTTCTACTGATGTTCTTTACCTATAAATAGCTTGTTCTACTGATGTTCTTTACCTATAGACAGTCGGTTCTCCTGATGTTCTTCACCTATTGACAGGCGGTTCTACTGATGTTCTTTACCTATAGACAGTCTGTTCTATTGATGTTCTTTACCTATAGACAGCTGGTTCTACTCATGTTCTTTACCTACAGACAGCTGGTTCTTCTCATGTTCTTTACCTATAGACAGGCGGTTCTACTGATGTTCTTTGCCTATAAATAGCTTGTTCTACTGATGTTCTTTACCTATAAATAGCTTGTTCTACTGATGTTCTTTACCTATAAATAGCTTGTTCTACTGATTTTCTTTACCTATAGACAGTGGGTTCTACTGATTTTCTTTACCTATAGACAGTGGGTTCTACTGATGTTCTTTACCTATAGACAGTCGGTTCTACTGATGTTCTTTTCTTGCAGACAGCCCGTGCCACTGTGCTTCTTTACCAGTAAACGGCAGGTTCTCTGAATGTTCTTGACTTGACATGACTAGACATGGAGTTCTTTTTCGGTTCTGTTCTTTGCTGCAGCTGGTTGGTTGTTCCATGTTTCTTCTTCTTGGATGTTTTTTCTGTCGGTGCGTTCCTGAGGCAAGCAGCACGCTGTCTGTCTGTCACAGCTGTCGGCCAATGAAATGCCATGCTCTCGGGCTTTTAATTGATTTGCTCCAATCAGGGATGACCAGAGGGAACACACACACACACACAGGCACACACAGATGCCTTTGGTGTGTGTGTCTCTGTGGGGTTCAGGGTGTATTAATATTTCTAATAGGGCTGTTATCAGCTCACTGCCAGCTGTACACAGTAAACACACACACAGGAAGCTCGGAGGCAAACACACACACACACACACACACACACACACACACACACACACACACACACACACACACACACACACACACACACACACAGCTGAGCAGCAGCAGATGTTAGTTGGTCCCTCTGAGAGCAGTGATGTTCATAACGCTATCTGGAAACCATTTTCTGCCTTGCTGGGGGCATCTGTGTGTGTGTGTGTGTGTGTGTGTGTGTGTGTGTG
>NC_060150.1:49497078-49501918 GCF_021292245.1 Micropterus dolomieu | reverse complement strand
TCTGTGGGGTTCAGGGTGTATTAATATTTCTAATAGGGCTGTTATCAGCTCACTGCCAGCTGTACACAGTAAACACACACACAGGAAGCTCGGAGGCACACACACACACACACACACACACACACACACACACACACACACACACACACACACACACACACACACACACACACACACACACACACACTCTCTGTTGTGTGATAACTCCCACAATGCCTTTCTGTGTTAAAGAGACCTGGAGGTCAAAGCCACTTCTCTCTCTCTCTCTCTCTCTCTCTTTCTGTGTGTTAAAGAAAACAAAGTGCTGTAAACAACACACACACACACACACACACACACACACACACACACACACACACACACAGCTGAGCCAACAGGTAAACAGAGCTTAAAGGTGAGCGAGAGACAGAGAGACGGAAAGAGAGAGAGAGAGTCGGTATGTTTGAAGTTTTGGACTTTGTTTGGCAGATAAATAATACACCACTGACTGAGTGTGTGTTTGTGTGTTTGTTTATTGTGTGCAGATGTGTATTTTGACTGTGTGTGTGTGTGTGTGTGTTTGGGTTAATTAGTGTGTTAAAGGGTTTATCAGCGTGTCGGCATGCAGGAGATTCGTGCAGCCTTTGAACATGACATGGCTGTGTGTGTGTGTGTGTGTGTGTGTGTGTGTGTGTGTTATCAGTGTCCTGCCAAAACCAATTAAAGCCTCATTTGGGGAATTTCAGCACACAGAGCGACAAATCCAGCCAATCAGAGGAGGGGTCACACTGACACGCTGGCTCCCTATTGGCCGCTTGTTTCAATCCTGGACGCTTTGACATTTCGTTAAATCCTCTCGCTCTGCTTCGTGTCTGGCGTCAGATTGACATCAGTTTCATGTCTGTGTGTGCAGATAGCTCCAGGATGAGGTTAGCTTAGCTTAGCACAAAGACTGGCAGCGGGGGGAAACTGTTAGCCTAGCTGTCTGATGGTTGGTAACAACATGAAACTGTTGGACCTTTAAATGTTGTTAATGTACCTGATCTCCAGTGGAACTTTCTTCTTTAGCCGAATCAGACAATCTGCTTCCTGTTTTCACCAGCACGCACATGCCCAGTGTGCTTGAACGGTCACATGATGTGTGGTTTCAGACGGAGATCAGTTCTGATACGCAGCCGAAACGCTGGAAACAGACAAGAACCTTTCTTCTTTTCAGTTCAGTCAGATAACAGGAGCGTTAGAGGGGAACATGGGGACGGCTGGTGGAGCTTCAGCTTCTCCCCCTCAGTGGACTGGCCTCTTTAAAACCACCTGAACTCCGTCGTCTTTGACGCTAACTGCTGCTAAACGCCTCCTCTTTCTGTGTTTGTTTTTCAGCTGTTCAACAAACATGTGAATCTCCTGTTCGATGGTTTGTGTCTGCAGACATTTGAAATTCCACTCGGATCCTGAAGTCACTGCAGGAAACACACGCACACACTTCCTGCTGCTGCGTGTGTGTGTGTGTGTTATTTGTGTAAATCTTCTCAATGCGCTGCAGCTGCCTCTCCTCACGTTTCAATATAACTCTGGTAATAGAATTACCCCCCTCCATCTGTGTGCGTGTGTGTGTGTGTGTGAGCTGGGTCTGATGTGATTGGTTTAGAGATGGCAGGGGTCGTCTGTGGTTGGCCGACAGGTGAGAGGGGGGCGGGAGGTTAACGAGAGACAGAAACGCCAAGACACGCTCAAGATCAGCAGTTTGTTTTTCTGTTTTCTGTCTTTTTCCTTCTCCTCGCACACCTGCGTCTCTCCTCTCTGAGTGATTATTGGTGAATTAGCTAATGATCGACTCCCGACTCCACTGTCGTCTCCGGTAAAAGCAGAACAGGACAAAATAAAACGAGAGCAAACAACCAAAACATGAAATGATTCAAACGCAGACTCCTGAGACGATGAAGAAATGAGTTTCCCTCTGAGGTCCAAATCAGTGGATCAGTTTTCACCTAGAAAAACAGAAATCGTCAAAACTCTGACAGACGTGAAATGCCAGAATCATTCAGTTTATCGAAGACATCGTGACGTCTGACGTCCGTCCAGGACAAACGTCCAGAAATCAGCTGAGACCTTCAGAAAGTCCTGAGAACCTTCAGCATCACAGGAATCCAGTGAGAGCTGTCAGGACATCCATGCTAACTGCTAACAGGAGACGCTAACAGCTGATTCAGCTTCTTTTAGCTGTTAGCCAAAGGAAAAGATTTTATCTGTGAAAAGTAGCTGGACGGTGCAGTGACAGAGTTTGAACAGGACAGGACACATCTCCAGTAAAGTTGGGCAGACCGGTTCCAATCCAGATATTCGAGCCGCACGACTCCCTTTAGTGTCAGCCCGAATATCAGCTTCGTCGGGCGTGGTTTGCTGTGAGCAGGGGAAGCGAGGACCAATCAGCTGCTACATGAATCTCTGACACATCAGAAACTTTACCGAAGCTGAAGCCGAGCCAAGACTGGATTCCTCGCCATCTGTTTCTCTGACAGGCGGCACGTGTCTGCCTTGTTAGCATTGTGGCTAGCAAACAAACATTTGCCCGACACCGAGCTTTCTAACTGATCTTTATTGAAAAATATCAGTAGAAAGAGCGGCACTCAGGAGCCGACCATAGCTAATGGAATTGTCCAGCTTAAAGGTCGCCAGGCTTTAGACCCCTAATGGCATAAAACCAAGCCGATCGCGAAGCACTTTCCTCAGATAGACGTCTCTTTAAATAAAAGCACGAAATGAGTAATACTCATATCTCTTGTAAAGTCTGAAACCTCCCTGAAAACACGAAAATAACAGAAAAAGAGTTTCCTGTGGATTCAGGATTTTGGGGGCCGTTCCCAGATTTCTGGCTCTGCTCACAGGTTGTCGACCTCTCCGGCTGTTTGTTGGAGAACGTTTGTTAAGGAACCAGCTGGTACGCACACGTACCGAGACGTGACCAAACTGGTCGGGACAATCCTCGGAAACATGGAACAGAGTCTGACGCAGAAACAGGTACAGTACTGAGGTTCAGAGAGGATGATGGACCGCCAATCAGAGCAAAGAAAGAACAGAACCTGAGGAGTAATACATTAAAGAAACGACTGAACTAACGGGCGTGTAGCAACCGATAAATAAACAGATAAGATAAAGCCAACAAAATGAATGAAAAGGAGAAGAGTTCTGACAGAGTTCTGTCTGAGCGACAGGAGTTCAGTTTACTGTCCTAGAAGCCCCAGAGACTGAACCAGAACCAACCCACCACAGCTCTATGTCAGTGTTTACAGGAGAGCTGAGAGGAACCCCGAAACAAACGCTCATCAGCAACAGAAACGTGAACGAGTGGACTTATGTTTGCATAGGAATGTGTGTGAACTCATCAGTGTGTATTGTTCTCTCTCTCTCTCCTCATCAGTCTGTATTGTCCTCGCTCGCCCATCCTCTCCTCCTCATTTCCTCTCATCTGTCTCTCGTCTTCCTCCTCCTCTTCGCTCTGCGATGATTAAAACTCTTGTTTTTCTAATCGATTCTGCTCAAGGACCATTGATCTGCTGACACACACACACAGAGACACTTGTAAGCTGGAAATGAAATAAAGGAAACGTCCTCTCAGATGAAACTGCTCTGAGGAGGAAATCACACGTCTGAAGGTCAGACAACTCTCTGATTGGTCACAGAGAAACAACAGATGTTGAACTCAGGTGTCGCAAAGACTAGACTAAAGACAAAGATAAGACTGAAGATTAAAAACAAAGACTAGTCTAAAGACAAAGACTAGAGTGAAGATTAAAAACAAAGACTAGTCTAAAGACAAAGACTAGACTAAAAACAAAGACTAGACTGAAGATTAAAAAACAAAGACTAGTCTAAAGACAAAGACTAGATTGAGGATTAAAACAAAGACTAGTCTAAAGACAAAGACTAGACTGAAGATTAAACACAAAGACTAGACTGAAGATTAAACACAAAGACTAGACTGAAGATTAAACACAAAGACTAGACTGAAGATTAAAAACAAAGACTAGTCTAAAGACAGAGACTAGAGTGAAGATTAAAAAACAAAGACTAGTCTAAAGACAAAGACTAGACTAAAAACAAAGACTAGACTGAAGATTAAAAAACAAAGACTAGTCTAAAGACAAAGACTAGATTGAGGATTAAAACAAAGACTAGTCTAAAGACAAAGACTAGACTGAAGATTAAACACAAAGACTAGACTGAAGATTAAACACAAAGACTAGTCTAAAGACAAAGACTAGACTGAAGATTAAAAACAAAGACTAGTCTAAAGACAAAGACTAGACTGAAGATTAAACACAAAGACTAGACTGAAGATTAAACACAAAGACTAGACTGAAGATTAAACACAAAGACTAGACTGAAGATTAAACACAAAGACTAGACTGAAGATTAAACACAAAGACTAGACTGAAGATTAAACACAAAGACTAGACTGAAGATTAAACACAAAGACTAGACTGAAGATTAAACACAAAGACTAGACTGAAGATTAAAAACAAAGACTAGACTGAAGATTAAAAAACAAAGACTAGTCTAAAGACAAAGACTAGACTGAAGATTAAAAACAAAGACTAGTCTAAAGACAAAGACTAGACTGAAGATTAAAAACAAAGACTAGACTGAAGATTAAAAAACAAAGACTAGTCTAAAGACAAAGACTAGAGTGAAGATTAAAAACAAAGACTAGTCTAAAGACAAAGACTAGACTGAAGATTAAAAACAAAGACTAGTCTAAAGACAAAGACTAGACTGAAGATTAAAAACAAAGACTAGTCTAAAGACAAAGACTAGACTGAAGATTAAACACAAAGACTAGACTGAAGATTAAACACAAAGACTA
>NC_060150.1:49493468-49496978 GCF_021292245.1 Micropterus dolomieu | reverse complement strand
GTCTCTGTCTCTCTCCACCTCTCTCTGTCTCTCTCCACCTGTCTCTGTCTCTCTCCACCTGTCTCTGTCTCTCTCCCTACCTCTCTCTGTCTCTCTCCCTACCTCTCTCTGTCTCTCTCCACCTCTCTCTGTCTCTCTCCACCTGTCTCTGTCTCTCTCCCTACCTGTCTCTGTCTCTCCCCACCTCTCTCTGTCTCTCTCCACCTCTCTCTGTCTCTCTCCACCTGTCTCTGTCTCTCTCCCTACCTCTCTCTTTCTCTCTTCACCTGTCTCTGTCTCTCTCCACCTCTCTCTGTCTCTCTCCACCTGTCTCTGTCTCTCTCCATCTGTCTCTGTCTCTCTCCACCTGTCTCTGTCTCTCTCCCTACCTCTCTCTGTCTCTCTCCACCTCTCTCTGTCTCTCTTCACCTGTCTCTGTCTCTCTCCACCTGTCTCTGTCTCTCTCCCTACCTCTCTCTGTCTCTCTCCACCTCTCTCTGTCTCTCTCCACCTCTCTCTCTCCACCTGTCTCTCTGTCTCTCTCCACCTGTCTCTGTCTCTCTCCACCTCTCTCTGTCTCTCTCCACCTCTCTCTGTCTCTCTCCACCTGTCTCTCTGTCTCCTTTAGATCAAAGCAGTAGTTTGTCACATTTTTATTTTAATGAGTCCGTCGTCAAACGAGGAACAGTTAAAGCTGCTCACCTCATTACTGCACTGTGACTGTGACTGTGTGTTAGTGTGTGTGTGTGTGTTAGTGTGTGTGTGTGTGTGTGTGTTAGTGTGTTGTGTGTGTGTGTGTGTTAGTGTGTAGTGTGTGACTGTGAGTGTGTAGTGTGTGTGTTAGTGTGTAGTGTGTGACTGTGAGTGTGTGTGTTAGTGTGTAGTGTGTGACTGTGAGTGTGTAGTGTGTGTGTTAGTGTCAGGTTAAAGCACAGCCTCATTAGAAAGTCAGTTTGCTGTTTAAAAAGGAGAATCAGCGGCGTTTTGTCAGAGAGCGTCTGCGTTTGTGAAGACGAATCACTCCAAAGTAAAAGCCCTTTTTTTTCTTCCTGTTTCCAGCCTGTCAGTGCGTTAGCACGCTAACCCGGCTGCTAACGCACACACACACACACACACACACACAGGTATATGGTGTGTTAATGATGACTCATTAAACGAGCTGTGTTGCCGTGTGACGGAGCTGTCAGACGACTCAGAAACATCGCTTTCATCTCCGCCTGTTAAGGAGAATTCTGGGTATTTTCCTCTCCCATCATGCCGACCTGTTCTCTGCGGAGAGACTAAAGGGAAGATCATTTTTCAAATTCATGTTCTCCTCATCTCAAGATCATAATCGCTGCTGATAGGTTTGATCGCTCTCTTGGATGGATCATTGTGTCTTTGGATCTGGTCCCAGTAACCATCAGTCAGAGGACGACTACATCCGAATTCACTAGTCAGTACAGAGCAGTTCTCTCAGGCTCCTGGTGTTGCATATACACAAAACAGGTGGATGGAAAACACGCTTTACTCTCCTTGCAGAGATGTTTCAAAAAAGTCAAATGTAACCCATACAGTGTTGGACTGTCAGAGGTGTTCGGTGGTCTCTGATGAGTTCTAAAGGTCCTAAAAGTAGTTCTCAAGGGTCTGTTCTAGGGATATGTGAGAGGACTGGTGAGCTGTTAGGGGTTCTAAATGTGCTTGATGAGGTTCCTGGAATCCATGAGAAGGTTTCACCAATCTGTGAGGGGTTCATGGACGTCCCCGATGAGTTTAAGGTGTCTGAAATGCAGTTCAAGTGGTCTCTGGGGCGGTTTTAGTGGTCCTAAGTGAGGTTCTAAAAATCTTTTGTGGGGTTTTAGTACTTGAAGAGCTTCTAGGGACCTGTGAGTAAAACGTCTTGTGGGTCTTGTTGTAGGGGTCTGGAATCATGAGGTTCTAGGGATTCTCAGCCTGTCCTCATCATGAAAATGGCCGTAAGGCCAACTGAGCAGCAGCTTATTATGAACCATAATTAGGTTTATTGTTAAGGTGCGTTCACACTGAAAGTGGATTTAATATTCGCCTCGCTTTACTCGCGCGAGTTTGACCGCTGGACATTTTGACGTTTTAAGCAAATAAACACAGCCCGCGGATACTCCAGCTGTATGAACCCAAAGTAATCCCTTTGCTGTGATTTAATAGCTATAAACGGATCAAACTGATGCCGAAATAACTTTAATACGATGCTGTTTTGTTAAACATATGAATTCATGCCTTGTCAGGTCTGTCAGCAGGACAACAACTTCTAAAATGTTTGTTTTGCGAATGGAGTTCGGATCGATCAGGGCTATGCTATGCTAACTTGGTCACAGTAAAGTACAACGACAGGCAGAATAAAGTTACAGACACGTGTAACACCTTAACTCATCTACCACAGCTACTTCCAGAGGTGACTGTAGAATACCATATAGGAAAAGTTCCTTCGGACAGTCAGCCTTTTCCTACCAAGCAGGGCGTACCTGGAATACGATACCTACAGAATTAAGAAACATTTCTTTTCTTACCACCTTTTCAAAAGCTATAAAACAGTGGTTATTGGACAATCAAATATGTAGTCATAATGCTTTGTAATTGTTTTTTTATATATTCCTGTACTTACATGTCGAGGTATTCTACGTGTCATATTATTTGTGATTGTCTGATTTTGTCTGTGCTTATGTAATTCGTGTTTTAATGTTTTATCCATGTTTTAATGTTGTAATAACATCAACCTGCCAGGGACTTCAGATGAAAATTAGTCTGTATGGCTAAATCTGGCTCATTTACATTTGGGCACTGTCCCTTTTAAATATATAGAAAAAAAAAATATGTTTTCTGAGCTCACCAGGTAGTTCAACCTCCTCGCTTTCTTTTCTCCAAGTAATGTCCAGTTTTGTCCGGTTTTTATATAAATATGAAGTCGTAGTCCGACAGAACTCCGGTGCCATCCGACGCTAACAACCTCAGTGGAACCGGATTTGCACAGAAGCTAGCTGCTGAGAAGCTCAAGTGAAGATGTCTATGAAGATTCTCAGTCATCCAGGTCATAGTTATCCAACGAAGGTTAAAATCAAGGGCAACTGGACTTGGTTGAAGATACTGGAAGACGTTTCGTCCCTCATCCAAAGGACTTCTTCAGTTCTGACTGACTGGCAGGGAAACTCAGCTATCTAACCTCAGTGGGGTCGTTATCCCGGGTCATCGATACCGCTGGTTCGTTAGTGTTCCTTGTTGCTGTGACGACAGTCGTTACAGTCGTTAAGACTACCTGTGGCCAAGACTGAACGACCATCGTTGGTATCTTCACCTGAGGCCAATAGGTTACGTTTGTTGAGTTTCCTGGGAAGTGATGAAAGGACAGCATTGTAAGTGGGGGATAAGTGGTGGCGTAGACCCCCTCCTCTGTTCAATGACGGCTTCTCCACCCTGGTGTAGATGCTTCCTTGACACCTCTTTCAAACCATCCATCTTCTCTGTCTAAAATGTGCACCTGGTGGTCCTCAAACGAGTGTCCTCTGTCCTTCAGATGTA
>NC_060150.1:49489258-49493368 GCF_021292245.1 Micropterus dolomieu | reverse complement strand
AAGGGCAACTGGACTTGGTTGAAGATACTGGAAGACGTTTCGTCCCTCATCCAAAGGACTTCTTCAGTTCTGACTGACTGGCAGGGAAACTCAGCTATCTAACCTCAGTGGGGTCGTTATCCCGGGTCATCGATACCGCTGGTTCGTTAGTGTTCCTTGTTGCTGTGACGACAGTCGTTACAGTCGTTAAGACTACCTGTGGCCAAGACTGAACGACCATCGTTGGTATCTTCACCTGAGGCCAATAGGTTACGTTTGTTGAGTTTCCTGGGAAGTGATGAAAGGACAGCATTGTAAGTGGGGGATAAGTGGTGGCGTAGACCCCCTCCTCTGTTCAATGACGGCTTCTCCACCCTGGTGTAGATGCTTCCTTGACACCTCTTTCAAACCATCCATCTTCTCTGTCTAAAATGTGCACCTGGTGGTCCTCAAACGAGTGTCCTCTGTCCTTCAGATGTAGGTAGACTGCAGAGTCTTGACCTGAGGAGTTGGCCCTTCTGTGTTGAGCCATGCGTTTGTGTCGTGGTTGTGTAGTGAAGATAAATCAAGCGGATTGTCATTACACCGCTCGTCTGGTCCTCTCCAAACAACCCTCCGAAGCTGCCAGTGACGTTTGGACAATCTCACTGCTAGGCATTTGCAACATCGCGTCAAGGGAATTTCTCGCCCAAGTTGAAAAATTTGAACTCACGCAAACAAGCGTATTTCGCGACAAACGCCTCATTCGCGTCGCCTGGAGCAAATTCGCAGGAATTAGCGTCATTGCATTGACTTTGTAAGTAATCAAGCTGCCCAAAATGCTGGATTCGCTTTTGATGTGAACACACCTTTAGGCCGCCTCCCCTAGTGGCCATATGACGGGAGCACAGGAGGAAGTCAGGTGACTTAGCATAAACAGTGAGAAAGTCCACGTAAGGAGGTGGATTGTCGGGACAGACTACAGAGTCAAGGTTGATTTTTTAAAGTGAAGTTAAATGACGTTACCCTCTCACGTCACATACTTATTGATCACGGTCTTTGCCTAAACTGAACCAAACTGCAACCGTTTCACAAGTTAACAACGTGTTTAACATCATGTGACTTATATAACATCCTTAAGGTCTGGTATGCCTGATGCTTCCATCCAACGACCATATATAGTGTTTTGGTACAATTGATAATTGTCATTTAGGTATGAGGAGTGTTTGGTGCTCTAGGGAGGTTCACAGGGTCTGTGACGGGGTTTCTAGTGATCCTTGCTGAGGTTCCAGAGTTGTCTGAAGAGGTTCTAGTGATCCTTGCTGAGGTTCAAGAGTTGTCTGAAGAGGTTCTAGTGATCCTTACTGAGGATCCAGAGTTGTCTGAAGAGGTTCTAGTGATCCTTGCTGAGATTGCAGAGGTGTCCGAAGAGGTTCTAGTGATCCTTGCTGAGGTTACAGAGATTTCTGAGGAGGTTCTAGTAATCCTTACTGAGGATCCAGAGTTGTCTGAAGAGGTTCTAGTGATCCTTTGCTGAGATTGCAGAGTTGTCCGAAGAGGTTCTAGTGATCCTTGCTAAGGTTACAGAGATTTCTGAGGAGGTTCTAGTAATCCTTACTGAGGATCCAGAGTTGTCTGAAGAGGTTCTAGTGATCCTTTGCTGAGATTGCAGAGTTGTCTGAAGAGGTTCTAGTGATCCTTGCTAAGGTTACAGAGATTTCTGAGGAGGTTCTAGTAATCCTTGCTGAGGATCCAGAGTTGTCTGAAGAGGTTCTAGTGATCCTTGCTGAGGATCCAGAGTTGTCTGAAGAGGTTCTAGTGATCCTTGCTAAGGTTACAGAGGTTTCTGAGGAGGTTCTAGTGATCCTTGCTGAGGTTGCAGAGTTGTCTGAAGAGGTTCTAGTGATCCTTGCTGAGGATCCAGAGTTGTCTGAATACGTTCTAGTGATCCTTGCTAAGGTTACAGAGATTTCTGTGGAGGTTCTAGTAATCCTTACTGAGGATCCAGAGTTGTCTGAAGAGGTTCTAGTGATCCTTTGCTGAGATTGCAGAGTTGTCCGAAGAGGTTCTAGTGATCCTTGCTAAGGTTACAGAGATTTCTGAGGAGGTTCTAGTAATCCTTACTGAGGATCCAGAGTTGTCTGAAGAGGTTCTAGTGATCCTTGCTGAGGTTCAAGAGTTGTCTGGAGTGGTTCTATTGATCCTTGCTGAGGTTGCAGAGTTGTCTGAAGAGGTTCTAGTGATCCTTGCTGAGGTTGCAGAGTTGTCTGAAGAGGTTCTAGTGATCCTTGCTGAGGTTGCAGAGTTGTCTGAAGAGGTTCTAGTGGTTCTACAGTGTAATGCCTGCCGTGCAGCAGCTGAGTCCTCAGGTGTGTTGTGGTTGCAGAGTAGCAGAGGCGGATCTCTGTTGGTCATTTAAAATACTTCCTCGTTCTCCTTCTCAGATGCTTCGGTGTCCTGATTATCTGATCAGCTCGCTGCTGTCCTCCCCCATTTTTATTGATTAGCTTAGTTCAGACGGTGAACCAACTGTTGCATTACTCAAAGAAAACAGAGTGGCTGTAGGTTTCAGTTTGTGTCGGAGGATGTGAGCAGGAAACAGATCAGACCGTCTGATATCATTCATAACAGAGCCGATCAATACTGGGAGAAGGCGTGTGTGTGACGGATAGCTGGGTCGATAGCTTGTCTGATCTCTCTGCAAACACACACACAGTGACAGGTGAGGAGGTGTTTGTAGGTCACATGACCCGACACATATCCCACAATCCCCAGTGGTTAAACCCCTGATTGAACTGTCACTCAAACTGTGTGTGTGTGTTTTATCTCAAACACACGCAGGTGAGTATTAACCTGAACATGTTACACGATAAACACGCATCATTACACATGTATCCCACTTACTGTGTGTGTGTGTGATGAAGTGGGTCAGGAGGAAGTAGAGCAGCACCACCGGGGATTCTGGGTAATGGAATCCAGGTCTGCTGTGATTCGCCGAAGGTCACGAATATTAATTAACTTGTTAACTCATTCCTCTCTCGTTAAGAGAGATCAGTGAAACCCCGGTCTGAGTGTAAAACTGATCCTGGTTCTGTTTGTCCCTCAGAGCCTCCTGTACCGATCGCCCCTCCTCAGCTCACAGCGGTGGGCGCTACCTACCTGTGGATCCAACTCAACGCCAACTCCATCAACGGAGATGGACCAATCATTGAGAGAGAGGTGACTACGGATAACATATTGATCTGATATTGATTTGTGAGGAGGTTCTGATGGTTCTCTGGACGGTTCTAGTCATCTCTGATGAGGTTCTAGGAGTATTTGAAGAGGTCCTTGATGAGCTTCTGGGGGTTTAGTTATTTATTTACACGTTTATTTGAGCGGGACCACGAATCATAAACGTACAACACATTCATGAGATTAAAGTTGATGGTCTCCTTTATCAACCCTTTTAGCATCAAAGACCAAGAACAGAAATTTAGTTTTGATGAGGGTTCCATGTTTTATGTCTTTAATGGAAAAAGCACACAAATATTGTAGATCTTGAGGGGACGCCACGGTCCTTGTATATCGTCTATAGTCCTATAGAGTCTTCATCCATCCATAATGATGTTCTAGGGGTCTGGAATGGGATTCAGTTGTTCCTTAAGTTTAAGTGGTGCTTGAGGAGGGTCTACTGATCTGAAATAATGTTCTGGGGATCTCTTAAGGGTCCTTGTTGAGGTTTTAGGAACTGAAATGGTGTTCATGTGGTCCCCGAGACCTTGGTCTTGTATTAGGTTCTCTAGATCTTACATGGGGTTCTAATTGTCTGTGACAAACTTTGAAAGTTGTAGTAGCTCCACCACGTTGTAGGGGTCTGGAAAAGGGTTCAAGTCCTCTTTGATGAGATTCTAGTGGTTGTGGAGGTTTTAATGGTCCTTGACTAGGTTATAGGGATCTGTAATGGGGCTCAAATGGTTCTTGGGAATGTTCTGGAGATCTCTTAAGGGTCTATGGTCGTCTTTGATGAGGTTTCAGTGGTCTGAAATGTGGTCCCTGAGGCCTTGGTCTTAAATTAGGTTCTATGGATGTTCCATGGGGCTGTAGTTGTCTGTGACAAACTTTTAGATGATCTGTGAGAAAGTTCTAACGGCTGTTGACCAGGTTGAAGGG
>NC_060150.1:49481048-49489158 GCF_021292245.1 Micropterus dolomieu | reverse complement strand
CTGTGTGTGTGTGTGATGAAGTGGGTCAGGAGGAAGTAGAGCAGCACCACCGGGGATTCTGGGTAATGGAATCCAGGTCTGCTGTGATTCGCCGAAGGTCACGAATATTAATTAACTTGTTAACTCATTCCTCTCTCGTTAAGAGAGATCAGTGAAACCCCGGTCTGAGTGTAAAACTGATCCTGGTTCTGTTTGTCCCTCAGAGCCTCCTGTACCGATCGCCCCTCCTCAGCTCACAGCGGTGGGCGCTACCTACCTGTGGATCCAACTCAACGCCAACTCCATCAACGGAGATGGACCAATCATTGAGAGAGAGGTGACTACGGATAACATATTGATCTGATATTGATTTGTGAGGAGGTTCTGATGGTTCTCTGGACGGTTCTAGTCATCTCTGATGAGGTTCTAGGAGTATTTGAAGAGGTCCTTGATGAGCTTCTGGGGGTTTAGTTATTTATTTACACGTTTATTTGAGCGGGACCACGAATCATAAACGTACAACACATTCATGAGATTAAAGTTGATGGTCTCCTTTATCAACCCTTTTAGCATCAAAGACCAAGAACAGAAATTTAGTTTTGATGAGGGTTCCATGTTTTATGTCTTTAATGGAAAAAGCACACAAATATTGTAGATCTTGAGGGGACGCCACGGTCCTTGTATATCGTCTATAGTCCTATAGAGTCTTCATCCATCCATAATGATGTTCTAGGGGTCTGGAATGGGATTCAGTTGTTCCTTAAGTTTAAGTGGTGCTTGAGGAGGGTCTACTGATCTGAAATAATGTTCTGGGGATCTCTTAAGGGTCCTTGTTGAGGTTTTAGGAACTGAAATGGTGTTCATGTGGTCCCCGAGACCTTGGTCTTGTATTAGGTTCTCTAGATCTTACATGGGGTTCTAATTGTCTGTGACAAACTTTGAAAGTTGTAGTAGCTCCACCACGTTGTAGGGGTCTGGAAAAGGGTTCAAGTCCTCTTTGATGAGATTCTAGTGGTTGTGGAGGTTTTAATGGTCCTTGACTAGGTTATAGGGATCTGTAATGGGGCTCAAATGGTTCTTGGGAATGTTCTGGAGATCTCTTAAGGGTCTATGGTCGTCTTTGATGAGGTTTCAGTGGTCTGAAATGTGGTCCCTGAGGCCTTGGTCTTAAATTAGGTTCTATGGATGTTCCATGGGGCTGTAGTTGTCTGTGACAAACTTTTAGATGATCTGTGAGAAAGTTCTAACGGCTGTTGACCAGGTTGAAGGGGTCTGGGATAGGGAGCATGTCCTCTGAAGATATGGAGGTTTTAACTATCCTTGATGAGTTTCTATGGATCTGAAATGGGTTTCAAGTGGTCCCTAAGGAGGTTGTAGGGATCTGCGAGGAGGTTCTTGTGGACCTTGATGAGTTTCTAGGGATCTGAAATGGGTTCCAAGTGGTCCCTTAGGTGGATTGTCCAGTGTGCAGAATGCTGTTTAACATGTAAATAACACATCATCTGTTTTTGAGGTGGAGTACCGCACCATGTCGGGCATGTTGATCGACACCACGCCCGTCGACAAGCCCACCCACAAGATCGGACACCTGGACCCCGACACCGAGTACGAGATCAGTGTGCTGCTCACCAGGCCCCTGGATGGAGGCACAGGAAACCCTGGACCTCCGCTCCGAGCCAGAACCAAGTGTGCAGGTGAGTCAGGTCACGTGGTCCAAACCTGCATCCAGCTGATGATGTCAGTTTCATGTTGTAAAGTCCCTTTTCTGTAATGACTGTTAGCAGCTAGCGGCTAACTGCTAGGCTACACTCACACTGAGCTCATTAGGAGGTTAATGTTGGAGTCATTAGCGTAGCGTGCCGAGCTAGGCTGCGTTAGCACCGATCTCATCAGGTGGCTAATGGTTAACGGTGAGGTCATTAAGGCAGTGAGCCAGGCTAGGCTTCGTTAGCGCCGCACTCATTAGCTCTTAATGGCTACAGTGTACACATCAGCATAGCATGCTAGTTGTTTACCTCATCCATCTCCTGAGCGAACACACACACCTACACACCCCTGCAGCAGTGTGTGTGTGTGTGCGCCATGTGGGTGCCAACCAACAATGTACAGCATGGGATTAGCAATTAGCGCGCTAATTACACAGGTGCAGAAATCAAACTGCTGCTGCAGTTTCAACCTCTCCGTCGGTTATTTAACAGGGTTGTTTGTGTCTTTCAGTTTATTGATTTATTATAGATGATCATGACGTCTGTAATGTTTAGTCTGATTTAGTTCTGATATGAAACCTTATTTTTAGACTGTAGAGTTCGTTCATCAGGTTTTTAACAACACAACAACAAAAACAAAACGGAAAGTACATTTTCTAAATAATAAACTTAGTAAAAAAATAAAGAAGAAATCTAAAATCTAAAATCAACACATTCATAGAATTTAAAACATGAAACACAGTTTGTTAACTAAAGTTCACTCCTTTAATGTTTCTTATAGTGTTATTAATCTTTCTGCTTTAACAACACTGTGTTTTATATCCATGCCAGTAAATCGAATCCATCAGTTTTACAGGCAGACAATTAGGATCTGAAGCGTCTCCGTCTCACACAGAGCGACGGGCTGTAACATGTAACTATATACAGAATACTGTATTCCTGTATAATGACGTTCTGCTGCAGACGGCAGGATTCTTAGAGGAGAGGAAATAACTGTGTGTCAGGTTTCAACATGTCCGCCGCTCAGACCCGCTGCTACATGACAGACGGCAGCAGCTCTCAGGGTGGTGACCCGCCTCTGGTATGTTCTCGTAAACACGTCCTGCAGCTGACCGACATGAATACCTGTCTGTCTGCGAGCATTGTGTTGTTAGGCCTCATCCCAGTTCTACAAACACTGGCTTTCTACTTCAAACACTCGGAGCATCCACAAACACGTTTTAAAAGCTTCTTGTGTTTTGTGGTGGAGTTGACATTTATCTCACATCAATATGGGAACGCATGAATAGTTTTATATAAGACACGTTTCACCGTTTATGCAGCATATATATATTTACTGTATATGATGGTAACTGCATGAGATGTTTGACAGTACGACACTTTGTGATTCACGGTCACCCAGATGAGGCCGTATAATTCTTATCAATACCTCTTTCTTCAGCAGACACAACACATGAGGGTAAGGGCTTCCTGATGTGCCTACCCAGAATGCCTTAAGCCCTGCAGACAACCTACCCACCATCATTTGATGAGGTTCAGGTGGTCCTTGATTGGGTTTTAAAGGTGGTTGATGAGGTTCTGGTGGTCCCTGACGGGGTTTTATTGGTGGTTGATGAGGTTCTGGCGGTCCCTGACGGGGTTTTATTGGTGGTTGATAATGTTCTGGCAGTCCCTGACGGGGTTTTATTGGTGGTTGATGAGGTTCTGGTGGTCCCTGATGGGGTTTTATTGTTGGTTGGTAGGGTTCTGGTGGTCCCTGATGGGGTTTTCTATGTGTTTGATGAGGTTCTGATGGTCCCTGATGGGGTTTTATTGGTGGTTGATAATGTTCTGGCAGTCCCTGACGGGGTTTTATTGGTGGTTGATGAGGTTCTGGTGGTCCCTGATGGGGTTTTATTGTTGGTTGGTAGGGTTCTGGTGGTCCCTGATGGGGTTTTCTATGTGTTTGATGAGGTTCTGATGGTCCCTGATGGGGTTTTATTGGTGGTTGATAATGTTCTGGCAGTCCCTGACGGGGTTTTATTGGTGGTTGATGAGGTTCTGGTGGTCCCTGATGGGGTTTTATTGTTGGTTGGTAGGGTTCTGGTGGTCCCTGATGGGGTTTTCTATGTGTTTGATGAGGTTCTGATGGTCCCTGATGGGGTTTTATTGGTGGTTGATAATGTTCTGGCAGTCCCTGACGGGGTTTTATTGGTGGTTGATGAGGTTCTGGTGGTCCCTGATGGGGTTTTATTGTTGGTTGGTAGGGTTCTGGTGGTCCCTGATGGGGTTTTCTATGTGTTTGATGAGGTTCTGATGGTCCCTGATGGGGTTTTATTGGTGGTTGATAATGTTCTGGTGGTCCCTGATGGGGTTTTATATGTGTTTGATGAGGTTCTGGTGGTCCCTGATGGGGTTTTATTGGTGGTTGATAATGTTCTGGTGGTCCCTGATGGGGTTTTATTGGTGGTTGATAATGTTCTGGTGGTCCCTGACGGGGTTTTATTGGTGGTTGATAATGTTCTGGTAGTCCCTGATGGGGTTTTATTGGTGGTTGATAATGTTCTGGTGGTCCCTGACGGGGTTTTATAGGTGTTTGATGGGGTTCTGGTGGTCCTTGATGAGGTTTGAAGAGGTTTTATGGCTGTGTGAGGAGAATCTTGTGGAGCTTGGTGTCATCCTTCAGGTTTTGGACGAGGATCAGGGGTTCCTTGATAAAGGTCTCAGGGTCCTTGAGGAAGTTAGAAAACACAAACAGCCTGTCAGTCTGATTGTTGCTTTGTTGTAACCCCCGCCCCTCTGGGACTGTCAGCAGATTAAAACAAACGCTCCTCGGGGATCGACAGCAGGAAAGTGAGTGACAGCCGGCAGAGCTTGGTGTGTTCGCTCGTCTGTCTTCAGCTCATCTTATTTATTCATTTTACCGCCAATAAATTATAAAGCAGCCTCTGTTTGTCTGAGTGTGTTTAATAATACATCAGCGTGTCCATCATACAAGCTTTAGGACTTAGAGCTCGGTGAGGCGACTCAGCGTGGTGGCAGATAAACAGGAAGTCGCTGTGAGCGCCTTCATGTTTCGGCATTTAATATTCTGCTTCAGCGTCTCTTCAGACGTGACGTGACAAAGTCTTTCTCTGACCCGGATTCTGCCTCTCAGGCAACAAACGAGCTGCCTGACTGTCCTGTTTGGGGAGACTCTCAATGGGCCAGTCACCTGAAGGTGTCAGGAGGCTAGTTCCTTTTAGCATCGTTAGCTTGTCTTAAGAATGTAGTAAAATCATTTCTAATTAATAATAGTAAATTAAATCAAACCGAAGACTCATTGCAGCTAACATTTTAGTTATTTTAAAAACCACATAAGGAGTCCTTCAAAATAAGATCCTGCTCATTTCTAAATAAGACTTTGTGATCAGAGAAACCTGTAAAATAAAAGTTTTTCATTTTATCAAATAATAAAAAACAACATTAATCAATCAGGTGATTATTGGCAGCTGGTATATTAACATTATGTGATGATCAATTTAGTTTATTATTATAAGACAGACTTAACTTTGACTCCTGACACCAGCAGTGTGACGGCCCTTTAAAGGAACATCTGTGCGTCGGAATCAGGGTTAATGAAAATTTTGCTTTGCAAATTAAACGATAACTAACTGAACTGTATCCTAACAGAGTAAGTGTCTTTGAATATATTTGTTTCACAGAAGCCTGGTGTTTTGGGTAGAAATTTATCTTCCAGGTTGTCAGCGGTGCCAGTTTCATTCCCCGCCCCTCACCTGGCGTCATGGCGTCGAGTCCTGAAGACTAAACCTAAACCAGAAAACCTGCTTTCAAAACACATTTAAACTAAACTGAAAGTCACAACAACATAAAAACTGAAAACTTGGTCTGAATCTTACTTTATAATCCTCACCTGGTTTAGAAGAAGATGACCTTTACAGCTGTGACACAGAGAGCTGAGCTTTGGTCATGAAATAAAAACCTTTCTCTGTTAACATCCATTAAAGTGTGTGTGGTGTTTGTCGAAGCTTTCAGAAAGTATGATATGAATATTTGACCGTCGTCCTGCCTGCGTCTCTTTTCACCTCAGATGTTCACGCTCTGCTCGGCCCGACCTCTCTGAGAGATTCAGTTACGTCTGTTTCTGGACTCTTATTCTTTTTCTGTCTCTAGGCCGTAAGTCTGTCTGCAGGGTTCTGTCTCAGAGTCCAGACTCGGTCTGAGCGGAACCCGAGGCGCTGCAGGACCTCCTGAGAGCCTGCGTGGTTCAACAGTGAGATGGATGTCGGTGCATCCATGCCAACTGCTAACAGCTAGTTAACAGTGAGGGGGGGCATGACCCACTTACAGATTAAACCTGTCCCCCTCCCCCACAGACAGGAACCGGTCTGATGGAGCCTCCGACCGGTTCCTGTATGCACGCTACATCGTTTATCTCAGAGTTTCACATGAGACAGAAAAGAAACAGCATGAAGAGACAAGATTTATAAGAGTCAAATATAAAAATAAATAAAGTAATAATAATATAAGAAACAACATGAAGAGACAGAAGAAAAGATTTATAAGAGTCAAATATAAAAATAAATAATGTAATAATAATATAAGAAACAACATGAAGAGACAGAAGAAAAGATTTATAAGAGTCAAATATAAAAATAAATAACGTAATAATAATATAAGAAACGACACGAAGAGACAGAAGAAAAGATTTATAAGAGTCAAATATAAAAATAAATAAAGTAATAATAATATAAGAAACGACACGAAGACACAGAAGAAAAGATTTCTAAGAGTGAAATATAAAAATAAATAAAGTAATAATAATATAAGAAATGACACAAAGAGACAGAAGAAAAGATTTCTAAGAGTGAAATATAAAAATAAATAAAGTAATAATATAAGAAACGACACGAAGAGACAGAAGAAAAGATTTCTAAGAGTCAAATATAAAAATAAATAAAGTAATAATATAAGAAACGACACGAAGAGACAGAAGAAAAGATTTATAAGAGTCAAATATAAAAATAAATAAAGTAATAATAATATAAGAAACGACACAAAGAGACAGAAGAAAAGATTTCTAAGAGTGAAATATAAAAATAAATAAAGTAATAATAATATAAGAAATGACACAAAGAGACAGAAGAAAAGATTTCTAAGAGTCAAATATAAAAATAAATAAAGTAATAATAATATAAGAAACGACACGAAGAGACAGAAGAAAAGATTTATAAGAGTCAAATATAAAAATAAATAAAGTAATAATAATATAAGAAACGACATGAAGAGACAGAAGAACAGATTTATAAGAGTCAAATATAAAAATAAATAAAGTAATAATAATATAACTAAAACAGCTGAAAAAGAATACAACAGATTTCATACAGAATAAAACTGAATATTTTAAAAACAGTCTTCACACTCAAATGAAGTGCTGATGCGAGTACTGATACGCAGTACCGGTACCAGGATACTATGATAGGCTGAGAGGGACTCTGTTTGGGTCCTGGTTCTGTTCTGGTCAGCAGACATGAATCATCCATCACTGATTCTCATCTCTCCTCCTCTTCATCCCTCTCTCTCTCTCATATTAAATCTGGTGATCTCCTGGAAATGAAAAATTAAACCCCTCCTCCTCCTCTTCATCCTAAAGTCACCTTCAGACTTGCAACTCTCTCCTCTCTGTGATGTATTCTTCTTCTTCCTCAGCAGTGTGTTTGTCTGTTATGACTCCCAGCAGCCTCCAGCAGGCCCCGCCCCTCCAATAAACCCCCGCTGGCCTGAAAACAACCCAGAATCCACAGAAACACTGGACACTTAATCTGGCCCCCCCCATCACAGGAAGTCAACTCATAATCAATCAGCCTTTTCTGGATCAATTAGTTTTACACACAATGCAGCTTTAACCAAACTGAGAACCGAACCCTGAGGAACCCCGCAGATACTCTGTTTGCTGGTGAAAACCGATCCCCGAGGAACCCCGCAGATACTCTGTCTGCTGGTGAGGACTGAACCCGAGGAACCCCGCCGATACTCTGTCTGCTGGTGAGGACTGAACCCGAGGAACCCCGCCGATACTCTGTCTGCTGGTGAGGACTGAACCCGAGGAACCCTGCAGATACTCTGTCTGCTGGTGAGGACCGAACCCCGAGGAACCCCGCAGATACTCTGTCTGCTGGTGACAACCGAACCCTGAGGCTGGTGAGAACCGATCCCCGAGGAACCCCGCAGATACTCTGTCTGCTGGTGAGAACCGAACCCTGAGGTTGGTGAGAACCGAACCCCGAGAAACCCCGCAAATACTCTGTCTGCTGGTGACAACCGAACCCCGAGAAACCCCGCAGATACTCTGTCTGCTGGTGAAAACCGAACCCTGAGGCTGGTAAGAACCGATCCCCAAGGAACCCCGCAAATACTCTGTCTGCTGGTGAGAACCGAACCCCGAG